>NW_024426230.1:18458058-18479812 GCF_017311325.1 Ursus maritimus | reverse complement strand
TTGAAAAGACTGTCTTTTTTTTTTCCATTGGCTATTCTTTCCTGCTTTGTCAAAGATTAATTGACCATATATTTGTAGGTAACAGCATAGATTTATTTAAACTTCATATAAATGGAATTGTACCTTATGTACACATTTATGTCTGACTTATTTTGTTCAATACAATATTTGCGAGAATCATCCATATTGTGTGTGTGGTTGTAGGTCATTGTTTCTCCTTTATCTAAACAATATGAATGCACCAGTACCTATTTATCCATTCAAATGATGAATGTTTTTAAGTACCTGGAAGTTTGGTGTTATTATAAGTGGTGTAGCTAGGCACAGTTTATTATAATTCTTCTGGTAAATGTATGACAATAGTTTTATTGGGTATATATCTTAGATTGGAACTGTTAAGTTATTCAGGACATGTGCATTTATTCAACATTAGTCAATGTTGTCAAATAATATTTCAAAGTAGTTCTACAAATTTACTCTTACATTCACAGGTATGATTTCTTAATTGCTCCACATACTTGAAAACACTTGGCCTGTCAGCTTTTTAAATTTTAGGCATTCTTGTGTTGTGTACTGGTATCTCATTGTAAGTTTAATTGCATTTACCCTATGACTAATAAAGTTGAGCACCTATTCATGTTTAATATTCTTCCAATAAAGTATCCCTTTTCCAGGGGAATCCTATACCCAATGACTGGCTAATATGTAACTTCATTATTTCAAATCAGGGACAACTCTGAGGGCATATTATTACAGCTCCAGAACTCTTCATGAGATTGAATCAGGCCTATGTTGCAGTTGCTTCCCAGTTCAATTTCTATCTCTGACTAATCTTGTTTTTCTCAGTCTCTTGAAGTTGTCTTTAAGAGTATTTCCCAATATACCATCTGCATGAAAGTTTTATCTCAGAGCCTCTTTCACAGGAGTCCCAACCTATTGCTAGTTGGTGCCATGAATGATCCTTAGAATCAGACTTAAATTTTATTTTAGATTTTAGAACAGATCATCTGTTGGTCAGCTGTCAATGAGGGCCACATAACTGGTGTTGGGGGAATAATGATAGTCGCAAGAATGTTGTAGCGGTGTAATTGTTAAAACTTTCACTGGAGTTTGACTAAGATGAGATATTGATGGATAAAAATGCACTGGGAGAGCTGTATCTCAGCATTTTTGAGGTAGTTTGGAAGTAAATATAAGTACCTTTGAATTATGTGACATACACTGGCTATAACAGTGCATTTAAGAAAGCCAATGGCTAATGGCAGTCAAAGGCTGAGGGTGATTACTCACCAATTTAACAAGTATGAAAGTTAAAGACTTAGAAGCATGTTAAAAAAACCTCTTCTCTCCTACAGTCAAAGGACAGAGAAAGCTAAGGATATGGCCTAAGATTTAATTATTAAGGTATAAGAGAACCATAAAAGTTTGTATTCTCAATTTGGGAAATTTTCCTGCATCAAGGTCTAGACAGCATTGGAAAGAATGTGATCCTAAGACATGTGATACAGAAATATGGGTCAATGCATTTAATATCTTGAAAACCCAGATCTCTATATACTCTCTGAGTCTACACAAAACTCTCTCCCTTCCTTTTACAGGCTAGCCCTCCATGTTTGAAGATGATACAGAACCTTCATCCCTGTAAGCCTACATACACTCCCTCAAGAATTTGATCTACATTCTCACCTCCCAGCTCCAAAACCCTTAATTAACCCAGGTCATGACATAACACAACTATAGAAGATCTCTGCTTGCTAAGGGGAGAAAGAAGCTGTAAGTTCGAAGTACCTGCAGGACGAGCCAACAAGGTCTGGCAGGAGCTAAGAGAGTATGCATGGGTCTAAGGTGCTAAGTCAGAGCGGTGAAATAAAAATTTGAATCAGAGAACACTTATCAGCATGGAAATATTCCCATTTTAATACTTCAGCAACACCCTCAGAAAACAGTGTTGTGATAGTTAATTTTATGTATCAATTTTACTGAGCTACAAAGTGCCCAGATGTTAAACATTATTCCAGGTATCTCTGTGAGGGTGTTTCTGGATGAGATTAACATTTGTATCAGCAGACCTAGTAAAGCAGATTGCCCCCTACCAATGTGAGTGGGCTTCCTTCAATCTATTAAAGGCCTGAATAAAACAAAATGGCTGAGGAAAAAGAATTCACTGTCTTTCACCAGACTCTCTTTGAGTTGAGACATCAGTCTTCTCCTGCTTTTGTACTCCGACTGGAACCTATACCTTTGGCTTTCCTGCTTCTGAGGCCTTCATACTTGGACTAGAGAGAACTATACCATCATCTCTCTTGAGTCTCCAGCTTATTGAGTACAGATATCTTGAGACTTTTCAACCTTCATAATAGTGTGAGACAATTCCTTGAAAGAAAGAAAGAAAGAAAGAAAGAAAGAAAGAAAGAAAGAAAGATCTATTGGTTCTGTATCTCTGGAGAACTTTGTAATTGTCCACACTAAATGACAAAAAGGAAGAAGGAGGTGGAGAAGGAAAAGATGGAGCAAGAAAGGTGGCCCATATTAAAAGATATAGAAATACCAGAACTGCAATAGCAGAGAATTGGAGGAAGGAGTAATAGACTTAGATAATCAGGCATACTAGTATAAATACGTTACCTATAGCTGGAAACCACCATTAGAAAATGTCTATGGAAGGGCACAGGAGACTCACTATTTATTAAAGAGATAAGGAATATGTTAATAAGGGGGCTCAGGAACAGTGAGAATCTCAGTGGTAACTACCCTGTGTAGGCCAAGGATGATGATCGAGGATGATGCTATTATACAACTGGGCTCCATTTTAGTAATGGGGATAATGAGATCCTAAACTAACAGAGGTCAAAACATGGTGCTCAGGCATCAGAAGGTATGAAGGAGCAATTATTATAATGGGTTTCAAGTTCAAAGTGGCCGTCAGAGGAGCCTAAGCTCAGAGAATTATGGAGATGGTTAATAGACATGATAAATTTAGGAAAAGAATAGACTGGCAGCCAACAGGGCTATTATTTAATTTATAAAACAATAAGAAACAAAAAAATGGATGATTAGCCAGCAGAGGACAGTCACACCATTAAAGCTATCATCCTATACTTTGTTTCTGTGATTTAGCCAGTTTATGGACCTGCAAACCTTTGACTGAAGAGGAGGTCTTATTTACACTATAAAAGCCCTTGTATATAGTTATGATACCTCCAATTATCCATTTATTTGGGTAATCGTATCTAGAAAAATGAGAATATCCTGACATTCTAAGAATTACTGGAGACAGGATTCAAGTTGACATTAATACCCATGGATCTAAAGTATCATAACGTCCCTCCCTCCTATAGAGTGAGGGTATACAATAGGGAGGCTAAAAGTTGGAGCCTTGGCACATTTCATAGACCCACACATTGGTCATTTCCCTGTTCTGAAAATGTAAAATTAGAAGGTACATATTTATTACTTGGTGAAAACCTCATATTTGTTCTTAACATGTGGAATTAAAACTAGTGTAATGGAGAAAATCAAGTAGAAGCTTCTGATTTTGATCTTCACTCTGATCAAGATAGTAAATCGATAAATGTCACATCCCAGGTTATGGCAGAGAACAGTGTCACCATTAAGGGACGCAAGCATGGTAGTCCCATCATAACCCCACTAATTCACTGGTCCATAGTCTACTAGAGGCAAATGGATCCTGCCATATAAAGTTTATACAACAAAGTCAATTTAGAAGTATCTGTATCTGGGGCTTCTACACCACATGCAGCAAATTTGAAGAACAGGTTAACAATTTCAATATACAATAGGTAGTCATTGATCTGTAATTGCATTTTTTTTCCCATCCCTGTCAAGAAGAAAGATCAGGAACACCTCATATTCTTGCAAGACTCTAACAGAATCCTGTCAGGTGACAGACCCCATACAGTTATTTGAATAGAAAAGTTTAATATTAAGTATTATATTAGATTCCTATTGCTTCTGTAACATTTTCACAAACAGTGTCTTAAATGACAGAAATATACTCTTTTTAAGTTCTGGAAATTCTGGAATTCAATTTCACTGAGCTAAAGTCAAAGTGTTGACAAAGCTGGTTCCTTCTGGAGGATCCAGAGTTGAGCCCATTCCTTGCCTCTTTTAGTTTCTGGAGGCTATCAGCATTACTTGATTTGTGATTGCATTATTCCAATCTCTCTCTCCCTAGTCACACTCGCTGGTCTTATCCTCTTTTGTGGTCAAATATCCCTTTCCTGAGGTGCCTAGGTGGCTCAGTTATTAAGTGTCTGCCTTCGGCTCAGGTCGTAATCCCAGGGTCCTGGGATCGAGTCCCACATCAGGCTCCATGCTCGGCGGGAAGCCTGCTTCTCCCTCTCACATGCCCCTTGCTTGTGTTCCCTCTCTCGCTGTCTCTTTCTGTCAAATAAATAAAATAAAATAAAATAAAATAAAATAAAATAAAAATATCCCTTGCCTACCTCTTATAAGGATGCTTATGATTACATTTAGGACCCACCTGAATAATCCAGGATAATCCCTCCCTCTCAAGGTTCTTAACTTAATCACATCTGCAGAGTCCCTTTTGATGTATAACGTAACATATTCACAGGTTGCAGGGATTAGAATGCAGCTATCTTTGGGGCTCTTCATTCAACCTACCACAACTATTATCAGCAAGATATCAGAGTAATGAAGGATTGACTAGTAAGAGGAAAAAAGAAGTCTAAAGAATCCAAGTGTAGCAGATATAAGCAGCAGGCACTACCCTAGGACTGAGAAAGCGCACACAAGAAAAGACCGCAGGACTGAAATAAAGATCTAATTGGAAAAGACACAGCCATAGATCAATGGATAGCAAAGATACTTCTTGAGGTTCTATGTTGGTAGGACTCATTGGAAATTTTTCTACTGGATGGTTGGGAGTAGTTATCACAACCACATGTCGTTGTGGTAACACTTCGCTGCAAAATTGCCTAAGAATTTTCCTGGAGAAGGCTGTCACAGGGAAGTTCTCCACCAGGGATACTGCTACAAAGTCACCTGAGTGGGGCATACTGAGAGATATCAGTCATGGAGAGTTGGTCTGTCACTCTGCTACAATGCTGTCTTAGTGGGTTTGGAGGGAGACCAGTTTTTTGTTATGGTGTCACATTCTCTTGGTTGCAGGTTGCTGAAGAAAACAAACAAAACAAAACTACTCACTGCCTGATGAAAGGAGCACACCAAAATCAAGGGAGGGGAATCTTGTCTCCTATGGTTGTCCCCCAGTGCCCTCTATCGATAAAATTCAACATCTTGCCAGCTAGCACAGTAGAAATATTTATAGCTCCATTCATTTTTTTTTTCAAATCAAGCAATATAAGGTGAGTTTGAATTTGAGAATCAATAAGTTGGCAAATGACAGTGTCCACCTATTTGGATACTCAGCTTCTGTATGTACCTCTCTACATACTTTTGAGCTTCTGTACATTAATACAATATCTTT
Source organism: Ursus maritimus (assembly GCF_017311325.1). Lineage (NCBI taxonomy): Eukaryota > Metazoa > Chordata > Mammalia > Carnivora > Ursidae > Ursus > Ursus maritimus. The sequence continues at coordinate 18,474,339 of NW_024426230.1, read as the reverse complement.
ATATTTCCACAATGAGGTAAGACTATCCTTCTAACAAGTGAAAAATTTCTCACTATCTCTCCCAAATGAGGAAATTCACAATCCCTACAGTCATTGTAGCCATTACTGTCTAATATTAATCATGCATTATATTCATTGGAATCCCACTGAATATTGTGTTACCTAAAGACCAAACCTCCCACAACTTATATATTTATAAAAGAAAAAAGAGTAGAGAAGAATAAAGTGGTTAGCATAGACAAATAAACACAAACGTATAACAAGCAAAGAGAAAATATGCTAAACTACTGCAGCTCTTGTTTTTGTAATTAGTCACAAGATGTAATTAATACATATGCCTTCCTTCTACTACTTATTTGATATTTCTCTACGCTCAGCCAGAACCTCAGATGGTCAATTCTTTTACTTGCTAGAGTGACCCAAAGCCACTGATTCCTCAATTCTTCCCTTCCTTTTTTTAAAGATGTAGTTTTCCATTAGCTCTTGGCTATGAAGGTACTGAGTTGCCTCACAGAATTCCCTGAGTTTCAGAAATAGTTCTCCATGCTCTCATTTTGTAGGAGTAACCTAATTTCCTTTGATAGCTAAGATCAATCACTCAAACCTACAGAATGACGCCGGTTTCTGCCTGTTGATTTAGTGGCACAAGAAGAATAAAAGGCCAGGTGGTAGCCTCATCTTCCAATTCAATAGAACTGATGCTCTGTTCCCTACTTAAAACATTACCACCTCAGGGATTAAGAACTCCAAACCATCAGAGTTCAATTTTGCTAGAATGGGAAGCAAAATTTCTATGAGTAACTGAGTTTAATACTGAGAGGAGCTGCTTCTACTTTCATTCCTTGATTCCTGGACCCATATATTCTGGCTATTAGGGAGATACCATATAATAGCCACTGATTCAAAGCATATACTCTATCTTATAAAATAGATCTTTTTCTATTGAGGATGTTTTCTCTGCCAACATACCAGAATCTTCAGTAAGCCCTATTTTGATTAGACCAAGGGCTAATTGCTTCAATCACTTTGTTGTTAAATGGGCTCCTTGTCAGATGGTCTTGGTATGGCAGTTACCATGAAGATAGATTGTGTTAACAGGAGGAATATAGGCAGGGAAGACAAATCCATATACATAATATGTGTCTATCCATATGAAGAAGAACTTAGTCCCCTCTATGATGAAATAGCCCTGATGAAAGCCCAATAGAGGTGCTAGTCTCCCAAGTGAATGGTGCCATACTAGGGCCCAGTGCTGATCTTTGCTTTTGATAGTGTAGCCACTTAATAGTAGTAACATTAGCGAGGTCAGCATTGGTAAAAAGAAGTTCATTTTGTTGAGCCATTTATAGCCTTTATCCTGATCACTGTGGTCACAATTAAGCAATATGAATTGGTGGCCCAGAACCACGAGTGTTGCTTGGGACAATTCCTTCCAGCCATGCATATGGTTGCAAAGGTGGTCCCTTACGACAAACTGATGAAGGAAGAAAAACGCCAAGTTCAGTGTGTAGGTAAATCAACTATTTTTCTTACAAATATGTTATATATATTATATATATGTGTGTGTGCATATATATACACACATATGTAATATACATAAGTATATTATACATGTAATATATAATACATATATGTATATTATACATGTATATAATGTGTATATTATATATATAATTGTATCTAACAACAGAATTAATATTCTTTACAAACATATTGAACAATTACTGAAATGCCTATATGCTAGTCCATAAAAGGAAATTTCTATTAATTTAATAACTTTGAAATTATTCAGAGAATAATTAATTAAATGAACCTAGAAACACATTTTAAAAATAAAAAGGAAATCCCAAACCATATAGAAACAAATCAGTCCTAAAAAGTCCACATTTCAAAGAGGACATTAGTGCATAAATTAGAAAATGTCATTAACTAAATACAAGTATAGAAATTACATGTCAGAATCTTTGGGAAGATGCTAAAACAATATTTAAATAGAAATGTATAAATATAATCCTGTGTTAGAAGAGCAGAAAATCTGAAAGCTAAAATCAGTGATTTAATTTTCTTTCTAATAATATTAGTAGAAGAACAGAAAAAACTTAAAGTACAAGGAAAAAAAATAATAAAAGGAAAGGCAGGGGCACCTGAGTGGCTCAGTTGGTTAAGCATCCAACTCTTGATTCGGGCTCAGGTTATGATCTCAGGGTTATAAGATGGAACCCCACATTGAGCCCTGAGTCTGGCTTCATGCTTGGTGTGGAGCCTGATTAAGATTCTTTCTTTCCCTCTCCCTCATTCCCTTCCCTACCACTCAAAAAAGAAAAAAAAAAAAGGCAGAAAAATTAAAATAGAAAATCAAGGCACCTAGTGAAAATCTACAAAGACAAAAGATTAATGAAATTGTAAACATGTAGTAATAATTATCAGAAGAAAACACAGCAAGTGCCCGTATTTAAAATTTTAAAAAGGATATACTATTACAAATACTACAGATGTCAAAAAGGTGATAACGATATTCTTAAAAACTTTCAGCAACAAATTTTACCTTTTTGTATAAAATTTAAAAAATACTAAGGATACAAGTTAAGAGTTAGAAAAGGACAAAATATTGGTTACCTGCATACTCAGATAGATATTTATTTTTTTAAGATTTTATTTGTAAGTAATCGCTATACCCCACATGGGGCTCAGAGTCACAACCCGAGATCAAGGGGTCACATGCTCTATTGACTGAGCCAGCCAGGCACCTCTGGATAGCTACCTCATAGAAAACCTAGATGCAGATGGCCTCACCAATGAACTCTCCAAATTATTTCAGACAGAAATAATTCAATTCAGGAATATATAAAGAGGATTCAACGTTAGATGGATTTTTGTCTCTACTTCTCTATTACCTATGAGAGAAATTTGTTAAAAATTACCATCTCCATTTCAGGATTTTCCCTTTTTATTCTTCCTTTCGTGACTTGCTTTAGATCTTTTGAAATTATGTTTCTGGGTATAGAAATAGGTTTTCGTAAGCATGAGTTTGGTTTTTGTTTTTGTTTTGTTCCTAATTCAGTTTATTTATCTTATTTTACATGTATATTTGTTATATTTGCCTTAAGTGTAATAATTGACAGAATTTATTTTGTGTCCACCTCTGTATTTGTTTCCTATTTGGACCATTTAATTTGTACTCCTTTAAAAAAGAAAAAGAAAAAAGACAACTTCTTTCCTATTTTTCTTTGGACTGATAAAGATATTTTACTTATTTATCTATTTATTAATTTCTATCAACCCCATAAGCATTCCATTCCATTCCTTTCTGGACTGAATCATTTCTTTGGTGAGGTAGCTTTCAGTTTTCTTGTTGTTCCTTTGAAGATAATGTGTCTTTATTCGCTGCATGACTTAGCATTTTTTACTTTAGGTTTCCTACTATGATACTTCCAGGTGAGGCTTTCTTTCTGCTTACCTTTCTTGATGTTTATGATAATTCTTGCATCTGCATCTTGAAGTTTTATTTCAGTGTTTCAAAATCGTTGGTCATTATCTTTTCAAGAATTGCTTTTTTACCATTCTCTTAAGCCTATTTTTCTGAGGCTCCCATCATTTATGAAAATTTTAAAATTTTGCTTCATATGACTCTTTTTCTCTTTCTTGTGTTTTTATCCTTTTTGCTTTCCTGCTTCAGTCTGGCAATGGCTATATTTCAGTTTATGAACTCTTTCCCTGAGCCTAATTCGCTTATTATCCTCACTTATTATATTCTTATTTTGAGATATATTTTCTTAGTTCTATAATTTCCATTTGATATGTTAAATTCTAGTTCTCAGATGAAATGGAAAATCTTGCTATCTATCCCATTATTTTAAAGTCCATGTTAAAAATATCATTATCTATATCACCTGTAGTTTTATTTCTATTTGTGTCTCATACCTGCCTCCATGTACACTTTATAATTTTTCATTGAATACCAGACACTGCATTAAAATTTGTAAAAGCTCTGCTTGATGTTATCTTTCTACACTATGTTCTTCTACCTTAGGCATTCAGAGTAAGGGAAGAGGAAATAAATTTAGCATGAGATTTGAGCTGATTTAGAATTACGTTTCTTTATAAGTTATTTTAGTACCAATTAGCTATTACTCTTGTAGTATTTGAGGAATTCCAACTGAAATCCTGAATTTTACCAGTCATTGACACACTCCACTCCACTATTAGGAGATCAAAAGCTCTGTTCGGCTTCTCAACATTTTATCAGCTGCTTTCAAATAATCACATCTCTCAGGGGGAACACCTAAACTGATTGTTGAGATGATCTCTCTCTGCTTCTTGGCCTTGCATGGCTTGAGGTCTCCCAGTTCTGATTTCTGTCTCTCTAGCTCCATGAGCCTACCAAAATCACTAACAGGTGCCAGACTTTTAGACACAGATTTCTGCTCAGTCTCTCAGCTTCTAGGCAGCTGTCTTTGAATCAGAAAATACTCAGAGAAAAAAAGGCTTAGTAAAATGTAGGACTCAACAAACACCATGTGTTTTCTTTCTTTTCAGTTTCCTTGGTCAATTAAGTCTTACCTTCCTTGGTAATTCTCAAATGACTTCAGGGAGATACTTTTTTTCTGTTTTCTTCAGCCTTTGTTCTTGGTGGATACTTTATCTGATATAGGTTTATAACTAATAACTAGACAGAGCTTTACCTTATTATTGGTATACATATAATTCTGCTGCTGTTGAACTTTTCATCCATGAACTTTCTCACTGGGTGTATTCTCTGCACTTTTTCCTATCATCACTACTTTAATCTGAGATGCACTTGATAGCTTTTGATATATTTTGGCATCTTAGGACCATACTTTTCTCTTAGAGGTCCTAAAAATGGACTGTATTATTTATTTATTTTTTCCTGCTTTAACTAACTTCCAGTCAGTAAGAAAGAAAATGCAATCTAAACAGCCATCATTCTAGAAGTTCAAGCTGCAGTTTTTATAGTGGTTTGTATATGTCTTTAGAGGTGGTAATCTTACCGATGTATTTTATGCAAAAATAAGGATAGCATATTAATACATAAATACTTGATATATTTTTGCTTAGATTGAAAAAATGTCATAAAATGCATCACAAATATCTTATCTATTTGCCAGAATCTGAAAACAAATATGAATGAACACTGCCTTACAGGGGTACAATGTGAGAAACATAGAAATATACAAATATTTACATTAAGTTTGTACAGTGGGATATGTGCTGACTGGCAACAAAACAAACCAATATGGTGGTTTCTAGCGTACAGATTTGACTTCATAAATATCTGATTCAAGCACTAATTATATCCCATGCTAGTCTTGTAAGTTTGATCTCTGTATTATCCAGAGGACAAAATTTCATCATCTATAAATGGGATTTTTATGATTATTTATTGAAATAATGTATATAAAATTTTTACCACAATAAATTCCCAAATTTAGAGCTCAGCAATGTATTTGATCAGCACCATCATCATAAAATGTTCATGTGACAGAAGGCAACCTGAGTAATTCTTATCGTGTTTTGGGGAAGATGCATAGAAAGAATGGGGATTGAGCTGAAATCTGAACATTGCACTAGTATTCTCTAGCTATAAAAGCAAGTGTTGGAGGAATAATATAAATAGAAGGGACAGAATACACCAATCTGACAGTCTTTGAGCTCATCAAGCATTTGGAGTCCTGGTCAATATGACTGACATGGAGGCTTTATTATGAAAATGACAGGAGTTGAAACTGGGCATGAGATAGAATCAGACCATGAAGAGCTTTGTAGATCATTTTAATGCATTTGTATTTTATCCTGTTTGTTGATAAGAACACATTAAAATGTTTTAGATTGAGCAGTTAACCAGATATTTGTTTTTAGAAAAAAAAACTTGTCACAGCTTAAATGATGAAGTTTGTGGACATCACCAGTGTTTGAGCAAAACTCTAAATATTATTGCTTGCAAGTATATAATAGGCTGCATTTTAGCTATGCTTTTACTAGTCATATTAACTTGAACATAATTGTAAAAGTATTAGGACTAATAGTTAAACACTTTTCAGAATTATGCTATAATGCCAAAGTAAACATCTGTTTATTAGTTTGCTCAATAAGAAGGCACTGTATTTTTTAGACATTTCACAGAAATGTTCGATGATCTATCCAAATCTTTGATACATATGATTTATTCCAAAGTTTGCATAAACCTCTCTTGCATTCACTAGTTGCTTTATCATTGCTACCACAGCCAGTCTTTGCTGTGTGACTATGAAGTCGTTTGATTACATTGTAAATATTAAATAACTGTTTGATATAGTGATTTTAATTTATAGTGATTCATACTTACATTACTAATATAATGACCCAGAAATAATTGACACTTAAGTAGATTTTTGCCAATAAATAAAGATTGTCATGTTTTAGTGTAAAAACTAGGTATTGTAATGTATCTAATAGTTGCCCACTTACACATAGATTGGAACAATTAATTAGCTAGAGAAGAAGTTAAGAGCTTTAAAAGTGCTTAAGTATACTAGAAAAAGTAAAGGACAGAATGATTCCTACGGATTACCCCATACTACTTAAATATGAAATTCATCATTAATGCTTGCACTTCTAATAGACTACCACTTCTTTACAATAATTAGTGATATATTAACCATTTGAGTGAAATACTGAAGTATCATGCCACACCGTGTTATCCAAGAAAGACAGTTTATACATTCATAGTAGAAAATCAAGGACTCAAAATTATTTTTTCCTCTTACCTTCAGGCTGGATTTTATATTTAAGACGAAAGGATACAGCTTTTCTTCATTAATTCATAGTTTGAATATCATGAAAGCATCTTATTCTCTAAAAGAAGCAAATTTAATTCAGATTAAAAGTAGGCTTAAGCAAAACCTCAGAATTGTGTTCTTATTTTGCATAAGTCAAGAAACTATTGAAGCTGCCTAATTTTCTAATATATATAAACACATATATATATTTAACTTAAGAACTACAATTGGCTGTAGTTAATTAGAGGAATTACTTTAAAGTAATAGGAGTTTATATTAATAATTTATAAACTTAATCTCTGTGTAATATTTATTATTCTGGAGATTCTTAGGGGTTCATTTCTAGTTTCAAATAATATTTAAGTTGTACAAATGTATAATCCCATTTGATAACAAGACATTTGCCTTGCTTAGAAATCTTTTAAAAATGTAGTTTGAAATAATGAAAACCCAATTGAAAGCTGCAACAGTTTAGTATTCTTCTTGAAACTATCTCAAAACAATTCTACAGCTCTACAGAGTGATAAGAGTAGTCAACCATGTAAAGAAGACATTCTGGATTAAACGTCTATGTTATACAAAATGATTCTATGTTTTAAACCCTGGTGCTCAGGTGGATAATCAAATTAGAACAAAATTACTGAAAAATTACGATAATGTGAAATTAGCTCAATGATCTGCTGTTTATTTTCACCAAATATTATCCAGTGTGAATATTTTATTACTAAACAGACTTTTAAATCTTCAGGATGGTTACTAACTCATTAAGCCCTTAGGTGGTGTGTGTGTGTGTGTGTGTGTGTGTGTGTGTGTGTGTGTGAATAAATATGACAACATAGGGCTTGAGTTCAGGTGTTGTGGAGTGTAGCCAAGAGGGTGTGCACAGAAACAGGTGAGCAGAGGAAGAACAAAGCAAGCAAACAGAGAAGTTGTGGTTTGAGGTAAGTTTATGTAAGTATTTCCAAACTGGGAAGTCCCAGCTGAACTCTCAGGACCCTTCTTTCAACTCCATATCTTTTCGTCATGCCATATATGTTTTTATATCTGTGTATATGTGTATGTGCATTTGTTGTTGTAATATGTGACACAAATCTCCCAGAAATTGTTGTTTCAGAGATGAGGATGTATACTTGTGATATTCCTGTTACTGTTGGCACCTACGTACAGTCTTCTGCAAACCCATAAAGTTGGCGAATAGGCATGACAGAGCATCATTTTAACCATTCAGAGATGATCACATGTGTGTGGATGGTTATGTTTTAAAAACTGTCATTTTTGGATCTCTGTAACAGCAGCTAACCTCTGATTGAGGTAATTGTAATTGCATCGTTACCAGGAAAATGAGAATTTTGTTTGACTTGAGACTTAGTCATATTATAGATGCAAGTTAAAAATTCTCCAAGATAACCATGAAAAAAAGGTAAAAGAAATGGAGTAAGGGATCAGCCCAAAAGAGTAAAAGAAAGGAAGAAGAAACAACAACAAAAAACTTCTAAAGAATAAAAAATATATATAATATAGGATGCTATTCACTATTTTTATCAGTGAAAAAAAATTGGTGGAAACAAAGCAGTAGAGACAATTTTTTAAAAAGATGTTCATCAATATATAGGGTCCAGCTTGGATAAAACATGTAATAATTAAAGTACAAAATCCAGCTGCTGTATGCTCTTTATGAGAATAATTATAGGCAAGCTCCTATGCCAAACTCCCAAATTATGCAATTTTGGATAAGGTAATACATTATTGAAAATGGAGTTGGGGGGGGCGCCAGGGTGGCTCAGGAGGTTAAGCATCTGCCTTCAGCTCAGGTCATGATCCCAGGGTCCTAGAATGGAGCCCCAGGTCAGGCTCTCTGCTCTGCGGGGAGCTTGCTTCTCCCTCTCCCTCAGCCTCTTGCTCCCCCCAGCTTATGCTCTCTCTCGCTCTGTCAAATAAATACTAACACAACATAATAAAAAAAGAAAGAAAGAAAAAGAAAACAACCCCGAGGTATTAAACATCAAAATGTAAATAAATAAATAAATAAATAAATAAATAAATAAATAAATAATAAAATCTTAAAAGAAAATGGAGTTTGGTATAATTTTTCTTTCTTTCTTTCTTTCTTTCTTTCTTTCTTTCTCTCTTTCTTCCTTTTTTTTTTAAAAGATTTTATTTATTTATTTGACAGAGAGATAGAATCAGAGAGCACGAGCAGGGGGAGCAGCAGAGGGAGAAGAAGAAGCTGGCTCCCCACTGAGCAGGGAGCCTGATGTGGGGCTTGATCCCAGGACCCTCAGATCATGACCTGAGCCAAAGGCAGACGCTTAGCTGCTTAACCGACTGAGCCACCCAGGTGCCCCTACAATTTCTATTTCTGATAAATGAATATAAAGGGTAGATAATTAGCAAAATACAGAGGAATTGAACTACATTATTGAAAAGTCACATTTATAGAAACCTGAACCTATGTTAGTATTTTATAAAGCAATGTGAAAGGTTAATAATTGACTATATACTAGGCAGGAAGACTCAAGGGGTCTGAGTCTTTGAATAGCTGAACCAAAGCCAGGAAGTGACCCTTTAATCTTCTTTTTTCATAAGGAAAATGAACAATATTGATTTACGAGTCATTGTTAATTGGACTTTCTGATATTTTCAGCTGAACTCTTCCTAAAAATAAATACAGCAAGTTCAGGATATGACATATTCTTTTGCTACAGCATACACTTCTCTAGTCATATAGCAATTTCTACAGATTTTTGATATACACAAGTATGTTAATATTATAGTAAGCTTATTAATTTTTGCCTTTGGTTATAAAATTTTTGAGTGATTTTCCTTAAGTGCACTTTCGTCATTAGTTTATTTAGTGGCTATTGAAGAAAACAAATACGCATGTCTGCCTGTGTGTGTATACATTGTGTGGCATTAGAGTAGGAACACATATGTAATATGAGTAGAAACTAAACTGAAAAGAATCAGAAAGAGTTTCAACCTTTTAGGTACCAGTTTAAGGTGACAGCTTTTTATTCAAAGGACATAATGAAATCTGTCGAAAGATTAGTGTTATTTAAAGCTATGACTATAGTTATGTTATTCTCCAAACATTTTCTTTATAAAAATTGAAGAATTTTATTAAAATTCAAAAATAGTGGGTTTTTTTCAAAGATTTTACTTATTTATTTGAAAGAGAGACACACACGCACACAAGCAGGGAGGGCAGCAGGCAGAGGGAGAGGGAGAAGCACTCTCCCCACTAAGCAAGGAGCCCAATGCAGGACTTGATCCCAGGACCCCAGGACCCCAGGACCATGACCTTAGCCAAAGGCAGACGCCCAACTGAACCACCCAGGCACCCCTCAAAATAGTTTTATAATGAATTCTGACACTATAATTAGGAAATATGAGAATTCCAACCATTATGCCAAACCTATGGACCCTGGATATTCAAATAATTTCTAATTTGTGGAGTGTCAGATTCTCTAACCATAGAAGATTGTAACTATCTGAACTGCAATAATGGTGGAAGGATATTTCGTCTCTTTCATTCTTCATTTTTTGAACTTTCTACCTCAGACAGAAGAAATGCCTCCTTCTACTTGCCTTATTTTCTTGGAAATTAAATACTGTATTTGTAAGCATTCATGAAGAGGGAGAAGTGGTCGTTTTTGGTGAGAAAGGAGTAGGGTAGAAAATTATCAAACATGACTACATAAATAGCAATGTTCATGTAAGAAAACTGTGCTGCTTTTGTTTGCAATGTATACTTGTAACTCTCTGCTGAATTGTTAATTTCCAGGTAGATAGGATGGACTGATCAGACTTGGCCACAAGGTGAGGGCATGGTGGATTTTCTAAAGGGTAATGAAATGTTTGTTGAGAATCATGTCACTTGATGATATGAAGTTTTGACTGCTTGAGTTATACCAGTTATAGCTATGCATTGTTTTTTTTTTTAAACTTTAGGTAATTGCTTACTGTCTGTGTTCTTATACAAACATTTTACCCTGGGACTACAGAAAATATAGTCCTTTTATTATTATATAAAATGACTCTATTTCCCTCAGGTAAGTGGCTTTATTTGTTATGGAATAGCATGTATTTTTAACCATATATAATAATTATGTGGAATGTGTTATTTGCTTGTCCATTTTTAAGTATATGGTAGATCACTTATATTTTCACTTTTATTTCTTTAAAATTTTGAAACATTGAAAAAAATTGAATAGGCTAGTAAGACACACATAATTTGAATGGAACTTTTTGTTTGGCACTAGTTGGTGGTTTTCTTTATTCTCTTTTAAATCTGAGCATGATTCCACTGCATTTTTTAATATTTCAAGACATGGACATATTGAAGAGTCCAGGATAATTGTGTTATAGAATTATTCACATTGTTTCCTCTGCATTGTTTCTAAAGTTAACTTGTCAGATACATTTTTTCATTTTCTTTAAATATTTTTTTACATGGAGAGCCTTTCATATAGTTCCATATAAAAGAGGATCTGCCCAGACTGTTTTTTTCATTTTCAAATACTGCTTTATTAAGATATACTCCACAAAAAGTACAATTCACCCATTTACATTATACAATTCAGTGGATTTTAGTGTATTCACAGGGTTATGCAGTCACCACTACAATGTATATATTTTATGTAACTATCTAATTTCAGAATATTTTTATAGCCTCAAAATGAAGCACCAGACTCATTTATAGTCCCTCATGTTCTTCCCATTCTTAGCCTCTGGCAACTGTTAATGTATTTTCTTTTTTTATGAATTTTCTGATTCTGGACATTTCATATTAGTGGGATCATACAATATGCGGACTTTTGTGACTGGCTTCTTTCAATTAGCATGTTTTCAAGATTCACTCATGATGTGTCATGTATCAATACTTGATTCCTTTTTATTACCAAACAGTATTCCCATGTATGGATATGCAGCATTTTATTTAGCCGTTTTGTTTAGTTGATGGGCGACCGGTTTACATTTTTTGACTGTTATGAATGATAATTGTATGGACATTTATGTACACATTTTTGTGTGAATATGCTTTTAATTCTCTTGAATATATACCTAGGAGTGGAATTCCTGGATCATATGGTAACTGCCTATTTCACATTTTGAGGTACTGCCAACTTGTTTTCCAAAGTAACTGCATTATCTTTTAACTTCAAAACCAATATATGAGAGTTCCAATTTCTCCACATCCTTGCCAACACTTATTATCTTTTAGAGACTTGCTATCTTGGTGAGTATGTAGTAACATGTCATTGTAGTTTTGATTTTTATTGTCCTAGTGACTAATGATGTTAAGCATCTTTCCATGTATTTTTTGGCATTTACATATCTTCTTTGGATAAATATCTATTTAAATTATTCCCCATTTTTATTTACTTTTTTGCTTTTTTATTGTTGAGTTGTAAGAGTTCTTTATATACTTTGGAACTATATCCCAATCAGATACGCAAAAAATTTTCTTCCATTTTTGAGTCTTTTTTTCTTTTTTGATAATTGTTTTCAAGCACAGATGTTTTACATCCTAATTAATCATAATTAATTAATATTAATTTATATATGTTTTCTGTTGTTGCTTTTACTTTTGTTGACATATCTAATAAAATATTGTTAAATCCAAGGTCCTGAAAATTTACTCCGAAGTTTTCTTTTAAGAGTAGCTCTTACACTAATCCATTTTGAGGAATTTTTTTCATATGGTCTGAGGCAGAGGCCTAGTTTAATTATTTTACCTAGATATCTTCTTTGTACAACTCTTAAATTTTCTTTGTGAAACTTATTCCTAATTATTTTATGCTTTTTAATGTTATTGGGGCAGAGTTGCTTTTATAAATTTATTTTCGGATTGCTTATTGCCAGTGTATAGAAATACAACTGATTTGTCTATTGATTCTATAAAATTTTAAAGCTACATCACATTTATACTCTAATTACGCATACATTGTTTATATCATCCCCAGGTTTTAACACCAAGTTCTCATGTGTACAAACTACAGTCTTGTGAAAAAGAATTTATTTTACACTTTTCACGTCTGGATTTTTCACTTCATATTCCCAGGTTTCTTTCTTTTAACTTTTGAACCACTAAGGAAAATTTCAACAAGTTGTGAGTGACTCAGCCCCTCTCCTCCCAACAAGGTGGCTCAGGTAAAATAATCATGTACATCTGACCTTTAAAATGTAATACTCCAGTGATTGCCAAAAGGCCAGTTCGATGCTTTACTGCGCTGCTGCACTTTCACAAGTAATACTCGGGAGTTGACATTTATAAAACTGGTGCTGCACTCCGGAGACATCCTGATAGCTGAGGTGTTATAGGAATCTATCTTTATCGTGCTAATGGATATGTAAGTGTGTTAGAGAATAACACTTTTGCAATCTTCTGAAAGAAAAGAGACAGTTTTTTCATTTAGTTCATTGGATAACTTAAGAATAAATACAATTTCATAAATTTGTTTTTTGCTGTAAATATACAAATTCATATTCATTTTACTCATTTAAGTAAATCAGCAAGAAAAATTGCCTACAAAAGATATCAAAGGCAAATATCAAATACTTTTTTAATAATACACCTCTGTTACTGCTTTTTTTCACTTTCCCTATATAATATCATTTATATAATGCTTATTTCGTAATAATTTTCCTCAAAGAAGGCAACCGGGAGATATTCCATGTGCAGCTAAAACAAACAAAAACCTTACCAAAATGATTTCTGTGGGTTTCATTGAGACAAATTATTTCAATATGTTCCTGTTTATTAATAAATCTGAATGAGAAAATAAGTTAATATTATATAAAACATAATGAAAGCTTTTAGCTATAATATCCAACCTAGAACATTTTCAGGCATCAAACACATGTGCCGCACAAAGGTTCAACCATCCTTGTGAATTTCTTCAAAATTACAATTAAACAGAATTTAATTTTAGTATACACATTTTATCTATTATTTATATCCATTTTAATGTGTTCTTTAAGAATTACAATATCTGTATCCAATTATTTACATTACTAGCACCACTGTAGTTGTCATTTTTAAGCTTGATATATGTATAATTAATAGAAATCATATTTTCACTTAGAAGATTCTTCCTGAATTCAACTAGGTTTTTATATAATATTTATAATTATTTTTGTTATTTTAATTAATATACATTCAGAAAACATCCAAGATCACATTTCATCAAGTTTAAAAATTAGTGAAATTTGCTGATCCTGCCATAGAAAATATGAACATTTTTGTTTTGTTTACTCTTTCTACAGCAACTTAACTGATAATGTATTTTGAATAGACACTTACATAGACACACCTACAGATAAGGCTAAAACTGATGCTGGAGGTGAAGATGTTATTTTGCAAACAAGAATGTATGACCTTTATATCACTTATGATAAATATTACCAGACACTCTGACTTGGTTGTTCAGCTATGGTTGTTCAGCTATGATGAGCAAAGGCAGCCTTTAACATTTGAACACATGTATGAAAACATCAGTCAAGACCATGTGAAGAAAACAGTGACCATTGAAAATCACCCTCATCTCCCACCACCTCCTATGTGTTCAGTTCACCCATGCAAGCATGCTGAGGTGATGAAGAAAATCATTGAGATTATTGCAGAAGGAGAGGGAGAACTTGGTGTTCATATGTGTCTTCTAATTTTCTTGAAGTTTGTACAGCTGTCATTCCAACAATAGAATATGACTACACAAGACACTTCACAATGTAACGAAGAGAGCACAGAATCTATCCTAACTATTGTTTCTGATTTTTAAACAATTAACCCATAGATGTGACTATTGACCATATTCACCAATATGCACAATTTTTCTAATAAACGGACTTATATTTATGCATTAAATAAAAAAAGTTCCACTACCAGACTTACTGGTTTAATAAAAATAAATGTAAAAAGAAAAAAAATGAAAAAAAAAATCTTACGAATGAATTCAAATTGTACTATAGATCTAAAGGTAAGAGCTAAAACTATAAAAATTTCTAGAGGATGATATGGGAAAATTTGTATGATGTTAGTTCACTTACAGCATGAGCCATAAAATATAAAATTGATAAATTAGACTTTATTGAAATTTAAACTTTCAAGAAAATGCAAATTCAAGCATAGATTGGGAGGAAATATTTGTAAATGAACTACCTTATAAGCTACTTGTGTACAGAATATATAAAGAACACTCAAAACTCAGGATTAAGTAAATAATCCAATTAAAAAATTGATCAGATACTTTACTAGAGAAGAAATATACGTGGCAAATAATCATATTAAAACATGTTCAACATCATTATGCATTAATGAAATGCAAACAAAACACACATGACTAAAAACCAGGCAATACAAGTACTGGTAAAGGATGTGCGGCAACTGGAACTCTCATATTGTTGAGGAAATGCAAAATTGTACATCTGTTTTGTAATAGTTCAGCAGTTACTGATAAAGATAAACATACGCTCATATTATGATCCAGTAATCACACTTCCAGAAATGTGTCCAGATAGTACAAAAACCTATGTTCACACAAACCTACTGTACATGAATGTGTATAGAATCTTTATTAATAATTACTAAAAACTTGGAATCAACCACATGTCCCTCAACTACAATACATCCAAATCCCCAAAATGGAATACTATTCTTCCACAATAAGAAATAAACTATGGACTATGGATATGCGTATGTGACAATAGGATGAATCTCAACTACGATTTGCTAAATGAAAGAATTCAGGTTTGAAAAACTATATGTATGATTTCATTTATATAACATTCTTTCGAAGACAAACTTTAGAAACAGGTAACAGATCAATGTTTGCCAGAGCCTGGAGAAAGTGGAGGGATTGACTAGAAAAAGATATGAGAAATTTTTTGGAATGACGTGTCTCTCTAATTCTGATTTTATTGGTAGCTATAAGACTGGTAAAGATTGACACAACTGAACACTCAATACAGTGAATTGTACTCTATGTAAATTGTGGCTTAAATTGAAAATGAAAAAATCTATATTCAGCACTTCATACAAAGGCCAGCATGTGGTAAGTGCTCAATCGATATAACCTAATAATATAATTGTTATTGATTACACAAAAATATATAGAAATGAATAAGGATGTAAAGATTACAAAATAGAGAAGCATTATCAAACAATTCCGATAAAAATTACTTCGCTGTCATTCACTCTTTCCTCACAAACCTCCTTTCTGAAACCAATCTCTAAAATTGAAAAAGAGTATTTCTCCGATGTGCATTTTAATTCACCATTTGAATAAAACAAAATTATACCTTGCCCCAGGCATGTAATCTGTCGTCAGCATAAAACTGATTTAAAATATATCTAAATAGAATGTGAACACACAGCTTTTGGGATTATATTTATTCACAGGTTTCTTTTGCCTTCTTAATATGCTTGTAATATCATCTTCATTGTTTAATCAAAATACCTATAGAAGAATTAACTTGTGAGTTAAATCTAAAAATACTTGAATAT
>NW_024426230.1:18167721-18458048 GCF_017311325.1 Ursus maritimus | reverse complement strand
ATATGCTTGTAATATCATCTTCATTGTTTAATCAAAATACCTATAGAAGAATTAACTTGTGAGTTAAATCTAAAAATACTTGAATATTCCTTAAAACATCTTCTTAAGCAATAATCAGTATCTTTTAGGCTTTCAAGAAAGCTGAAGCTATTATTAAGGTACATGATTTTTCAAAGTATGGCACAAATGCTAAAAGTGATATTGACTATTTTTACTCAGTGTCCAAATTTTTAAATCCAATGTACAAAACCTCAAGACAAACATTCTATAGCAGTAGAAGTTACTATGAAGTAATTATAATTTCTGAATGTGTAATCTATAACGACAGTAGAGAAATGGTATTGTAACATTAAACCTTAAAGTAAGTATTAAACACATTTTGAATAAGAAGTTACTTTAGTTTTTTTAAATAGTATTATCTTGACATATTTTCTGCCTTTTTAGTTTTGACTCATTTATGTCTTATATTCTTCCAAATCCAACAATACATTTAAAAAATCACTCACCACAAGCAAGTGGGATTTATTTATTCCTGGGCTGCAAGGGTGGTTCAATATTAGCAAATCAATCAACGTGGTGCATCACATTAATAAAAGAAAGAAGAATCATACGGTCATTTCAACAGATGCAGAAAAAACATTTGACAAAGAACAACATCCATTCATGATAAAAACCCTCAACAAAGTAGGTTTAGAGGGAACATACCTCAACATAATAAAGGCCATATTTGAAAAACCCACAGCTAATATCACCCTAAATGGAAAAAAACTGAGAGCTTTTCCTCTACGGTCAGGAGCAAGACAGAGATGTACACTCTGACCTCTTTTATTTAACAGAGTAGGGGAAGTCTTAGCCACGGCAATCAGACAACACTAAGACATAAAGGGCATCTATATCTGCAAGGAGGAAGTAAAACTTTCACTATTTGCAGATGACATGATACTATATATAAAAAATCTGAAAGGCTCCATCAAAAACCTGCTACAACTGATAAATGAATTCAGTAAAGTCACAAGATATAAAATCAAAGTACAAAAATCTGCTGCAATTCTATACACTAATAATGAAGCAGCAGAAAAAGAAACTAAGGAGTCAGTATGATTTACAACTGCACCAAAACCAATAATATTTCTAGGAATAAACCTAATCAAAGAGGTAGAAGACCTGTACTCTGAAAACTATAAAACGTCGATGAAAGAAATTGAAGATGACACAAAAAAATGGAATGACATTTCATGCCCTTGGATTGGAAGAACAAATACTGTTAAAATATCCATATTAACCAAAGCAATCTACACCTCTGATGCAATCCCTATCAAAACACCACCAGCATTTTTTACAGAGCTAGAACAAACAATCCTAAAATTTGTACAGAACCACAAAAGACTCCGGATGCCCAAGAAATCCTGAAAAAGAAAAAAGCCAGAGGTATCATAATTCTGGATTTCAAGTTATATTACAAAGCTGTAGTAATCTAAACAGCATGTCTAGCACAAGAAATAGACATATAGAACAATGAAACAGAATAGAAAACCCAGAAAGGAACCCACAACTATATGGCCAACTAATCTTTGACAAAGCAGGAAAGAATATGCAATGGGAAAAAGAATGTCTCTTCAACAAAAGGTATTGGGAAAACTGGACAGCAGCATGCAAATGAATGAAACTGGACCACTTTCTTATACCATACATAAAAATAACTTCAAAATGGATTGAAGACCTAAATGTGAGACCTGAAACCATAAAAATCCTAGAAGGTAACACAGGCAGTAATTTCTTTGACATCAACCTTATCAACTTCTTTCCAGATATGTCTCCTGAGGCAAGGGAAACAAAAGCAAAAGTAAACTATGGGGACTACATCAAAATCAAAAGCTTCTGCACAATGAAGGAAATAATCAACAAAACTAAAAGGCAGCCTCTAGAATGGGAGAAGATATTTACAAATGACAAATCTTATAAAGGGTTAGAATCCAAAATATATAAGGAACTTATAAAACTCAATACCCCCCAAAAATGAATAATCCAATTAAAAAATGGACAGAAGACATGAATAGACCTTTTTCCAAAGAAGACATAGAGATGGTCAACAGGCACGTGAAAAGATGCTCAACATCACTCATCATCAGGAAAATACAAATCAAAACTACAATAAGATATCACTTCACAACCTGACAGAATGGCTAAAATTAACAACTCAGCAAACAACAGATGTTGACAAGGATATGGAGAAAGGGGAACCCTCTTGCACTGTTGACGGTAATGCAAACTGGTGCAGCCACTATGGAAAACAGTAAGGAGGTTCCTCAAAAAGTTAAAAATAGAACTTACCCTAGAACCCAGCAATTGCACTACTAGGTATTTACCCAAAGTGTACAAATATACTCATTTGAAAGGATGCACACACCCTGATGTTTATAGCAGCATTATCTACAATAGCTAAATTATGGAAATAGCCCAAGTGTCCATCAACTCATGAATGGGTAAAAAAGAGGTGGTATATATGCACAACAGAAGAATGAAATCTACCATTTGTAATGACATGGATGGAACTAGAGAGAGCATTATGCTAAGTGAAATAAATCAGTCAGAGAACGACAAATACCATATGACTTCACTTGTCATGTGGAATTTAAAAAACAAAACAAGTGAGCAACAGGACCAAAAGAGAAAGAGGCAAACCAAGAAACAGATTCGTAACTATAGAGAACAAAGTGACGGTTACCAGAAGGCAGGTGGGTGCAGTATGGGTTAAATAGGTGGTGGGGATTAAAAAGTCCACTGGTTGTGGTAAGCACTGGGTGTTGTATGGAAGTGTTGCATCACTATATTGTACACTTGAAACTAATGTCACACTACATGTTAACTAACCAGAATTCAAATAAAAACAAAAAAATTAAGTGGGTTTCTTATTTATAATGTATAGTTCAGTCTTAGTTTATTCATTTAGCATCTTTTTTAGTTGGTGTTTTAAGAACATTCCTATTTGAAGAGATTATTAATATGCTTGGATTAATATGTTTCATATTTGTATTTTTATTACATTTTTGTTATTTCTCCTTGTCCGCTTTTTTTCTGCCTTCTCTGGTTTTTAACTGCATATTTAATATGACCCCATTTCTCTCCTCCCTTAACATATATACCATTTATATCTCTTTTTAAAAAAAATATTTAGTGGTTGCTCTAGAGTTTACAACATATATTTAAAAACAATCTAAATTCAACTTTGAATAATGCTATACTGTTACATCTGTTGCTACAGTACTGCTCCATCTATGCAAGTATCTTGTAACAGAGTATGCCCATCTCTCTCCTATCCTTTGTGACATGGCTTTTATTTTTTTCACTTATCCATATGCCATAATTACCCAAAGCATGTGTACTATTATTTTTTAACAAAGAATAATCTTTTAGAAGGTTTAAAAATAAGAAAAGAAAATATTTTATTTTATCTTTATTTATTCTTACTCTGGTACTCTTCCTTTATTTTGATATCGTGTCAAATCAATGGAAATTTCCTTTTCCCTAAAGAACTTTTAACATATCTTGCAGGGCAGGCCTGCTTTTATTCATATGAGGAAGTCTTTATTTCTCATTCATTTTTGAAAGATAATTTCCTGGAGATGGAATTCTAGTTTATTTTTTCTTTTTCTTTTTACATATTAAATATTTAACTCATCGATGGCAGAGTTTGTGCAATAATTCCACTATAATTCTTATCCTTGCTCCTCTGTACATCAAGTCTCACATATCCTCTCCAGGCTTCTTTTTAAGATTATCTCTTTGTATTTGGATTTCTTCATCTGAAAATAATATGCCCAGATATGGGTTTTGGGTATTTATCCTGTTTGATACTCTGCTCTTCCTTGATGAATGGTTTATTGTTTGCTGTTAATTTTGGAGAGCTCTTAGGCAGTATTTCTTTAAATATTTCTTCTGCTTTATTGTCCATACTTCTTGTATTACACTTATGTGTATGTTACATCTTTTGATATTGTTAACCGATTCTTGAATGTTCTTTTTCTTTTGTTGTTTATTAAATAATTCTTTTTTTCTGTGTGTATTCCAGTCTTTAAAATTTCATTGATTTTTCTTGCTCTTCACCAATTTTTGTTGGCCATATGGAGTCTACCAGTGAGTCCATTAAAGTCATTCTTCATTTTTATTAGTGTATTTGATTTCTAGCCTTCTTGAAAAATTATTTAATTGTGTGATCACTTCCTTTTGATTATTTTATAGCTTTTCATCTTTCTTTTACATTACACACTTGTTCTTGTAGGTTGTCTTCTCTCTCCGTTAGAACCCTCACCATATTAAACATTGTTCTTTTTAATTACTTGTCTATTTCATATCTGGATATGGTTCTGATTCTTGGCTTCTCTTTCCAGATTGTGTTTCTTCTTGCCTTTTGGCATGCTTTTTAATATTTTGTTGAAAGCTGGACAAGACGTATCAGGTAATAGAACAAAGGTACATAAATCTTTAGTAAGAAGGTATGCTAATTTATAAATTTAATGGTTAACATGTCTAATAATTATATTAGCTTTAGGTACAAGAAGCTTCAACTTACTCCTCTTGTGTATTTTGTTTTGTCTCCTTTCTCGGCTTAGGGGTTTCTTATACACTGCTCTTGGAGATAGTCTGTCTTGTAAATGTTTCAGGTGTAATCCACCATAATTAAACTGGAGCCCTATTGGAGTGGTGGTAATGTGTTAGTTTGTATGAGCATTCTGCAGACTTCAGCTTTAGTATATATATTTTTAATAGCCTGTGTCATAGGTGTTTCCGTCCCTTTTCCAGTGTTGTTTTTTTCTCCTATCTTATTCCTTTCTCTAACTGCTCCATTCCTAATCTATTTATTCAAACTCCTGTTCCCTGATTAGAATGTTGTTGTTCTTTTATTTTTTTCTTTCAGGAAAATTAGAAAGGTTACAGCAAGGAACAGAAATGCTAATTTGAAAATATATATGTACTCCTATGTTTATTGTGGCATTATTTACAATAGCCAAGATATGGAAGCAACCTAAGTGCCCATCAATGGACAGATGGGTAAAAACGACACACACGTACACCCACACACAGACACAGACACACACAATGGAATATTATTCAACCATGAGAAGAATCAGATCTTACTATTTGCAACAACATGAATCAACCGAGAGGGTATTATGCTAAGTGATAAATATTGCATGATTTCTCTTATATGTGGAAGCCCTGAGAGTTGACTCCTGAAGATTTGCGAGCTTAGTCTTGGCTCTAACATGCTATGCCATGCAGAAGACCCAAAATCTTTGCTACAAAGAATTTATACTAAAATAGTTCTAGAACCAGTTGATTCTCAGCATCCCCACATGTATCTACCATCTCTCGCAGAGAAAGTCTTCTAACTAAGCTGATGCTTTGTGCATATTCTGAGTGAAAACTGTCAACGTTTCTTTTCTGTGCCTCCTCTGGCATTGGTGCATGCTGGCCCTGGAAACAAACCATCAGGCACTTGTGGAAATGTTGGCACATGGACTGCACCATGTCCAAGTGAAGCCTGAGTTGTGACATATCTTCACAGAGGTCTTCTGTTTTCTTAGTTCTGCCTACAGTTTGGTTGGCCAGCTGCTTCATGCACTTGAGCTTCTTCACTGAAGCAATGATGGCCTGGTCTTCGGAGCCTGAACCCAAAGAGGCAGGGAAGCAGTAGCAGAAAGCAGCAGCAGTGACTCCCCAGGTTGGCTGGTGGCCACATCATTTGTCACTTCCCGTGGCACAGCGCTACTTCCTTTCTTAGGTTTCCATTTCTGCCATCTTACCTCAAGTTGCTCTCTGGTATAATCTCCAAGTATAACTTGGTTAAATCATCATGTCAGTAGCATGGAATTCATAGAAGCATGGTCCTCCTATCAAATGCAATTTGTAAGTATGGAAACATGGAATGCATATGATATTACTTTATTTTGAAATTGATTACACAATTCAAATATAAGCATTTAATATTCGTACAGTTTGAATCTTTGTAGGAGAAATTATTTTTAGGATATATCGTTCTATCCTATAAGAAATAATTGTGTAGTCAATTTGTTGCCATTTCTGAAAGAAAATTTTAATTTTAACTTGGTTATCAAAAATGTGACCTTGAAAGTGACTTGTCTCTTTAATAATGGAAAGGGTAAAACATGTGCTACCGAAATAAAATTTACTTTCTTCATTTAAAGTCCCTTCTGACAGCATTCCATACACCATCTTCATGTATAGCATGAAAGTAAAACACCAATATTAAAATGAACGGTAAGGGACTTTGTGTCTGAAATGAAACTAACATCTATGCACTCTGTCCAATATTAACCAAATAATTTTCAGTAATACTATCTCTAATTGCCACCAACACCATTACTTTATACCTAAAACAAAGAGAACTTAGGAGTATTAGTTTCAGCCCTTATATGATACAGGTTTTGAATGGTCAGTATGCAGTGGAGTAATATTAATATGCTTTAGACAAACTGAATTTGTGAAGGCAAGGATATGGATGCAAATTTGAGAAAAGATTTAGAGTTTGCTTATATTTTACAAGTTCTGCATTGCTGAGTAATCAAGGTTACTGAAGACAATTCATCAGTTAGAATCCTTCAAGAATGAGAAATGGACAGTTAAATTGACAGTCTGTATAAAAAAATAAATTACTGGTTCACACGCCAAAGAGGGCATCCTGGAAAAAATTTTCTAGGCAGCTTTTTACTGATTCTTCCACAAATCAAGCTAATTGCCAATTCACACACCATAGAACAATAACATAGATATTTATTGAAAAATAACTCAATAACTCCATTATTTGTCACTTCTTATAGTTTCATAGAGCATTTTCTTTCAATTAAATATCTTTCCTGAACAAATTTTGGTATCAATTTTTGTACAGTCATATCATCTCAAAAGTTTGATGTCATTTTTTTTTTCAAATCACAGGCAACTTTAATGGATTTTATTACAGATAGGATGAACCTACATCCTACATCAATTCCTCGGAGGAAAAATGTACTACAGTTGTGTAAATAATGATTTGTGTTTGTCAAAAAACATAAATCAGTTGGTGTTCAAGGAAGAAAATAGTCATCCTTAATAAAAAGAAGCTATTTTTTGAGGACAAAGTGCAAATATTGAATTTTGAATGTGATCAAATCTCTAATAGGACATGCATGAGAAAAATTTCAGGGCATCAGGAGATATTCAACTTGGCTTAACTTCTATAAAATCAAACAGAATCATGTAGCTGAATCTCATCACATGGAACTCATTCAATGTTTCAATGCAGCTTTACTTTATTATATAAATTTGTCTTATGTTACTATTTTCTCTGTTAGATGTTACTAGGTTTCACAATGCTTTTCAAGGTTTTCTTTAAAAAAAATCCTGGTTTGTGTTTTATCTTGTGAATTCACTGAACTACATAATTGTTTGGCTCTTAGTTACCAAGTTTCCCTCTCAGTGAAACTGGACCTCTTCCAGCAAAAGTGCATGCACAGTGTGCACAAATCTTACTCAACTTATTTTACCTTGTTTCCTTGTTCTTCCAATTTAAATCATTTCAACTTGAGATATTGTGTGTAATAAATCACCTGTTTGGAATGAAGCAGGGAATAAATGAAAAATAGGATAAAAAATACTAGATTGATAGGGCTGGCAGTTTACATAAATGTGAAGAAAAATTATGAGATCCTAGCAAGTTCAACAATTTTTCATTGCAGACTCAAGGTTTATGTTGATTTTTTAAATGTCAGTTATTTTTACCTTAAGCCATCTTATATAGATGGTAGCTTGGATCTTGCTGCTACTTTTCCTCTTAGGGCAATGTATTTTATTTTTAAGTAGTTATTTATTCCTTCTATAGGTTCAGTAGTTCTCCTTTTACTAGTCTACAACTGGCATTCGATACAACTGTGTATCCAGTGGTTTAATAATCATTATTTGCCATCACCATCAGCTTCATGATAACCATGAGTATGATCTTCACCACCTGAAACACAATTAATTAAAAATACTGTTGCTATGTGCCAGTGGATGAATTGAGAATATAAACTGTCAACCAACGAAAGACAAAATTGCAAGCTGAAAAATAAAGTATGTATGTTTATTTGGAGTCTTAGGGATTGTACTCTGGGAGACACAGATTTGAAAGAAATTGAAAACATGCTGGAAAGACAAAGGATATTAGAGTTTTTAAAGAGGAAAGAGAGGATTTACATGTTTTGAAGAAAAGGTGATTGTTGTTGGTGTAGCTACAGTCACACTATCTATATGTGATTGGTTGCTAGGGCTAGTGCTAGGCAGAAAGTCAATATATGTCCTTTTTAACATACAACAGATGCCTTGGCTTTTAGCTGAGTTCAGCAAAAATTCTGAGAATTTGAGACAGAAAATCTGTATAAGCCTGACCTCCTCTATGTCCTCCTGACTCCATTTTAAATAACTCTCTTAGCAATGTTTATGCCATTTTATTCTCTTTATTGTCAAAATATGTTCTTTTTGTATTATTTATCACAACAACTTTAGGTATTATATTTTGTGAAGAAAATGTGACTGAGCAGTTATGCAAAGCATGTAAGTAGCATCTGATTCTAGAAAATTTGATTCTATACAGATCCTGGTTGGAGAGATGCTTGCAACCAATTTTGTGGCAGTGTCTCTGTTCTCTCCATTGGATGTACAGATAAATTCTTAAGAGAAGACTCAATGTTCCATGGTAGTCATTCTTTATTTTACCATCTATATTATTTTCATCTACTCACATTTCTACTTCATCCTATATGCTCTTGTTTAGCCAAAATGTTTGAATATTTATTTGGCTTTAGAAATATAATCCTCAAAAACAGAATTGTTATAAATGGGTTTGAAGTAAATTGAAAGTAAAAGGAAACCTTCTCATCCTATAAATGTCATTTATGTAAATTCTATACTTAACAACAGTTTATGCTCTTGTTGGTGAAAACATGAATGCTTTTCCCATAAGGCTGAGAATAAGGTAAGCATTTTTACCTTTACCCTTTTTTATTCAAAATTATGTTTGAGATCCTAGCAAGTTCAACAATAGAAAAAATGAAATAAAATGTGTACAGTTTAGAAAGGAAGAAATAAAGCAGTTTTAGTCACAGTAAATATAATATTCTACATGTGAAAGCTTAGGATATACAAAAATACCAACAGAATTAATTTGGTAAATTCACTTGTTTCAATATCACTATCTAAAATACAATTGTATGTCTGTATACTATAATAAACAACTATAAAACAAAACTAAGATGAAAATATTTAAAAAAGCACTGAAGAATATAAAAGATCTCTGGATGTATGTAACAAATAAATGTAAGACCTCTATAGTAATACTTACAGAATTTTAATGATAGAAGTTGAGGAAGACTTAAATTGAGATTTATACAATGTTTATGATTTCAAAGACTCAATATTGTTATAAAATCTATTGTCCCAGAAATTATTATTATAATTAATACAAATCCTAGCAAGTTTCTGGAAGAAGTGTTTTTGGAAGTTGACAAACTGATTCTTTTTTTTAATTTAAATTCTAGTTAGTTAACATACACTATAATATTGGTTTCAGGAGTAGAATTTAGCGTCATCACTTATATATAATGCCCAGTGCTCAACACAAATGATTCTTAAAATTCATGTGGAAATTCAGAGGATCAAAAATAGTTCAAATAATTTTGAAGAAATTTTATTTTTTTAAATTTTTTTGAAGAAATATTTTAAACATTTTGAGAAATCACACCACTTCATTTCATAATCAAGACATATTATGGTATTGACATATGATAGATTAGTAGATCAACTGAGCCAAATACAGTGTCCAGAAATAGACATATATTTATATGGCCAATGGATTTTTTTTTAAATGCACCAAATCCATTTAAAGGAGGAAGAAAGTCTTTTCAACAAATGGTTGTGGTACAACAAGCTATTCATATGTAAAATAAACCACTATTCCACCCCACACACTATTTGAGATTATTTTTTGTTGTTCATCTCAAAGCTAAAATTACACATCTTTTATAAAACCACACAGTAGAATATCTTTACAAACTGGGAAAAGCCAAGATTCCCTAGAGAGAACTTGAGAAGTATTAACAACAAAGACCATTATTTAAAAAAAAAAAAAAAAAAAAAAAAAAAAAAAAGGTTCCGGCCGACTGTGTGGCTCAGTCAGTTGAGTGGCCCACTCTTGATTTCAGCTCTGATTGTGATCTCAGGGTCTTGAGATAAAGCACTGGGCATGGAGCCTGCTTAGAATTCTCTCTCTCCCTCTCTCTC
This sequence comes from Ursus maritimus, assembly GCF_017311325.1. NCBI lineage: Eukaryota > Metazoa > Chordata > Mammalia > Carnivora > Ursidae > Ursus > Ursus maritimus. The sequence goes on along the minus strand of NW_024426230.1, from coordinate 18,447,737 downwards.
TGCCCCTCCCCACTCCAAAAAAGTTAAGTAACAAACACAGGTATGAAAATGAACAGGCAAGCCACAGAGGTGGGAGAAAATAAATGTTATAAATATGTTTGGCAAAAGACTTGTTTCCAAAATATATGAAGACTTCCCACAAATCAATAATGGATAAATGATAAAATCAGCAAAATATTTTAATAAAGACTTCAGAAAGGAAGTTACACATTTTACTAATATGTATATAAAGCAACATTTATCATCATATACATATTTACTAATATGTATATAAAGCAACATTTATCAACATTGTCAGAGGAATGGAAATTCAAATAGAGCGCTAGTGGCTGAGGAGTTCAGCTCTGGTCAAAAACCTAGGTGTGCTCTTTCAGGCCTGATCATAGACAATTAGAAAGGTTTACCTGGCAGGCCTCTGGAGGGAAAGATGCACTCCTCACGCTAGAATTGGTGTACCTAGCTAACACTGCAGTCTCTGAAGGGAGTTGTAGTCAAGTATTCAGCCCTTCTCTGGCTGGACATGTTCTTGCATTTTAAATCCAGGCACCTACATTCCAAATATTATATAAATGGATAAGAGTATGAAAAGAATTGCACCTTATTTCAGATGATGTATTTTGCTTAATTCACCTAAAGAAAATTGATTTTACTTCTCTTTTCGGTAAGACATTCATTTATTCAACAGATAATTATTAAATACATCATCTTGTTTTGCACTATATAATGCTGGGTCATAGGCATGGACAAGATCTGTCTTCATGAAGTTTATGGTCTCCTGAAGAAGACAGTCATTAAGAGGATTTGTCAAATGTGTTGAGTTTTATGACAAAAAGAGCAAATGGTTTTATTGCAAGAATATTTTTTTAGAAAAATATAAATATTTCCTGAATGATTATTTGATAATTGAAAGCTCACAGAATAATTTAAAAACTTTTTCATGCTCTTTAGTGTTATGTTATAATAGTCTGTATTCTTTTTTTAAAATAGATTCCAAATGTAATACTGTTATTATTGCTGTTTTAACAATTATAGAAAATTTTTTTTTTTAAGAGAGGGAAGGGGGAGGGGCAGATGGAAAAACAGGGAGAGGATCTTAAGCAGGCTCCATGCTGGGCATCAATCTCACAACTCTGAGATCACTACCTGAGCAGAAATCAAGATTGGATGCTTACCTGACTGAGCCACCCAGGTGCCGCAACAATTATAGAAAACTTAAAGAGCACTTTATTATACAGCTGACATTGTTTAAGTACTTTATACGGATGAAATCTATTCTTTCTCAAAAGTCATTCCGAGATGGGTGCTAATGCTGTCCTTATTGTAGGAATAAGGTCTATAAACTACCAGAATTTTTTAGCTTGAAAAATAAGTGTTGACTATTAGTAATATCGTTATTAAAGTTGTATATTTTTAATAAATTAATGATTTTAGGCAGACATGAAGAAATTTTGAGAAATGATTATTTGACCAATTTTTAAAAGAATTTCAGTGATATTACACGTAATTAGATTGCAAAATAAAGAACAAACTTCACTATGGTGAATGTTGTGATTCTTTAGTTTGATTTTTATTTTGTTAAAGAGAAAAACATGACTAAGGGGCCAAATTGTTAGAGGAATTGCTCTTTTCTACCCTTGGTTATCAAAAAGAGTTTTTTCCCCCTAAGACAATTATGACACCTTCAACTTCTTCATTTATTCCACAGTAGAATGACATACCTCATTGTTAAGTCTGGAAAAAAGTCACTGGACTTAATTTACAAAGCTGCTTCTTCTTTACAATTTCTTGTCCAGTATTGGGGGGGTCCTGCCTTAATCAGTGTCACATGTAACTGGGTGGGTGAGTCAACTTATTTCTGGAGCTTGGTATTAAAACTGCTACATCTTCTGACCTAAGATTTAGTATACATAATGTTAAATTTGTTGATCTCCTTCTACTGTTCCTTTGAATTGCTTTTAATTTTTTCAGACCCTGTGTAAGAGATGTTATCCATTGCATCTTGTTGACGAACATAATATACACATTATTTTTATATGGTTCTCTCCTTTTGAAATCTATTACTAAATCAGAATTAAATTATTTATAATATGGTAATGGTGGTACAGTTTAAACTAATAAATATGAAGATTACCTTCGTATAGAGTGATGTGCATTGCTTTCATGCTACTTTACTTTTAAGAATGACGATGTCAGTTGATTTTATGACATGAGAAAATGAAGGGTAAATGAAGTACAAAATTTAAAAATCCAACTGAGGACCTTGTGTTTGAATGGATAATAAATTAACAGCCAAATTTTCAAATCTAAATATTTGACTTCAGGCCTGCACATTAAAATAAGATGGGTAAATCCCAATACCTTACAAATTACAACTATTTGAAGCTTCCATGAATAAGCTAGAAAAATAAATTATTCATGGACTGACTTCCTCAGGAAACCCTTATAAATTAAATCCTGATTTAAGTCTTTTTTTTTTCCTTCCTAAAATGGATTAAAAGACAGCTTTTTTAAAAAACTTAATTAGCACTTCTACTTTATGATGCTAGTACATATGCTATTTATGAAATCTTCTTTGGGAATATTCTCATCTTAAGGTAGATCAAATTCTCTCTTAATAAGAAGATCTCAATTAAGATTTCTTAGACATTTCTTGTGATGAGGCAAATTAAGGATTTGTTGATATAAGCAAATGATTTATATATTGATTTACTTTGCATGGCACATTGTTGCTTTAGCAGTAGGGGATGGTTATTTAAAGAGCTAAATTGCTCTGCAGGGTGTAGATGGAGCCAGGCAATGAATGGCTCCAATCAAGCCACCTACATTCTGGCAGGATGTCTGTGACTATGGAATTATGGATGCCATTACCCAAAATGTACTGCTAATTGTAATCTCTATTCTGAATCCAGGAGAATTTAAATGACTTTTGACTGGTAAAGACTTATAGTAGTGTTGAATCTCTATAATTTAACCACATCAAAGCGTCTCTTTATTTTCATTAAAAGACTATCACAAGACAGCCGACTATGCTACATACGTATGCACACGCACACGAGCACAGACATATCAAACACTGGGATTCAGATGTATTTTTTGCTGTACTGGGGAGACTTAAAGGCTAAGAGACCTTTTATATGAAGACAGGATTTACATCATTCTGAGAGAAGGATCCAGACATAATAGGCTTAACCCAATATGAACCCTTAATCATATTAGAAGTAATAATTTGTCATAGCGCATATTGTCTGTCATACCAGCTGTTTCCAGTCAGGACCTTTGGGTGTCCATGTGTGTCTTAGGACAAGAGAGTCCTACAAAAGTAATTCAGAAAGAACCACGGCACCTGTTGCCCTACTTTGGGAACCCATACACGATAAAACCCAAGCCAAAGATAAGAAGGCATTCATCTTATCTCTCCACACCAGTCTTTAATAGAATGTCAGCAGCAGCCCTGAGTGAACTGGGCCACACAGAAGAGCAGGAGAGTGATCATGTAGAACTGTGAAAACAGGGGAGATCAAGTGGCCTTGTCAAGCCTAACAGAGTCTGGCAGCACTGAGGTACCCAGTGAAGAAGTGATACTGGCTTGTTTTTTTGCTACAGAGCTGCAACCACACTCAGTAGGAAAAGTTATAATAATAGCAATTATCAAGGTCCATTCATATGAGACACAAACACTTGTAAAACATCGTCCACAAAGTCCCAGACGTGCTTTTAGTGGACTTCTTGTGGAACCAAGATCCTACCTTCTATAGACCAGGGCCCAAGCAGGTGAAAATTTGCCACCATTTCTTTCCAGTGAGGTAAGGTCAAAGGAACTTTGAGAAATGTACTGTAAAGTACATCCACTGCCCTGTCGTCTGGAGCTGACTTACACAGAAATTCTATTGCAGAAGACACTTGGGCTTCCTTTGTATAGAGCAACCCAACTTGGTCTTGGTTTAGGTTGCTATTTCAAACTTGACTATTTGACCATGATAACCTGACTTTGTCTCTGGGAAGGGTGAGATAGGTGATGTGCATATAAACTACACTGTTGACTACCTCATACCATGGTTTTTGCTCCTGTGTTATTTTTAATTTTTTAAAAGTAGAGTGAATACACTTTATTGACAATTAATAGAAATGAAAAAAAGAAAATATGAAAACCTTATTTTTATTTCTCATAACTACTATATCTACATATGATTTTATATATATTAATTTCTTTTGAGGAGTCAATAAGGTCACGTTCCTGTTTAGCCCTTATTTATCTTTCTTACTTTCCCCTTTTTAGATATGTCCTCCTCTCCAGTAACATGAGAACCTGCAGTGATATTAACACACATACAGCATAACAGCATAATATACAACACACAAGCTTTGAAATGAGACAAATTTCTACTTGAATTCAAATTTCAATAATTTGAACTATTATATCATCACCATATACAATCCTTTCTGGCCAGCTCACATCCAATGATTGATTTCTAGAAGAGTATGACAATTATCACTAGTTATCACCATTCAATATTTCAATGACTTAATTAAATATTCTCTTTATATTTTTAAAAATAATTCACATGATATATGTGAGATAAATGAAACAATATACTTAGAATGATTTTTAACAATGACTGGGATATGTCAAGTACCTGATGAATGTTAGGTCTTATCCTTTACACTCCTGAGATTTTCTGTGAACTATTTTTCTGGCTTTTACATTAGAGTCAACCAAAATCCACATATATATATTTCAAACCTATTGCACATTCTGGAATTTATCTTGCCAGTTAGAAGTTTAATATAAAGAACTTTAAAGTTCAATAGCTCAGCATTGAAATTTTCCTTATTCAATTCCCAATTTTGTCCTCCATTTTATTGTAAGTGAGCATTTGTTTCTTTCAATTCCTGTGCCTCATCCTACAATCAAGGTTTGGGGTTTCTGCTTTTCCTCCCATGTTTTTGATCATTGTACTGATAATAGCAATGACTTATTCATTGACAATGCCTACATACAAACTTACACAAATTCCTGTAGCAATCCAAATAAACTTAGTAATATATTTTCAACTCTACGGCACAGAAGAGAAAATTGATACGCAGAAAGGCTCAGTAACTTGTTTGAGGTCACCAGACTGTATGTGGCAATATGGGATTGGCTCTCTGGCTTCAGTTGTCAACGTTGGCTCTCTGGCTTCAGTGCCCTTACTCTTAAGCACTATGTTATGCTGCTTTTTATTAAATACCAAGCAGAGTCCAAGTACTTATGTGCTAAATGAGAGTAGTTACCCTTTTCCCCAATTCATGTTTATTAGTCAAGTTTCTCTGACACCATCTGCAGTCTTTCTAGGGTTGCTAATCTACATTTAACTTTCCTGTTGCTTGATTACTTTACCTGATTTGACTTCTACTCTTCATTTGATGTCAGACCCTTCATCACTGTTTTGGACTTTGGATTGTCATCTCTTCCCAAATTATTATTTCCTAATCATCTGCCTAGCCATTGGAGATTTGCCTCCAGTTGGTTTCTATATATCTATACCAAGAGTTAGTTACATCTTCCCATGTCATCCATAAGACTGGCTTTTCTGTTAGTGGAAAAGTTTTCTCTTGACCTATCACCTGTACTTAGGATCACAACCATTCTTGCTTTCATAGGACCCAACTACTGGGATTGTTGATGGCAGTCAGCCTTCAGCTGCTACTACTGCTAGTGATTCAGTTCTAGACATCCACCTTACCTAAAAATATAGCCCTTCCTAGACACCGCTCACATCTAATAACTGATCTGCTCAGGAATATGTTGGCCTGGCCATTTTGGCCTAATTTGGGATCATTGTGAAAAGCCATTATAGATACAAGTTTCTCGTGGAGTTGTTCCAGGCTGTTATTGGGTCTGTATCACAGTTGATATCTCCTTCTGTCCAATTCATCTTCTTTCCATTGGTGTCTAACCCATGGGTTCTCCTTAATAAACATCCTGCATGCTAAGTTTTATCTTAGAGGCTATTTAATGGGGAAACTCATCCTATACAATTAATTCATTATCTTATGTCTTTCCTGGATTTTGAAATCTCCTTCTTTATAGGTTTCTTCTATAAGTACTTCTATATATTCACGTCAATTCTATATTCCAAAGATAACAATGATAAAAATCTCTCTCAACATCAAACCATAATAATTTCTCTCCTAATTTTGGCTAGATATAATGTAATGCTTGAGTAGTTGTCCACAATATCTACCTTCATTATTTATTTTATTCTCACTGCCTCCTTAATGCACTGCCATATGTTTGCAAACATGTCATTCCACTAAAACTCCTCTTGTCAAGATTCACAATACAGCCTTACTTCTAAATCCTATACACCATTTTCCATTCTAATCATATTTGGATTAGTCTTTTAAGTAAAAATTTTCTCACTAAAAAACACTCTTATTTTTTAGCTTCAGGAATACCATGCATTTTGATTTCCATTCCAACTCTTGAGCTGTTACTTTTCTGTCTTTTTATAGGTTCCCCTTTATTGATTCTGATCACCAATTACATTGTTTGGCAGGGAGAATCACCATCCCACCAATCAGTTCTCTGGCCAGCTGAGTGTTCTAGAATTCAACGCAATGCTGACACTACCTACATGGAGATAGCAATAGATTACACACAGGGTGGCTGCCTGCCCGCCACCACCAGCACTTCAGATGCCAATTCTAAAGACAGATTGTCACTGTCACCTGTGCTTCTCACAGACCAGCTGTAGGTCAGAGATTCCTGTAACCTCTTCCTAGACTCCATTAATTTGTAAGAGCAGCTCACATAACTCAGAGAAACATTTTACTTGGTAGATTACTAGTTTATTATAAAAGGATATAACTCAGAAACAGCCAGATGGATGAGACACATGGGGCAAAATATGGGGAAAGGGTTCACTACTCTTCCCACATCCCTACATGTTCATTAATCCAGAAACTTTCTGAACCCTGCCTTTTTGATTTTTATTGAGGCTTCATTACTTAGGTATGATTGATTAAATCATTAGCCATTGGTGACTGAACTCAATCTCCAGCCTTTCTCCCCTCTCAGGAGGTCAGGAGGTGGTACTCAGTGTTCCAATTCGCTATACAGTAAACAGCCCATTCTTAGGATGCCTAGGGATCTTTCCAAATGCTGTCTCATTAACATAACAAAAGACACACTTATTGCAGTTCTCTCTTAGGAAATTCCAAGGATTTTTGGAGCTCTGTGTCAGAAAAGAGGATGAAGTTCCAAATATGTGTTTCTTATTATAAATCACAATATAACACCTTTTCTCTTCCCAATATTAAATGTTGTCATTCCTTTTGCCATTCTGTGCTTGCCTTAATTCTCATTCTTTTTTTTTTCTTTTTTTTATTCAAGTAGTTGACACATAATGTTTCATTAGTTTCAGGTGTGCAAACAGTGATTCACCATCTCTATATGTTATGCTATGTTCACCATAAGTGTACCTAAAATATGCCACCATACAACGCTCTTACAAGATTACTGACTATATTCTCATTCTTCATATTGTTTCTGCATCGTCTATTTACCTAACTTCCAAAACCTTACAATGAGGATACTATATTTCATGGGAAATGATACTTGCTAAAGTAAAAACATAATAAACAAGCTTAAATCTTACAGGGAATTAATTAATTAATTAATTAATTGAGATAATTTGGGGGAATTATTTTTCAAAGGTACAATGGCATAACATTTTCTAGAAATGTCAAAAGATAACAGCCTTTAGATATAATAATCACATATAAATATAATGTTTTGCAAATCCTAAAATACAAAATGAGAAAATAAATCTTCAAGTCTTAAACTGTACAAGAAAAGAAATTACAAATTACCTATAAAAAATAAGATTTTCACTCACAGTGTTTCACATCAGCCACATACATGCAATAAATCAGTGGTAAAACATATTCAACTGCCCAAGGTGTGGGGGGCAAACAACTGTCAATCTAAACTATGCTTGAAGAATGAGGAATAAATAAAGAGTATCAGAAAAGTATTAACTAATAAACAGTATTAGAGTTTAACCATACCAGGCCACTGCTGAGAGATTTTTGGAAGAATCATCTTTAACAAGTCAGACCTAGAATCAGGAAATGTTACATAAAGAACAATAATATTCAATAATACATTAAAGATATGGTAATCAAAATCTGTTTTTTAGCAATGGAAGCACTTTTCTCCAACATTAAGAGGTTTGTTTTAAGAACTCCAATAACTTGGATTTATATTTTCATTACTAATATACCTGGTAAATAAAATACATTTGTTAAAATATTTATGAAGAAAATATATTTGTTCACTTAAAAATTGTGGACTATTCTTCTCTACCTAGAATTCTATGATTATCTACATATAAGACTTAATGAATTAATTTGGATCATTAACTTATTTTGAGTCCCTATTGAAGTTCTCCTGAATTCAACCTGTATTAAAGAACTGCTCAGATTTTCTCAAAATTAGGAAACTGATTAAAACATGCTTTCCTTTATGGTTTTAAAATTCTACAAAATAAAATTAAAATAACTTAAATTTAAAGTGATTCTAATTTTAAAGTCCAATTCGGATCCTCAATCTACCAAAAAATAAAAGAAAAATGCATGAATATATTTTTGAATCAATTTCTATATCGTCAAACTCGAACTAGAAGCTAGGATTATTTTCATTCATTTTTTCTGCTAAAAGCATTATGCAACAACCTTATAAGTTTCCTGGTGGTCAGGACTGTTTTCCCTGCATTACTAATTGGTCTGAGGACATTGGGTAAATATAGGGTGGGAGCAAATTGGTAGAAAATCAACTGGGAATACAGATAGGAAGGAGACTAGGAGGAGTATATAAATATTAATTAACTGGAGATTTTGTTAACTCGCATATGCTTCTACCAGTCAGTATATATGATTAAATTAATGCAAGAAATTCCAGCTAAATACTGTTTTTAAAAACCCTAAAAAAAAAAAAATCCTAAAACAGTGATACAGAAAGGGTAAAAGCAAATGGATGGAAAAGGGATGGGAGAAGGGTACCAGACAGATAACAGGCTACATGTAGCTGATGTAACAATATAAAGAGGACTATTATTTAGAGATAGAAGAAAGAACTCACCATGAAAAGAGGTTGTAGACTACTAGCCATAAAAGTTGAGGAATTTTATGGTGGGATTTTAATATGTTCCAATTGTAAAAAGATGAGGCTCTTCTTTGTTTCCTTTAAATATCTAATACATTTTTCTTCAATTTTTCTCTTTTCTATTTATCTACCTTTTCGTCCCATTATTTTATTATTAGTTTGTGTTTATCATGTTCACATTCAGTTCTGAAACCATACGAAAATCTGAAATTTGATGATTGGTTCTAGAAATTTACACCTGTATTAGCTGTGTTTACTAGTTATATTTATAAAAATCAGTATTACCCATGGAATTATGTAGTGGAATGGAACCAATAGAAAAATAAATGTATTCTTGTCATTCATGTCCTATGAGGGGCAACATTCAAAGAAGAAACCAAAGCATGTATTAGCTACCAATGTTTCTTTTGTCTGACGTTCTCTTTTTCATGACCTTAATTTGTGGAGTATTTCCTCAAATAATATATATTTTTCTTAACATGATCTTTATAAATAGTAAAGTTTGTATATTCTTTTACATCCAAAAATAACACTTTTTCACACAACTGTTCATCTGGATGAAATAAAAATACATTATTCTCCCTTAATACTTATAGTTAACTAAGTGCTTGTTGGAACAGCACAGTGTATTATTTATTAAACCTATTTCATTTTGTTATTTGGTCATGTATATTTAATGTTTCAGAAATCTTTTTTTATTCTTTGATATCTCTTTTTACCTTTAAATCAACTCAAATGATCTGCCTTTTCATCTTGATCCTTCTACTAACACCATAATATACTCAAAATTAATGTGATGTTTGGTTGTTGGGTTTTGTTTACGAATAAAAAATATGATGTATTAGTTCTAGTAACTAAACTAGTGTTGGTTTCTTAGTTATTATGTAATTGTCATACCCTGACATGAATGAGAATCCTGTTGTGATTCTTCGTTTCTTTGTATAGATCCATATTTCCATTTGGCATAATTTTCCTTGTGCAGAAGAATGTCTTAACATTTCTTGTAGTGTAAGTCTACTAGTTATGAATTATTTTAGCTTTTGTATAGTTGGAACAATGTTTCTTTTTTGCTTTAAAAATAGTTTTTTCATTTGTATTATATAGGTTGGCAATCTATTGATTTAAAGATGTTCCTCCACTGTCTCCTCACATTATTTCCAATAAGAAACCTGTTGTCACACTTATCTTAATTTTCTGTATGTACATGGCTGCTCCGCCCCTAGCGGCTTTTAGGATTTTATCACTGGCTTCGATCAATTTTGTTTTCATTTCTCCACTCTATCTTCTTTGAGGATTCTATTATACATATATTTGATTGCTTCAAGTTTTCTGGCAGTCAGTTGAAGCGCTTTTCATTTTTTTAAGTAATTTTTTATTCTTTTCGTGTTTCATTTTGGATAGTTTCTATTGCTTATCTGCCATTAATCCCATCTGGTGTGATTTTCATCACATACATTATAATCTTCATCTCCATGAACCATTACTTGTTTCATATTTGTATCTTCTATGTCTCTAGTTATCTTTTTGAATATATGAAATATAGTTATAACAGCTATTTTAAATCCTTGAGTACTAATCTTAACATCTGTACTAATTCTTGAGCTGTTTTGGTTAATTGATTTTTCTAGTCTTTATGGATTATATTTTACTACTTCTTTGGTAATGTGGTAATTTTATATTGTATTAAAAAGCAATGTTTATTTTACCTTGTTGGATGCTGGATATTTTTGTAATCCTATAAAGATTCTTGAGCTTTTTTCTGGGATGTATTTAATATGCTTGGAAAGAGTTAGATCCTTTTAGGCCCTGCTTTCACAATTTGCTAGGCAAGAAAAAAATCAGTGTTTAGTCTAGAGCTTATTATTCTTTACAGCTAAGGCAAGACTCTTCTGAGTACTCTAACAAGTGTTCCATGATTTATGAAGTTTTCCAGCCCTGTGTGAGTGCCAGACATTATTCCTTTTAATCTTTTTTGATAGCTCTTCCCTAAACACTGAGTAATTTTCTCAAGCTCATGTGCTGATCAATATCCTGTTGAATACTTGAAGGGGACCCTCTGCAGATCTCCATAGTTCTCTCTATGAAGCTCTCTCCTCTCTGATACTTATCCCACAAATTCTAGACAACTTCATGTCCTAGAATCTCAACTCCACTTCCTTAAATCAGGAAGTTCCCTTGTTATGACTTAGATTCCTATGCCAACCCCCACACTGCCATCTGGAAACTCAAGACAGTAAGCTTAGGAAATCATAAGGTGCACCTTGTCTGTGTCCTATTTCTCAGGGATCACTGTCATTCATTGTCTGATGTTCAATGTTTTGAAAATTATTGTTTCAGAAAGTTTGTCTGAATATTCAGTTATTTCAGTTAAGAGATGAATCTGTCCTATATTATTTTTTATTGGCTGACAATGGAAGTCTTGGAAAACATATAAGAGTGATCCTTGGAGTGCCTATGTGGCTCAGTCAGTTAAGTGTCTGACTTTGGCTCAGAACATGATATCAGGGCCCTGGAAAAGAATCCCATGTGGGGCTCAACCCTCAGCTTGGAGTCTACTTATACCTCTCCTTCTCCCCTTTCCCCTCCCCCCACTGTGCTCTCTCTAGCTCACTCTCTCTCCCTCAAGTAAATAAACAAAATCTTAAAAAAAAAAGAGTGATCTTTGCTGGTTCTTTCTACTTTGCTTCACTAAGCATCAGACTCTTGGTTTCAGCTCTAGTTATGATCTCAGGGTTGTGGGATCAAGGGGTGCTGGGCTCTGAGCTCAGTGCTGAGTCTGCTTGAGATTCTCTCTCCCTCTCCCTTTGTCCCTCCCCCTGCTCACACATGCACATGCGCACGCTTTCTCTGTCAAATAAATACAATTTTTAAAAAAAGAATTTCCGTTAAGATCATATAAGATATTTGCTCTACTGGCAAAGTCTGTCTAGAGTCAGAAAATGTCAGTAGACCAATACTTTGTATAGAAGTTATCCATATGATATAGTCATATTTGTGGTTAGAGGAAAAGAATATAAAAATCCTCAAAAAGAAAAAATATTTGCATATAAAGTTTGCTAATTTCTCTTGTAAAATTATCTATCAAAATATCTATTTGTTGAGAAAAATGCTTCACAATGTTTTGACATGTCTAGCTAGGGTCTTTGATTGTGAGAGCAATCTATACCTATGTATAGATATATCTATATATTTTGTTATATTTATAATTCACTATATATAAATATATATGTATATATTTCCTTATAGAGAAAACAGCCTGATTAGATTTTACTTAATCTTGAAGGAAATAATATCTGAGCTGTTTAAAAGAATCACTTTTCAAAACTATAGTCCAAGATTCAGAAAGATTTAAACAATTTCTACTGCAAATAATTTTCACTGTGGTTTTTCAAAATTTAATGATAAATCAGATTTACTAAAATAAAAAGATTATGCTTGATACTGAGAAATCTAGAAACTGAAAATTGAAAAGTGAATAGTTTATGTCTCTAAAGTTAATAAAAGTCAATAAAAATATATACTCCAGATTTATTTCTGAATCTCCTTTATGAGTATTTGTGTCTCCTGATATGCCTATGGCATTATTCTTGTCCTCCAGGCCTGGAGTCTTTCACTGAGAAATGTAATATCTGTTTTGAATGGGTGGAAGGTGGGCAAAATGGATGAAGGGGAGTGGGAGATACAGGCCTCCAGTTATGGAATGAATAAGTCATGGGAATAAAAGGGACAGCATACAGAATATAGTCAATGATATTGTAATAGCGCTGTATGGTGACAGATGGTAACTATATTTGTGGTGAGTACAGAATAGCATGTAGAGATGTTGAATTAATGTTGTACACCTGAGACGAATGTAACATTATGTGTCAGCCATACTCAAATAAAAAAAGTAAATTAAAAAAGTAAATAAAAAAATAAAAACTATGTTTATCTTTATATACACTTTAGACACAGTATTGTTTAGGTTCTTATGTTTTCAATTAAAGATACTACCATGCTAACTATATTAGATTTATTGGTTTCCTAGCATTCTTTATCAAAACAAGTACTGATAAATTACATCTACTCACCTGCTACAGAAAATTTTATTCTCACTATATTTTGATATATACTGGATTTTATATGCTACTAGTTATTATGCGTTATTATTAGAACACAGATGTTTAACGCCATATAGTATGTTGCATTAAGTAGGAAAGACACTCCTAGAAGTCATCTAGTTAACACTTTTACTCTCTTGCTGGACCACAGATGGCTCTTTTTATTACACGGAAGTCTCAATGTATCTCATTCATCTCCAATCCCTGATGTTGCTATACCTGTGCTCACACATTAGATAAAAATATATTAAAGATACAAATCACTTATAATAATATCTGTGGCATTTATCTCACAAGTGCTAACATGTAGGGAAATACTGATGGTAAAATATTCTCTTTTGAAGCAATATTAACAAAATTAGAATTAATAAAGTTTCTCTTTACTTTTTTCTTTCATAAAAGAGTATTATAATGAGGTTGTAAAAAGTGGTGATGAGAGTCCCAGAGTGGTATCTCATAGCAAAATAGTCTTTTGAACCATTTGGTGTATAAAGGGTCTTTTGTGCAAATATTCAATACTTACATTATTGCTTTTGTTTTGGGAAAATACATCTATCAAAAATTTTAAAGCAGCCAAAATAAACCACTACACACCCATTAGATAGCGACTATAAAGCAACAGAAAATAAAAAGTGTTGGCAAGGATGTGAAGAAATTAGAACCCATGTGCACTGCTGATGAGACTGTAAAATCGTGCAGCCACCGTGGAAAGCAGTATGACAATTCCGAAAATAATTAAACATCGAATTACCATATGATTCAGCAATTCCACTTCTTGTTATGTAGCCACAAGAACTGAAAGCAGAGACTTAACAGATATTGGTATACCAATGTTCACAGCAGCACTCTTTACAATTGTCAGAAGATAGAAACCACCTAAGTGCCCATTAGTGAATAAATGGATAAGCAAAATGTAATACACACATACAATGGAATATTATTCAGATTTTAAAATGAATGAAATTCTACTTCATTCTATAACATTAAGTATCTTGAAGACATTACGCTAAGTGAAATAAGCCACTCACAAAAGATAAATATTTTATCATTACACTTATATAAGATACCTAAAATAATCAAACTTGTAGAGACAGAAGGCAGAGTGGTGGTAACCAAGGAGGAGAGGAAGGAGGAATAGGGAATTAGTAGTTAATGGGTTAATGAGTTTCCATCTGAGATAATAAAAGGGTTTTGGAGATAGTGGTAATGATTGCACCGCAATGGGAAGGTACTTACTGCCAATGAAATGTACACTTAAAAGTCGTTATATGGTAAATCTTATATATATTTTACTATAATTAAAAAAAAAAGCTTTACAGGGCTATCCACATTCTGATTGTCACAGTTGTAATAATAAGCTATTATCCCTTAGACACTCCAGGGATTACAGCAGATATTATCACCTTTAAGGTGTACACTTCAAAACCTTATTAAATGAAACTATTTAATGAGAACACATGGATACTTAGTGGAGCAATGTATGCACTGAAATGAGATCTGCATTGCTAAATAGCTAAGAATGACTGACATCATAAATTTTCATGCCAAAAAAAAAAAAATAACTTTCTGAGCTTCACCATGATTCTTGTCACTAGGCTTCCATTGCCAAAATACCTTCGATAAATGTTTATTTATTTATTTATTTATTTATTTATTTATTTATTATATAAAATTATCCTCTAAAACAAAAGAATTAATTATGATATACAAGTTTATTATATTAGGCTATTTATATTTTTTAACCTGTTATGCCACATCTATTGAGATAAATTTTAGCCATATTGGAGTATACTGGACCAGATAAAATGTCACTGCTTTTCTTTGAGAACTTACTGCAGCTGTGTGTTTCTAGCGCTGCTG
This sequence comes from Ursus maritimus, assembly GCF_017311325.1. Taxonomy (NCBI): domain Eukaryota; kingdom Metazoa; phylum Chordata; class Mammalia; order Carnivora; family Ursidae; genus Ursus; species Ursus maritimus. The sequence continues at coordinate 18,432,629 of NW_024426230.1, read as the reverse complement.
ATTTATAAACATGGCCAGGATTCGACAGTTCTAGCATATCCTTGATGAGGCACAGCAGAGCCAAGTACTACATTTTACTAGGAAAATATATAGACCTTTCATCCCCCTTTATCAAGGGAATAAGGAGGATTAGTTCAGCTAAGTGTAAAATTTTGTTTAAAAGAGAATTAACCTTGAGATGATGTAGGAAGTTGCTACATCATGGTTTCAAGAGGAGATAATGTTATCAAATGTTGTGAATGCCATTTGGATCTATTTTACAGATGAATTTCTTAGGAGACTCAGGCGTTTTCTTTTTTATTTCTTTTAAAGATTGTATTTTTATTTATTTGAAAGAGAGAGAACACATGAGAGAGAAAGAGTGAGCACGAGCAGAGCGGAGAGGCAGAGGGAGAGGGAGAGGAACAGACTCCCCGCTGAGCCGGGAGCCCAATGCAGGACTGGAATACCAGACCCTGGAATCATGACCTGGGCCAAAGGCAGAGGCTTAACTGACTGAGCCACCCAGATACCCAAGACTTAGGCATTTTAATTGTATTTAGGCATGCAGAGGTCATTAATAATTATGTACAGACTCTATTTCCTAGAAAAAAAAATAGATGAATGGGGTACAGATAGTAATCAGCAGTCTTTCAGCACACAAATTTCTTTGTGAAGAGCTGACTTCCATTCTTTACAACTCCATGAATTATCTTTCAGAAATTATAATCTGGTGAATTTGTTTCCCTAGTCGAAGTCTTATATAGGTCTCTACTGCTGATAGAAGAGGTCTACATTTCTTAAAATGGCACATCAAGAAGTTCTTTAATGATCTGGACCCATGAAACTTTAGCTGCCTTCCTTCTTTTCTTGTTTCTCTCACTCTCCCCATACATTTGTTTATATGGTATCAAACTTATTACTCGAATTATCAGACTTTCTTCCAAAACTCTACACCATTTCACGTGTTATTTCTATAACTGGTATGTGGTAGACATTTCTGTTTAATAAGGTCAATTACTGCTATTTTAGGCATCTGGTAGGCAAATTAGCTATTTCCAGTGGGTCTGGCTTCGGTGAAACCATTAAAAAAGCATAAAACCATAAATAAGTACAATTGAAAATTTCTATCAATTTAAGGACAAAGTTAGGGGAGGTCATTGTAACACCATCTCTTTAGAGTCACTCTCATGATGAAAACCCATAGTACACATAAATGTTTAATTGCCATTTGAGTTCATTTTAAAAATGTGGATTAATTGAGTCATTTATTTTTTCTGTTTTACAGATGTCTCCCTACTAGCCATAAATTAAAAACAATAAGCTATTCCATGCTGAAAATATAGTTCTATTGGCTTAACATTTTAGTAGTAGCTCCTTAAATAAAATATCCACCTGTTCTGCAGTAAGAATAACTGAAAAGAACAAATCTGTTGAAGAGGCAAAAGAAGAAGAAGAAAAAAAAACCTGGCCAGTTGGGGAAAACTAAAATATAGTAATTTGATTCAGTTAGAAGTTGGAAAATTGTCATATATTGTCACAAACCACACTGAAAATGAGATCATTTTGCTGAAAAGACTTTCTGGGCCTGCTTCAAAGCAAAAGTTGACACAAACACCAACTTAATCTTGTTCATATCTGAAGGCCTAAGAAAGTATTGTAAAGTAAAGTAGTCTTTCTTTAATTCAACATACAATTTTGGTAACAGAGAAGTCAAATGTAGCATTAAGGATATTGAGGACACTTGGCATAGAGAATTTCCCAGGTATTCCACAAAAATATACAATAAAAAGTCACTATTTAGGGAGTGATTGGCTATGTAATCTATGATACTCCTCCAGACTATAAACTTCAGATATAATGGAGTATCGAATAACTGATAGACTTGCCTTGTGTGTTTATCATCACTCATCTCATCAAATTAAAGTTACTTTCTCTGAATTCAGCAGAGTAAGAATTCAAAGTCATAATCTGGGTTATTCTCAATTGAAGAAAAAACTGTTTGCTATAAAGCACTAAAAAACTATTTTAAAAAATACTAGAATAATTTAGCTCTGCATCAGAAACTAACCTCAGTACAAAAATGATGTAAATTGAGCTCTGAATCAAAGCATGTTCTCACATAGTTGTGATGTAATGCAAATTTTCATTTTCTAAGTATAACATAGACAATCCTATTTTAAGTTATTGTACTTCAAGTTATGTCCCTTTGGAATGGGACAGGAAGACTAATTTTTAAAAATTACTTTTGTTGTTTAGCAAATGTTTTATTTTTTCTGATCTGTTGTTAGCATTGCAACATATCAAGACTATGTAGCTATACCTTTTTCTACAATATCTCTTCTGTTCCATTTGTCTAACTTTTCTATTTTTGTATCAAATCCACACTTTTCATTTTATACTTTTCTAACACAAATCAACCTGTCACTTTCAATACAAAAATCTGCTAAGATTTTTATAGGATGAAATGTCAATTTGGAGAGAATTGGCATCTTTCCATTATTGTCTTCCCAGCCATGCTCATTGTGTGACCCTCCATTTACTTTGGCATTTTTTAACTTCTCTCAAAATGATTTATAGTTTTTGGTGCTGAACTTAGAAGTCATTAAATAGATTTATTCTTGGTTACTTGAATGTTTTAACTATTAAATGTGCATGCATATAAGAGCATGCATCATAAATGCAGGGTTCTCTGAATTTTGACACTTTGAGCATACTCCCTGAATATTTGTAACTAACCTTCCTAAAAATAATGAGAATGGCACAAAACAATTGGAATGAAAGCTGGTAGCAAAAGGTGGTGGCACAAGATGGAGGAATTAGTGAGCTTAAGGTGATGATGCTGACCTCTACCCAGGAGAGGTAGAATAGCTTCATTCAAAGTGTATAGCTTTGTAAACCGTTTTTAAGTCAAAAGCTGGGGCTGAGAAGGGCCACGGTACTCCCTGCATGGACCCTCATACTGCAGTATCTGTACAATCCCACCACTGTGACCACTGTGTGGATAAGAGGCCCATAGGGTTTCCAAGCCTGCAGAGCTCACAGATGAGTCCTCACAGACTTCACAAGACTTCACTGAACAACACATTTTTCTATAGACATAAATTATATATGATGCATTATTTTAATCTAGCAACTTGTGCTCCAAATTATGGATGTAATAGTCATTCACATTTTCCAGTAATTATAAATGTTTTATTCACACTGTTGTGTTATTTTCATTGTTTAAAATTATTATCAAAAGTTTATTTCATTACAGGAACCTACATTTACAACTATTTCCTCAAATAGAAAATCTGGATTTCAAAATATTATATCCAATGTTTGCAACTGGATTACTATACGCACATGGAGTATAACTATAAATGAAAAATCATCATCATAAGGAATTGTGTATAGTGAGCAGTGGAAAAGTTAGAGGGAACCAAGAGCTATACAGGATACACCTTTTAAAATACAATGAAGCTACAGTAACATTAGACAACTGCAAATCTATTGACTGGTGGTCTTATTTTAGTGTAGTTTCTTAGATTATCTTAAAGAAGTGTACTGATCTTATTAAATAGCTCCCTTTAGAAATTAAGCCACTGATAATAATGTATCAATATCCAACTTATATTCTTTAATTATGATATATTATTAAATGTACCAAATTTTAGATTTTAGGTTATATGACAATAATTCTTAAATGTACAAAATGATAAAAACCAAAACCTTTTTTTTTCCCATTTGAGAGTGCTTTTTCAGTATTATGTAATCTTTATGATGGAGATGAACTAGAATAGAACAATTTAGAGTTATTTTGTTCCCTAGAATGATGGAATCCCTCTTTCAGATATTCCATGACATTGAAAATGTGAATAATATATCATTCATACCACAAATAGTGTGCTTATGTATTTCCAAATAAAATTTAGGGATATAAGGGTTGCAAAATGAAAAATCTGAGAATCTCTGTCTAGATTATTTTCCCATCATGCTGCTGTTTCTGTACTACTGTAAATTATTCATTGGGAGTCAAATTAGATTGTGACTCTTTGAAACATATTTTTCTCTCACACAAACACATTTCCACTGATGTTAAATTTATATGCCAGGATGTGTGTGTGTATGTATACATTTATATACATTATAAATGCATATTGTATATATAATATATTTATCTGTATTTATAATGATTTAAGCAACATTAAACCTGCTCATATTTTGTATAATCTGTTTTTATTTTGTATTACCTTTTTTTAAATTTTCAGATTCATTGGTAACAAAACTTATTTTTGGAGCTGGCTTTATTTCAAGTCACTTTCCTGTGGTTTATTTGTCTCTCTCCCTTGAGACATTTCCTTAATAGAGAACTGGGAAGTCGATAAGAAAACTGCAGACGCTATTGAATTTAATAGTCAATCACCTGATGGGGCTTGATCACTGTGACCTTCTCACCCCAATATTCTTCCCTCAAAAGGAGACAATCTGTGGTGTTTATCTTATCTCTAGAGACACTCAGGAATTTATCCTATTCACTTTTACTCTGATCTAAGTTCAACATTGTGTAAAATGATTTTCTCTTCAGAAATACTCAGCTGTTCAACTACCTGTCCCTTTACTTGCTAAATAAATCAGATAGCTGGGAATCTTCTGGTCTTTATATTGTCTATTGTTACTTTATATTAAAAATTTATAGGATATTTGCAGAATGTTTAAAAATGACTGGTGATTTCATGACATATTGCCAAATAAATGATACAGTTATACATTTATAGTTTAGCTTGGTTAGATATTAAATTATCACATTTAATTCATCAGTTACTGCTACCGTAAAAATACTTATCTCAGAGATGTTTGATTCGACAGATTGTTAGACAGTCAACAGATTTTAGCAGGAGATAATGGAGAATTTTCTTATTTCTGAAACCCAGAAGTTTTTGAACAATTGTTAGCAATTTCAGAGGGTAACATAATCAATTCTCTTCAGAATCACAAAGATAAAAACAAAGAAGTTGATTTTAAGCAGCATTCGTGGAAAGACCTTGATAAAATATTGTTTGTAAAAACATATCAATAAGTTTTATTTCACACCATTTTTATTTGTGGAAATTTCCAATAATGTAGTTTTTTTTTAATCTAACTTCTTTCACTTAGCATGTTTTTAAGGTTTATCCCTGTTGTTGCATATGTTAATAATTCATTCATTTTTATTGATGAATTGTTTATATGGATAAGAACTATTTTATCTATTCCCTAGTTAACTGACATATGGATTATTTCCTATTTTTAACTTGTATGAATTATGCTACAATGAACATTCATGTACAAGTCATTGTATGGCTATAATTTTATGTATTTAAGGGGTAGGTATTTAAGAGTAGAAAAGTTGAATCATTTAACAGTTATATGTATAAATTTTTAAGGAACCGCCAAACTGTATTCTAAAGCAGATGTACCATTTTACACTGCCATTATCAATATCTGAAGGTTCCAGTTTCTCCACATCTTAGCCAGAATTATATGTTGTCAATCTTTTATGTTATAGACCAAACAACTGGTGTTAAGCATCTCTTATAAGAAGTACAAACTATACATTTTATGAGGATTCATACATATCTTATTTGGCTACATGTCATTTATCTTTTTGCAAATTTTAATGGATTACAAGAGCTTTTAATATATTAAAGAAGTCTGTTTTCAGTTGTATGGTTTGCAAAAATATTTTCTTTCAACCTATAACTTTTTTTTTTTTTAAGATTTTATTCATTTATTCGACAGAGAGAGAGACAGCCAGCGAGAGAGGGAACACAAGCAGGGGGAGTGGGAGAGGAAGAAGCAGGCTCATAGCGGAGGAGCCTGATGTGGGGCTCGATCCCATAACGCCGGGATCACGCCCTGAGCCGAAGGCAGACACTTAACTGCTGTGCCACCCAGGCGCCCCTCAACCTATAACTTTTTTAACCTTCTTAATGGTACATTTTGAGAAGCATTTAAAATTTTTGTTAGGTCTAATTTATTATTTTTTAAATGTACTGTGCTTTTGCTATCATATTTAAGAAATTTTGCCACAGTTAAAATCACAAAGATTTCTCCTATATTTTCTTCTAAAAGTGATATAGATTTAGCTTTCAAATTTAATAAATTTTTGGGCATAGAGTTGTTTGTTATATTTCTTTAATGTTATTTTTGAATGTTTGTGGGATCATTCACGACGGACCCTTCCTCATTTGGGCACTTTTTTTTTTTTTTTGCATGGCTAGCATTTTGTTTTTGTTTTTAAGTGCATTGATCTTGCCAAAGAACCAGCTTTGAACTTCACTGATTTTTGGTTTTCAATTTGATTTACTTCTGCTCTAAATTATTTCGTTGTTTTGCTTGCATTAGGCTTAAATTGCCCTTCTTTCTCTAGCTCGCTAATATAGAAGCTTAGATTATTGATTTCAGATCTTTCTTCTTTTCTAATAATGAATGCAATGTTACGAATTTCCCTCTAAGCACTGCCCTCATTGCATTCCCCACAGTTTGATACACTGTATTTTCAAATTTTTTTCAAAATACTTGAAAAATTCTTTTGTGATTTCTTTGTTGACACACATGTTTTTTAGAAGTGTATTTTTTAGTCTCTAAATTTTTTGGAATTTTACAGCTTTCTATTATTGAATTTTATCTTATTTTCTATTCCATTGTGGTCTGAGAGAATATATTCATATAATTCCCATTCTCTAAAATTTGTTTAGGTGTGTTTTATGGCTCAGAGTGTGATCTATCTTGGTAAATGTTCCATGTGAACTTGAGAAGAGTATGTGTTCCAGGGCTGCGGGATGAAGTAGTCTCTAACAATCCGCCCCCTATCTTAAAGGCTTTGCAGAAGTCACCTCATTAACATAAATTCAGGTGTGGCTGGAGGGGATTTGTTATGATTAACAAAAGATTCTCCTTTCACCTTTATTGCTCTGGAGCTGTTTTAGTCGCTGCAGGTGAAAAAAAATATAACAAAAGATGCTCTTATAATCCTTATCATTTAGGAAATTGTAATGGTTTTAGGAGCTCTGGCCAGGAGTTGAGAAGGAGGGGCTGGAGGTTGAATTAATCATCAATTGCCAATGATTTGATTAATTATACCTATGTAATGAGGCCTCCATTAAAGACCCTAACCAAAGGGTTTCAGAGAGCTTCCTGGTTGGTGAACACATGGAGGTGTGTTTCAGGTGTACATCATAACGATTTGACATTTCTTTATGTTGCAAAGTGGTCACCACAATAAGTCTAGTTACCATGTCACCTTACAAAGGTAATATAATGTTATTGATGATATTCCCACATTACATGCCCATGACTTATTTATTTAAACTGGAAATTTATACTTTATATTTCCTTCCCCCTAATCCCCTCCCCTCTGAAAACTAATCTGTACTCTGTATCAGTGAGCCTGGGTTTTGTTTTGTTTGTTCATTGTTTTGTTTGGTTTGGTTTTTTAGATTCTACATATAAGTGAAATCATGTAGTATTTATCTTTGTCTGACATATTTCACTTAGCATAATACCTTCAAGTTTCATCCATGTTACAAATGGTAAGATGTCATTTTTTTTTTTTAAAGATTTTATTTATTTATTCAACAGAGAGAGAGACAGCCAGCGAGAGAGGGAACACAAGCAGGGGGAGTGGGAGAGGAAGAAGCAGGCTCATAGCAGAGGAGCCTGATGTGGGACTCTATCCCATAACGCCGGGATCACGCCCTGAGCCGAAGGCAGACGCTTAACCGCTGTGCCACCCAGGCGCCCCTCAACAGTTTTTTTAAATATTAATTTTGTATCCTGTAATTTTACTGAATTTGTTTATTCTAGCGATTTTTTTTGGGTGGAGTCTTTAGCGTTTTCTATATATACTATTATACTATCTGACAATAGTGACATTTTTACTTCTTCCTTTCTAATTTGTATGTCTTTTTTTTTTCTTTTTCTTACCTAATTGCTCTGGCTAGGACTTCCAATACTATGTTGAATAAAAGTGAGGAGAGTGGACATTTTTGATCTTAGAGAAAAATTTTGCAGCTTTTCGTTATTGAGTATAATAGCTGTGTTTGTCATATAAGGCCTTAATGATGTTGAGACGTGTTCCTTCTATACTCACTTTGTTCAGAGTTTTTATCATTAACGATGGACGGTGGATTTTCTCAAGTGCTTTTTCTGCATCTATTGAAATGATCATATGGTTTTATCTTTCATTTTGTTGATGTGATATATCATGTTGATTGATTTGCAGATGTTGAACTGTTAAAGTAGGCAGTTCGTTAGGTTCTAACAGGATGCCTGGAGGCAAGCAGAGAGGAAGTCATGGCCAACCATAAGGAAGTCAGAGACCTGTCCTGGCTGGGAGGGCTCTTCTGACTTTGTTCAGAAGTATGTTCCCTACAGGTATTCCTGCCCAGATAAGCCTGATGTCAGACCACGTGAAAGTGCATCAAACCAGACAGGCTCAAGATGGCTGACACAGTAGGCCAAAGTTCACATTATTCCTTCATTATACTCATTAACATACTGAAATCTCCTCCTTAAAGGTGTCATGACAGGAAACCACTGAGCAAAAAAGGAAGAAAAAGCATGAACCCTGCTTCCACGAAACACCCACCTGAAGTAATGAATATTCCACTGCTTGTTAACAACTTTCAATAAAAGACAGAAACTCAAACCACAGGGGGCACAGCTCTCCTTTGAGGATGCCCCCTTTCACATTTCAAGAGTGTACTTTTGCTTTGTAATAATACTTCTTCTGCTATACTTTACTCTGACTCATCACTGAATTCTTTCTTGGGGCAAAGTCGAGAACTGGCTGGTGGTTGATATCACAGGGTGAAAAACTGCCCCAGTCTGATACCCTCTAAAAGGTATCAGAACATTTTGTAGTGTTATACTTTATTCCTGATGATTTTCCTTATTCTGAAGTTTGTTTTCTCAAATTATTATAGCCACTCCAGCTTTCTTTTGATTAGCATATCTTTTTTTTCTTTTATCTTATCACTGTCTTTAAATTTAAAGAGGTTTCTTAAAGAAAACATATAGTAGGATTTGTTACTTTACACATTCAATCTGTCTCTTTTACTTGTTACTTGTATACCATTCATATTGAAGTTATTTTTAATATTGTTGAACCAATATTTACCATGTTTGTAACTCTTTCTATTTGTTGTACTTGTTCTTTTTTTCTTCTGTTTTTTAATTTTCTTAAAAGATTTATTTACTTATTTTAAACAGAGTGCACATGAGTGGGGGGAGGGGGTGAGGGAGAGGGAGAAAGAGAAAGAATCCTCAAGCAGAATTTGATGCAGGACTTGACCCCAGGACCCTGAGATCATGACCTAACCTGAAAACAAGAACCAGCCAGGCATCCCAGTTTTAATCTTCACCACTTTTTCTGATTTCTGGGGTTTTAAGTAAGCATTTAAATTAGTCTATTTCCTCTAATCCATTAGTGTATCAATTATATTTCTTTTTTAAAAATTGTTTCCCCTAATCAAGTCCACTTTCAAATAACATTATACAACTTCACAGGCAGAACAAGTACTGTTTATAAGAGGATTTCCTATTCCTTCCTCCTTCCAATTATAAAATTCCTGTCATTTAATTCACTTTTCTGTATGTTACAATCACTCAAGCATCATTGCTATTGTTATTTTGGACAGACAGTTATCTATTAGATCAATTAAGAATAAGAAAAGTAAATAATTTATTTTTCCTTCATTTATCCCTTCTCTGACATTATACCTTTATGTAGATCTAAGTTACATAATTTTCACTCACTTTGAAGATTTTTTAACATTTTTTGCAACCCAGGTGTTGGGGAGGAAGAACTTCTTCTGCCCTATGGTCCTTCTACCTAGTCTCAGAATCCAATTGACACAAGACAGATTAACAGAAGAAAATCAAATTCAATAGCGTACATATGGGGAATCTACACAGACAAGAAATTTCAAAGACAATGAAGCAACATGAAGCTTATATGAGCTAAGGAGATGGGTAGGGTCTGAGGATACAGAGAGGAGAAAGGCCATTAGCAGGAAGGTGAGAAGAGATGTTTTGAAAAACGAAGGTTGCCCTACTAAGGATAAGTTTCTTAGGTAAAGAAGAGTCTCTGTTAATAGTTCTCTTCCTGGTACAGGCTCTCCTTTCCAATGTAAATTTAGGTAGTTGAGGACCAAGGAGAGAATTTTTTCTGCATCTTCTGGGTTTTGATTACTTTTAACTCAAAATAAATGTTCACGGCAAAGTGGCCCATATTAGGGCAGCCCACCTAGGACCCTACACAGGTCTACTGGCAACAAACTCCCTAGGTTTCCTTTGTCTGAAAAACATCTTTATTCCTTTACTTCCAAAGTATAATTTCACTGGATAGGAAATTCTAGGTTGGTAATTTTTTTTTTTCTTTCAACACTTTAAATATTTCACTCTACTTTCTTGTTTGGATGGCTGATGATGAGGAGTCTGGTGTAATTCTTAAACTTGTTCCTCTGAGTAAGGTCCTAGCTTCCTTTGAGATTTTCTCTTCATCTTTGTTTTACTGCAGTTTGATATGCCAATTTATTGATGTTTTTAGTAGTTGTTCTGTTTAGTATTTATTGTAGCCATAAGTATAAGAAGCTTCAGTTTCATTTAGTGTTCTTGTCCTCTACCCAACTGTTGTTTTGGATTTTCCTAAGAACTCTTTCTTAAATAGATTTTATTTCTGTAGCTCTTGCAGTTGTAACTCTAATATACTCTAGCCCTGTTGAAATGGATGGGGGTAGGGTGTGCAGGAGGGGCCTGTGTCCTTCACAAATGATTTTTCACAAGTGTTTTTTAGACTTTTTTCCCCTACCCTTACATAAAGCAGTAGGCCTAGATGAGTCTGGGGTTGGGTAATTGTTCTTTCTCTGATAAACCTCTCTAGTAACATATTTCACTTGGTGTTTTGGTCTTTGTTATGGAGAATGCTCTGGAAGTATTTTGCTTATTTTGAATGTAGGAGCATTTTTCTCCACCCAGAATGTGAGAGCATTTCCCTTCTCATGTTCTTCAACATGAGAACTTGGTGGAATTCAATAGAAATTTGGTACAATTCACAGAAATTTGGACTATGGCCCCAAGAACTTCTCATTCTCAAACTATTCCACACTCAGTGTCCAACTATTGGTCAAAATGACCATATGTTCCTTCCAGTTTCTATTCTAAGTAAATTGATATAGATTGTTATTCACTGTGTTTGCCTGTCTTTCCAGGCTCCAGGTGATAGTGTAGCCACTGACCTCAATTCTTTGCTTTCATTTCATTCAATTGTTGTCTTGTAATGGTGGAATGACAACTTCCAAGTACTTTACATATTGGACTTAAAACTGGAAGTCCTACAACCACATTTTAATTCTAAGAAACCCTTTTACTAGTTATAAAGACAAATAGTGTAATTTATTCTGGGTATCACATATCTAACAGACATTAGGAATTGATAAGACATTGTCTTTATTAAGTGATATTTATAAAGATAGAAATCAATTATTTGATGAGAGTTGGTTTCTCTAAATTAATTACTCATTTTTTCTACATTTTTTTTAACTTTTCAGCATGAGTATGGATTATTTTGTCAAATAATCCAAATGACAAAAGAATTCTAAAGGGCAGTTCTGTGAAGAGTAACTTCAGGTATGCAGGTAAATAACTGCTTAAGAGCAACAGAGGTTTGTTTTTTCTATATAAATGATGTTATTATTTTATTTGTTAATTAATTATAGTGTTTTTGAAACAGGGTTGATTTCTTAAGCACTTTCATCCTAACTTTTCATCAGGAATAAAGTTGTTAAACTTCAACACACAGACCAGACTTGAAAATTTCCTGAGCAGATAAAACCAGTTTAGTGATATAAGCAAACATTAATCTGGCTTATTTTTCAAGACAAAGAGGCTAACTTGACCTGCGTCACTTTTTGTTTATGCCTCTTAAAACCAAAAAAGCTTAAATTGTTCCCCCAAATTGATATGAAGTTACCACTAACCAATTCCCTTTCATTTAAGAAAATTCTAATATTGTAACTAACCACCGTGAAGAATAAACAGTCACAATCTTCACACCATATAAGCTGCTTTATAACAATATACCTCTGAGCCTCATTTCATGTTTTGTTCTGTGTTTTCCTGGTTTGCAAACTGTCTTTTTGGTGTGTGAACAATATTTTTTTTATTAATTACTACTGTAATGATTAATTGGTTTTACTTCTGGTTTTTTTTTCCTGAACTTTTGACAAAGTGATCTCTTCATTCGTGAAAGGCATGATTTATTTGTCAGTACAATTCCACTTATAGATGTAAGCTTTTAAAATTAATACTTTACATTTTAATAAATGCTTCAAATGAAATATTTGCATACTCGGGGGCTCTAAGTGTCATCATTCTTGAAAACCAACCTTCCTTTTTTTTTTTTTTAAAGATTTTATTTATTTATTCGACAGAGACAGAGACAGCCAGCGAGAGAGAGGGAACACAAGCAGGGGGAGTGGGAGAGGAAGAAGCAGGCTCATAGCAGAAGAGCCTGATGTGGGGCTCGATCCCAGAACACTGAGATCATGCCCTGAGCTGAAGGCAGACGCTTAACCCCTGTGCCACCCAGGCGCCCCGAAAACCAACCTTCCTAACTATTTTCTCTTTATAATCTATTACTCCCATTGGATTCTGCCCTGTTAATTTGCATACTATTCTATTACTTCAACACCATTGCCAATATGTAGAGTCCAAACTAGGCTCTCTAAGAGCTAGGATGTAATGTATTGTTTTAATAAGTACATTTTCTATGAAAGCAAATGTTTCAGCTCATATTAATCCTCATATTTTAAAAATGTAGTAAAATATTAAATTGATTTGGTTAATTGTTAGATTTTTTATTGTTATAAAATATTGAAAGTTGCATATTAACAACTGACAGTTTGACTCTTCTAGGACATTAATACAAATTTAACCTATTTTTTAAAAATTTACAAGTTGATTGCTTCATATTTATTGGTTTTAAATATCTGTTTGATCCATTTTCCCTAGCATTAATACCATTACTTCCCAAAAGTAATTATTGTATTTTTAAGTGATATGATCATCTCAAATGTTAAAATGTATTTGATAGGGATGGGAGCTCATAAAATGAACACTATATAAATGACTAAATACTCAATGTTTGGTTATTAAAAAATACAAATATGTATAATCCCCATCAGAAGTTGATTAAATCAACACAATCTATCACTTATTAAAGTCCTAATTATCAGTATGTGAAGAAGGAAAATTATATAATTAAACATCTGTAGTATACAGTCTCTAGTCCTGACCATTTGAAGCACACTCTTTGAATGTTAATTCACTTATTTCTAAATTATTTGTGATGATGCTAGGATGTTTTAGAATTCACATCCAATTAAGTATATGAAAATATCATTATAAATATTAATGTGAAGTAACTAGTATTTTTGGTGATGATTTTTTTTATCTTAACTATTAGTAGCTTGAATTCAAATGATGAAAAAGCATTGATAATATTATTACCGATAACTGGCATTTTTCTAATATTTTTTCCTTTCCCGCATATCTCAAAATATTACATATATATTATTTTTCTGTAACTTTTATATGGATAGTATGTGGTAACTTATGAAGCTGAATGGGGATTTCTCTTTAAAAACTATGGGATTAAGAAAATTTATGATTAAGTTATAGCATCATTTTTCTTTTAGGTAATCAAAGAAGGTACATCTTTTATGTGCCATAATATATCATGATAAACACTGGGACTAAATAATGAATAAGCTCTACTTCTTGCCCTCATTCTTATCTATTGATAGTGATCTCTGTTATAGGAGTCTTATTAGAGACTTTGACTAACCTTATTATTCACACAGATTGCCTCACTCCAAGGAGAATCCTACATGCCTTCTTCTCATAATATTTATGGCTTAAATACTGGTATTAATCAATTTCTTTCATTCTGTCTTTCTATCTATCTACCTATCATCTGTTTTTTATTTATTTCTATATTCTTCCTATCAACAATTATGTACTGATCAGAAGTATGTGTTCTAGGAAATACAAATAGCAATTGAAACTGAGTCTGATGTCAAAAAGGTTAGTCTTTGTTGAGAAATAAAATGTGTAAGTAATAAAGAAACCTGGTAAAACCAAGCAGCACGTTGTTTCCATAATTCTATGAACATCATCTAATCTGACATAAAGGAAACGAAGATAAGTTAATATGGACCCCTAGAGATGGGAAAACTGGAATAGTGCAATGAAATATGGCTTCAAGGTGAGATTTAGAGACATAGCAGAAGTTATCTATCTATCCATCCATCTATCCATCTATTTACTTTAACACAGATTTGAATTTTTAGTAATTATTTAATATTGTATAGAACTACTTAGTGTTCATCAACCACATCTGTAAGAAAAGTCCACTTCTCCTACTTGTGTAGCCTTTACTTTCATACTACCACCAAGTTCACAACATTTCTGACACTGATGTGTGGGAGTTTTTCCCACACCAAGCAATACTGTGTTACACGAGCTGAATGTCCTATAATTTTACTCAATTCCGACACTATCTACCTGAATATAACTTTAGATCTTGCAGGTTAAGAACTCAGTCCTGCAAGATTGCCCCCTACTTTAGATGCTTATCTCAAGTACTAGGTCCCCAGATTATCCGCAACTTTTTTCCAGCTTGACAACAAATCTGAGATTTCCATCATTTCTGATGTGGAAATGTTGCGGTTTAGAGCAAATGGCCAAGAAAGAATTCTTGAAATGTGTCCAGTGCAAAAAAGGTGGTTTTAATAAAGCATGAGAACAGGATTCATGGGCAGAAAGAGCTGCACTGGGGTCTCTGATTATATACTTTCAAGTTTGGAGGGCGTCAGGGACAGCACAAACCTCTAACGTATTGTGGAAACAAGGTTTCCAAGACCCTGAGAGAGCTAGCTGTTGTTAGGAAAAGGTCATTTGCTACTGTTGGGTAAAAACTCAGTCATGAGAACCTTCAGATATATATCAGTGGGCCATAGGCTTGCAGGATGATCGCTAACATGTATTTTGGGAGGTAGAGATAAAGGAAGTTTCCAAGGGAATATCTATAAGTTTAAAGTAGCCATACAGGATCCTGGGATGTCAGGCTAAGATTGCCTTTTGCCCTTAGCAAAGTGTCAATACTGAGGCAGCTGATGTCCCAAAGGAAGGTCACTCTGCCTGCTTCAAGGACTTGTCAATGGGCTGTAAGTAGTAAGGTAATTTAATTTTTCTTCTGCCTTTATTTCTCACATCAATTTCCACCACCACCCATCTCCTGGATTCAATTATTTCCTAGAACAGCTCATTGAATTCCAGGAAATACTTATGTTTACCAGTTTATTATATAACAAAGGATATGACACAGGGTACAAATGAACAGCCAGATGAAGAGATACATAGGGGGAGGTCTGAGAGAATACGGAGTGTAGGAATTTTTGTCCCTGTGGTTTGGAGTATGCCATCCTCCTGGTATATGGATGTGTTCACCAATCTGGAAGCTCTCAGAATCCTATATTTTTGAGATTTTTATAAAAGCTTCATCATGATGGTATGATTTATCATTAACTTTATTTTCAGGTCCTCTCCCTTTTCTGGAGAATGGGGATGGGGATAAAAATCCAAGCCTCTAATCACTGTTTGGTCTTTCTGGTAAGTAGCCCCTATCCAGGAGCCCACCATAAGTCACCTGATGAACAAAAGGCACAGTTATCACCCAGGAAATTCCAAGGGATTTAGGAATTCTGTCAGGAACTAGGATCAAAAGCCAAATATTAGAACAAAAGATGTTCCTAGTGCTTTACTTAGGAAATTATAAGAGTTTTAGGAAGTCTATGCCAGGAATTGCAGCAGAGACCAATATATAGTTCTATTATTTTACAATATCTAATGTCAATTTTATGTAAGTTAAAAGCCATTATATAAAAATGAAAACCACTTATAGATGAGATCATCTATAAATATCCCATTTTAATACTTCACCTAGTTTAACCTCAGGCAGAAGAAAAGAGAGATACAGAATAATTATGTGGTACAGTACAAAAAAGGAAAAAATACAGTTTTAACAAGAGTTAATGCTGCTGTGTGAAAGTCATTCTAAAATGTGATGTTCCCATTTATCAACGTTTGCCTTTCTATTTCACATGTTTTTGAGAGAATTAGAAGAAATAATATACTTTGGATTTAGTAACATGCTGTTTTTTTTTTTTAAATTTGTTATTTTACTTTCCCCAGGTACTATATTATATGAGCAATGATTCTGAAAGAGTTTCATTTGAAGTAGAAAAATACATTGAAAATAAGGCATCTTGTTGTCATTCTTCATATCCTATTGTCATCTATAATGACTAAGCTCTGAAGGATATGGAATTATCCTTCTACAAAAAAAAAATCAATAGTAACAGTCTTCCTTTTGGAATTGAGAGGACTCTAAGGATATGTGGAGCATAAGAGCTTGTCAATTTATTTTACTTTATTTTTTAGAATGATGTATGTTGAATGAAATGTCACTGTGTAGGAAATGACCATTCTATAAGTAGTACAATTTTCTTCACCTTTTATTTTTTAGAAAATAATTGAAGTCACTTTTCTCTGTGACCAATCCTTCTTTTAGAGTGAGGATTAAAATGTTATTCCATTGTTCACCTGCCTGAAAGCAGTTGTCATGCACATTTACAGCAAGTGCCTGAAAGGAAATGGAATATTTCAGTACCACAGAGAGCTTCATACTCTGCAGACAGCCATCAAACATTACACTATGTGAGTAATTCCACTTTCTTTTAAAACTCTATTGGAAATGATGTTATATTGCTTTATTTTATCACTACAATGGCATTGTAACTTGTATTTGCCTTAATTTAGTTTATATGATGAATTCTAAATTGACATTTCTAAATTACAATACAAAAGGTATTATAATACTTGAAGAAAATTCAAATTAATCAGTAAATGGTGTTCTGAGACTCAATTGACAAAAGGGGGAGGGCTTCCCACACCCAGAAAAAGATTCTTGGAACACCAGTTATAAATCTGAGAATTCAATTCAATTCTGACACTACCTGGAGATAGCATTCAGATTCCAGCCCAGTTCAGCACTGTAGCACACCCACTCCCCAATTGCAGAAACCAGTCACAAGCCTTGGTTGTTACCTGGCTCTGACTGAATAACTGTAAGTCAGAGAATCCCATGACCCCCTCCTTGAGTTTGACTAACTTGCTAGAGTGGCTTCCAGAACTCAGAGAAACATCTTAGTTACTAGATTACTGGTTTATAATAAAAGAATATAACTCAGGAACAGCCAGATGGAAGAGAAGGATTGGACAAGGTATGGGGGAAGGACAAGGAGCTTCTGTGCCCTCTTCTGGTGCACCACTAATCCTAAATCTCCATGTGTTCACCAACCCAGAAGCTCTCTACATCCAGTTCTTTCTGTGGTTTTATAGAGGCTTCATTACATAGTCATGATTCGTTAAATCATTGGTCTTTGGCAATTGATTCAATCTCTGTCTCCTCTCCTCTCCCTGGAGTTCCAGGGTTGGGACTGAATATTCTAACCCTCTAATCACAGCCTTGGGTTTCCTGGTGACCAGCCCCCATCTTTAGGTGCCTTCCAAAAGTCACCTCATTAACATAACAAAAGACACCAGGCTCACTCTCAACAATTGGAAATTCTCAGGATTTGGGGAGCTATGAACCAGGAACTGTGAAAGAAGACCAAATATATATAAGAAATATATTTTGGTTATCTGGATGACCAAATACATATTTCTTATAAATCACAATATTACAATCAGTCAACCATTATAACACACAAAGCTAAATAGGTATCTTAATGTATAAAATATGTTCTATATTTGTCATTTGAAAAATGTTTACTGTATCAAATCATCTATGAAATATAAAGACAGGTAGGCCTGAATCAGGATGCACAGAAGTCCATAAGATGGCACTAAAAGGAAAGCAAAATGGATGTATTTTTATCATAGGACAAAAATACATACCCTATATACCCATAAACCAATATTTTAAGATATTTTTCATTTCAAAATGCTTACCCATGTTTATTTATTTTAAAATTATTACACAATGTTACTATTTAATGAACATTTTAAAATTCTATTCTATATATCCCTATTATTTTAGAAAGAGCATGTATTTAATTATTAACTGGCTAGTATACTAATTTCTTTGATGATTTTAATATTATATAACACATATGATCAAAATCTATACAGGATATAAATAAAAATAATTCAATATTTTAATCTTTATATATCCTTTTTGAAAAACTGTTTTATCTATTAAAATAATCTTTAACTTTTTATATTTAATGAAATTATTTCATATATAATTTACCAAAATACTAATTAATAATGCTATAAACTGAATTTTAGGTTGGCAAAACATAATCAACTCAATGGTTCCTGAAAACACTAGAAGAAATATAAGTATAGATAATTGTTAGAAATGATTCTCAAAGAAGTGGAATTTAAAACATTACTATTTCTTAGCTGGTAGTTTTTAAACTATAGAATATTTTAGAGTTAAAAATGTCAATATAATATTTTTCACATTTTCTGGAAGTAATATGTGTTATATATGCTTGTATAAGTTGCAAATGGAGGGAGTCAAGAAAAGGAAGAAAACAGAAATTATGCTTTATAGAAAAACCAAATAAATATCAGAGAAAGGAATTTTTTTCTGTTGTTGTTACTTCATACAGAAGTCAATGAGTATTATTAGGAAAGACATCTAAGGTGAATTCCTCATTTTTTTTTCTTTTTCAATTTTATTTAAAGGCAGGAAAAATACTACTTATGGTCATACAATGTGAGAAATACTATGTTAGGTATTTGATGTGCATTTGGTCACAACCTCCTTGTGATACGGGCATTATCAATTTTGTGTGTATCTTGTGCAAAGTCATACTTAGCTAGCATTCAAATCCAAATACCCAAATCTAATATGCTACTAACTTTCATTTAAGAGTTATTTATGTAACTAATATTATATAGCTTACATTTCCTTTTAATGACGATCATTCTAAGCATGTGTGTGATTTTTTAACAATTTATTGATGTCTCTGGGATATTATTTATTTATTTTTATCTTTAAAAATTTAAAAATTGTTCCTTTTATTAAAGAATAGTTGACACACAATGTTATATTAGTTTAGGTGTGCAACATAGTGATTTGACAACTCTATACATTATGCTACCAGAAGTGTAGCTACCATCTGTTATCATACAACACTACTCTGGTACCATTGACTTTATTCCTTACATTAGAATTTAATTTATTATCAAATTATAAAACTTACTTCCATGGTCAAGTGAGTAGATACATCTTTCTGCCAAGATGAAGAGTTAGCAAGTTTCAACAGTTGCTTTGCTTATAATGAGTTTAACTGGCTTAAGTTTTTGTTTTTTACAATTCAAATAGCATTTTTTATTTAAGATATAATAATATGCCAAAAACATTAAAAGAAACATTCTTAAGTTTTATCTTAAGTTGCTTAGTGTTTAGACAATATTCCTTAATATATAAGTGTTACTCTTGGATGTCTCTGAGGCATGAATTAATCACCACATACAGTTGCAAGGGCATAGCTTTTGGGAACACCTGAGTTAGAGTCTAGGTTTAAATATAAATTCACTCAAGTATCTTTAACAAGTCATTTAACCTCTCTGAACCTTATCTAGGTAATAGGACAACTAAAAATAAAAACACATGTCTTTTTTTTATGTAAAAATATAAATATATAGTTATGGATATAGAGATTGGTGGTATTTTAATGTCTGATTCTCTAATACTTTCAATGATAAAATAATTTGTTTCAATACTTTCTCATTATTTGCAAATATCTATTATTCACTGTCTTAAATTAGATTATTAAACATTATTAATAACATAAGTAAATAAATTAATTAACTTTATTTTATGTACAATTAGCAGAAAATCAATTCTACATTAAGAACTTGAAGAATTTAAGCTAAGTTATTTATTTTATCTTTATTGTTGCAAAATATAACATAAAATTTACATGATATTGAAGAAAAGCCGAAAGATTAGTTGTATTTTAAGTTAGCTTTAAAAGAAACAGTAAATGTGATGCAAAACATCTGCTTCAGAATAGGGAAGACCAACTAAATTTAGATGTTTGTTCCATCACTATTTGTAAACCGTATATTACTTGAAGCCCTAAAATATATTCTCTACTTTTCCTTTTTCATTCCCGTAAATCAGCCTCAATGATGTAACTTGTGGATTTTCAATAAATGATGAAAATCAGAGCTGAGTCTTAGGTTAGTTTTCATCCCCCACCCCTGATTTAAACAAAGACACAGGTAGCAGCTGAAAAAAAGCTCCCTGGGCATCTTGTTTATCTTATGAGCTTTTGGATATGAAAGAAAATGTGTGTGACATTTTCTGTTTCTTATCATCTAGAGGATTACATAGCCTGGAAAACATCTTCTGATACAAAACACTTTAAAATGTTAGATAAAATTATTTAAACATGTAGCTTAGCCGACAAAAAAGTAAGGAGAATTCTCAGAATACCAAAAAAAAAAGGAGAAAACTTTTTTCTTTTTTCCAGAGAGGTGAGCCTGTACTGTAGCAAGAGTCTGCCCTGATCATGTGCCAGTCTTTCAGGGCCTAGAACTTTGGTTTTATAACAACTAGGAGCAGGAAGCAGACAGGGGACAATGTCTGATTCTTCCCCCTTTCTGTATTGTTGATTTCTTATCCTATGATTTATTGTGGAAACAAACTTTTGTCCACATATTTGATATGCCACATGTATCATGTACAAATTTTGTAAGTGCTTGGATCTATTTTAAGACTAGGTTCAATTCCTTTGATCTGCCCATCAATTACACTGACTGCATTAGATTAATTAATATTAACTTAATATGTATTATAATGTCTAATTCAGTAAGTATGCCTTGCAAACTATTTTGATTTTTCCAGACACTTTATGATTATTTTGTCATTTTTCACAAAATTAAGAGTTTGATGAATTGCCTCAATATATTTTAAGTTTGAAAAAATGACCAATTTCAACATAGAGGATTCTAATCCAAGAAAGTGAAAATTTTCATCTTTTGTTTATTATTTATGTTTTTATATCCTTCAAACTTTTCTATGATGTGCTCTCTATACATCCTATTAAATCATCTAGTTACAATTAAATGTCAATAGGATATACTATATTTTTATGTGTTATTCTGTCCTCCATTATAGACTAATCTTATCTACATGTTCTATAAATCAGTAAACAACGATAATTAAAGTTTTCATATAGCAGTGTACTATGAATAATTCATTCTATAATATTTATTCATAGTTTAATGTAATACCAGGATTATCCAATTTTTAAAGAAATTATTCTTGATAGAGAAATGAAACCATGTTTTTCTCATTAATGATATGAGACATGTAAAGGACAAAGTAGAGAGGGTGGTGTCTCTGAGGATTTGCAAGCCTCATTGGGAGTATTGCTGAATGAATGTTAAGAGAACGCTGCCATTGCCAAGTCACTGAGTTATCTAGATACAAATTTGCTCAGCTTCCTCTAATTACACTTTATGGTGAAGACTATTATCTAACCATTCTTGAGAGCTAAGTTCTTATCCCTACATTAGTAAGTTCATTATTATTTTGCTCATCTCAAAATTTTTTAAGAGGAAAATATACAAGTTTAACAAGAGAAAAGAAAGGGAGTTTCTAATTTCTGTGTTCAGAGCAATCACATGGCAGAATTCAGGTGATGTTCAGTGTTAAATCTCTATAATTTAACAGAATATTATCTTTTTAGCACTAAAAGACCATAATGTTACTGAACATTTTGTACAATCTGCTTTGAATTAGTGCATACCAATTACATGTGTACATGTGTTGGTGAAGTGATGGATATCTAATTTCTTCCACACTGCTTTCATTGCCAGCTGCCTACATAGTCTAATGGCATTTCTATCTTTTAACTTCCCTGCATGCACCAGTTTTATTCAAAGACATCAGCCTATTCACACTGTTGATACATCTGTTGATCTTCTCCTTCCCATGGATGTCATTGTGGTATTGTGCTTACAAAAGTGTTTCAATAAGCACTTGAGTTTCACTTATGTTGCCTACCAAGAGCATAATTGGCCTCTTTGTGTTCACTTGACAATTGCTTTGGCAGTCAAGTTTCACCAATTCATTTACATAACCAACTCTATGATCCTGAACTGCAAATTTCCTAGAAACTCAAATATTTTAGCAGTAAAAATAGTATTCATTAATACAGTAAGGTATTATCCATTGTGAATTTGTGTTTGGGGGATATAAGCAATATAACAGATGAGTGTTTAGGAAGTTGAAGAGACATCGAAGAAAAGGAAAAGGACATAGAACAACGCACTATTCTTTTAGTGAAAAGTATTGTAATTGAGAGGAAAGAGAAGTCACTTTGAATTAAAATGTCGAACAGGAAAGGGGATTAAGTCTGACTTTGAAAGTTCTTATTGTCATTTTGTGCTTTATCCCTGGCTCCATCAGAGCTGTTCGTTCATAATGGACCATGAGACAAAGGGAGGGAGCACTTTGACGTACTAAACACAGCCACTTTCAAACACTAGTGTGGTTGAGTGATGTCCCTATACCCGATTAAACTTCCAGGGTGTGGAAGAGCACATGGATGTAGTTTAGGAACCATTTTAGTCAAGTTAGCATGAAACAACTGATTTTGAATTTGGAAAGAAACAATAAGAGAAAGTACTTAAGACTTTCTAACTGAAATTACTTAAATAATATGAAAACATTGTCTCCAATTAGTGTAAGACAGGAGAAAGGATAAGCCTGGATTTTGACCTGATTAGGTCTCTGGAATTACCTCATTTCAGTTCTCTTTTGTACGTTTGCTCCGAAGTCATTCTCTTATTGAAATGGTTGCTGTAGTTCCAGATTCATGCCTGTAGTTCATAGTGAGTAATGTGGTTTTGTGAAAAGCTTTCTGTTAAGAAAAAGGAAACATTTCCCAGTGGTTACTAGCAAACAAATCATCATGTTTTATTTTTACATACAGGCTTTAATACTCATTTCTAAACTAGTCACTGGCAAGGGATTATTATACTCTGATTAATCAAGACTCTTTCTGAGGCAATGAGAGTAGCCAGCTTCCCCAGAGGCACATTAATTCTCATGGATGAAGGATGGAGTTTAGAAAAAAACAAAAAGTCATAGTTCTGGAGAATCTTGAGGTGGGGACTAGATATTTGATGGGGATCAGGGAAATTTCATTATTTGGTAGAAATCAACTGTGAAATTATTTAGACTGTGATAAAAAGTCTGTAGTATTTTAAAAATATTTATTGCCATATTCAGTCTTACTAATTTCTTCTTAGTAAATTCCAATATTTTATACTTTTTGAGGACTATATCCTCTTATACAGATTTTATTTTTATTAGTATTAGTAGCATTTAAATCTTCATATCTTAATTCTTTTTCTACCTTTCAGCTCTCAGTGAGATGGTTAAAGATTTCAGTGAGAATTAAAGATCTCAAGCTATAATTTTTTATTTGTCTTTTATTGTGGTGCCTGGGTGGCTCAGTTGGTTAAGTGTTTGACTCTTGATTTTGGCTCAGGTCCGGATCTCAAGGTCATGAGATCAAGCTCAGTGTCGGCCACCACGCTGGGCATGGAGCCCATCTGAGATTCTCTCCGTCTCCCCTCGCCCCTCTCCCAATGCATGTGCTTGCTCTCTCTCTAGAAAAAAAATTTTTTTTTTTTAATTATATCTACGTTGGGCACCTGGTGGCTCAGTTGGTTAAGCATCTGCTTTCAGATCAGGTCATGATCCCAGGGTCCTGGGATCAAGCCCCATATTGGGCTCCCTGCTCAGCAGGGAGTCTGCTTCTTCCTTTCCCTCTGCCCTTCTCCACCGTTTGTGTGCTCTCTCTCTCATTCTCTCTCTCAAATAAATAAATAAAATCTTTTTAAAAATAAATAAATTATATCTTTTTTCACTTTTATCAATTATTGCTAACATAATGCAAAATTTTAGTGTTATCTATGTATATTTTCTTGATGGTTGTATCTTTTGCTATTGTTACTTTTCTACAGTATATATATATTCCCCTATTTTTGTCTTGAATTCAGTTTTATCAGATATGACATTTCTACCCTAACTTTATTTTGACTTATCTTTGATTAGTATAACTTTGTCTACTACTTTATTTGTAACATTTCTGTGTATTTTTGTATTGATTGAATCTTGTAAAAACCGTATTATGATATTTGGTTGTTCTACCCATTCTGAAGGTTAGTTCTTACATAGGTGAGTATAACTAATCTAATGCCAGACTGTTTAATTCACATTTACTTCTGATATACCTCATATTTACCACTTACAGTATAAGCTCTTGTATTTTTTTATTCTCTTTTTCTACCTTCCAATGGATAGAGCAAGTTTACTCTGTCCAAGTCTAAAATCAATTGTTATTTTTATCATAATTGTCCTTACTTAAAATCCATACTTATATTAAGTAACCTTTGTTGATTTCTTGAAAATTTTATATTTATACACATATTAAAGACAATGTGTATGTATGTAAGTCTTTATCTTCATATCCACCTATCTAATCAAGATCAAGACATTAATATATCATAGAAGGCAATTACTAACCAGGTAACCAGGGAATGGCATCACAAAAAAAGTAAACTATAGACTAATATCTCTTATAAATGTACACACAAAAATTCTTGACAAAGTTCTAGGAAATGGAATCTGGCAATATATAAAAAGTCATTATACAACACAACATAGTGGGATTTACCACAAGAATGCAAAGTTTGTTTGACATGTGAAAATCAATGAACATAAATAAGGACAAAAAAAATACGATCACCTCAATATTCATTAAAAAATTTTTAACACCAATGTGGAGAAAGGGGAACCCTCTTACACTGTTGGTGAGAATGCAAGTTGGTACAGCCACTTCAGAAAACAGTGTGGAGGTCCCTCAAAAAGTTAAAAATAGAGCTACCCTGTGACCCAGCAATTGCACTACTGGGTATTTACCCCAAAGATACACATGCAGTGAGGAGAAGGGCTGTATGCACCCTGATGTTCATAGCAGCATTGTCCACAATAGCTAAATTGTGAAAGGAGCCGAGATGCCCTTCAACAGATGAGTGGATAAAGATGTGGTCCATATATACAATGGAATATTACTCAGCCATCAGAAAGAACAATTACCCAACATTTGCAGCAACATGGATAGGACTGGAGGAGATTATGCTAAGTAAAACAAGTCAAGTAGAGAAAGACAGTTATCATATGGTTTCACTCACTTATGGAACATAAGGAATAGCAGGGAAATCAGTAAGAGAAGAAAGGGAAGAGAGGGGGGGTAAACAGAAGGGGGAATGAACCATGGGAGACTATGGACTCTGGGAAACAAACTGAGGACTTCAGAGGGGAGGGGGGTGGGGGAATGCAACAGGCTGGTGATGGGTAGTAAGGAGGGCACGTATTTTGCATGGTGCACTGGGTGTTATATGCAAGCAATGAATCATAGAACACTACATCAAAAACTAATGATGTACTGTATGGTGACTAACATAACAAAATAAAAAATAATAATAAATAAATAAAACTGAAAAAATATTTAACACCATTTCATGGTAAAAACACTCAAAAACTAGTAATAGAAGGGAACTTCCTCAGCCTTATAAACTAGATGTATAAAAATCATTGAGCTAGCATCATGCTTAATGGGGAAAGACTGAATGTTTTCCCCCAAGATAAAGAGCAACACAAGTATGTCCACTCTCACAAGTTTTATTTAACATTATACATTATAGTAGCCAGGGAAATTCAGCAATGAAATTAAATAAAATTTATGCAGATTGGAAAGGAAGAATGAAAACTATCTCTATCCACAGGTGGCATGATTTCATAGATATAGAAAATCCTAAGGAATCCACTAAGAAACACTTAGAACTAATATATTAGTTCAGAAAGGTTTCAGGATACAAGATCATTATATATGAAAATATATCTGGATACACTCAATGGACAAACTGAAAATGAGCTTAAGAAAACTATTTCATTTACAGTAGCATCAAAAATAATAAACTAGTGAGGAATACATTTAACAACAGAAATGCAAAACCTATACTCTGAAAATTGGAAGACATTGTTGAAAGTAATTAAAGAAGACCTAAATAAATGGAAAGACATCCCATGGTCATGGATTAAAAGGCTTCATATCGGTAAAGTATCAATTCTCCCCCAATTTATCTACAGATTCAGTGTAATCTCTACTAGAATCCCAGCCAATATCCTTGGAGAAATTGACAAGCTGATTCTAAAATTCATATGGAATAGCAAGCGGCCCAGAATAGCCAAAATAATCGTGAAAAAAAAAGATACAGAATTCACACTTTTTATTTCAAAACTTACTAAAAAACAACAGTAATTAACATAATGAAGTACTGGCATAAGAATCAATGGAGTAGAATTAGGAGTCTGGAAATAAAACAATGTGTCTATGTCAACTGATTTTCAAAAATGGTGTCAAAATAATTTCATGGGAAATAAACATTCTTTTCAACGAATGCTGCTATGGTAATTGAATATCTACACATAAAAATATAAAGTTTAACCCCTACTTCACATCATCTACAAATATTATTTAAAAGTGGACAGCAGACCTTATATATGAGAACTGAAATTACGAAACTTTTCAAAGAAAACACAGGCATTGTTCTTTTTGACCTTGATTAGGTCACAATTACTTAAATGTGATACCCAAAGCGAAAGCTACAAAAACAAAAACAAACAAAAAAGATCGGTAGGAGAAGAAAGGAATAAAGAAAGGGGGGTTATCAGAAGGGGGAATGAAGCATGAGAGATTATGGACTCTGAGAAACAAACTGAGGGCTTCAGAGGGGAGGGGGGTGGGGGAATGGGATAGACCGGTGATGGGTAGTAAGGAGGGCATGTATTGCATGGTGCACTGGGTGTTATACGCAACTAATGAATCATCGAACTTTACATAAAAAACCAGGGATGTATTGTATGGTGACTAACATAATATAATAAAAATATTATTATAAAAAAAAGAAAGTAAATTGGACATCATCAGGATTAAAAAAAAACAAAAACAATTTTCACGCTTCAAGGTTGACAACCCAACGAATGGGAGAAAATTTTTGCAAATAATATATCTGGTAAAGTACTTGTACCTAGAATATGTAAATATAGTTATTAAATTCTATAATTAAAAGACAAATAATATAAGTAAAAAATGTGCAATGGATCTGAATAGACATTTCTTCAAAGAAGATATTAAATATAACAAATAAACATATGAAAAGATGTGCAAAATCCTTAGCCACCAAGGAAATGCAGATAAAAGTTTAGTGAGATAACCACTTCCCACCTGCTTGGATGGCTATAATCAAAAAGCAGATGATAACAAGTGTTAACAGAGTTGTGGACAAATCGCAACCCTAGGGTACTGCTGGTGAATATGAAAGAGTTAAGCAGCTGTTAAAAAGAAAGAAAAAAAAAAAAAGCAAATTTGGCAAATTCTCCAAAAGTTTGCCTGTGCAGTTTTCATATAACCTAGCAATTCCACTCCTAGGTATATATGTAAGAAAAATGAAAATACATGCACCCAAGAACTTGTACCTGAGTGTTAATATACAACATAATTCATGATAGACAAAAAATGTAAACAACTCAAATCCCCAACTGATAAATGGATTACAAATGTGATATACCCATATAATACAATGCCATTCATCAGTAACAAGACTGAAGTACGGATACATGTTACTATATGAATAAGCCTTAAAGACATTATGGTGTATGAAAGAAACCAGTCATCAACGGCCACAAATTGTATGTTTCCATATATTTGAAATAATAGGCAAATCCATAGAAATATGAAAACAGCAGTTGCCTGGACTGGGGGTTTGTATGACTGAATCACTATGTTGTACACCTGAAACTAATGTAACATTGTGTGTCAACTATACTCAGAAACATTAAAAACAGAGTAAGGATGGGACACTTATATAGCCTTAGAACACTGTACATCCTGGGCCCATAATGCCCATGTTTTGTTTTGCCTTGTTTTTGATGATGGGGTACATAATGATGTTTCTCTCTCTCTTTTGGAAAAACACAAGTTCAGTTCTTTTCAATTCTGCAGATAATCCTGAATTTACTTATTTACTTTGAGGAAGGAAGGATGAAGTCTATACTAGTCCATCTTACTGTAAGGAATGAGAATCCTTATGATGTCTCATCCAAACTTGTCACTGTTTTTAATTATAACAACTTACTATTTTATTACTTTTTTCTTCCTTCAACTTCTAGTAATCTGGGAGTGGGATGGAATCCTGAATCATAAGCTAATTATATGACATTGATCCAATCTCTACTGACTGTCCTCTAGAAATATTATAAATCTTATCTATACATACATAGTGCACAACAATTTGTGTTCAGTAAGTTATAGCAAATGATAAAAGCTTGGGGGACCCTATGAAAGTGAATATTTGCAGAACACTGATTTGTTGAAAAGAGATGGATAACTTAGAAGCAGAGAGAAAACTTAACAAAGTGGAAGTCTTGACTTAAGGTGATGCCGGTGAGAATAGAAAGGTAAGGAAATTTATGTCATTTGCTTAAAATTAAAAATGGGATGGCTTGGGGACTGAAAACATATTCAATAGAAAAATTCAAATAAGGTTAAGCAGGATGAATGCTATTGATATGTAAAGAATAGGAAAGGGGATGGGAAACAAACTTTAATGGACCACATTGAGCACATTTTATTAGTTGTCCATCAGTAGATTCAGGTTAGATGATGTTCACAAAATAATGAATATAACCTGCTCCTCAATTTCATTTTTGATAACTGCAGGTATCCCCTGCCTTTAAAAAATTTGTGATCCACCACTTTGTTTTCACAAAAGACCTATATTAATACCTGTTTTCCCCAACCAAAAGAAATCTGAAGAGTTTTACTTTTACAATAAAAGGTGAGAAATGAAAATAATGCTCAGGCATTGTTTTGCAGCAAAGCTTTCGAGAGGAGGCATGCACCTGAGCAGAAGCTGTAGTGGCCTGCCAAGCCCCTTCCCTTGGAACTACACCCAGCATTTCACATCAAGCCACCAGAGCACTGAACTGTGTCTGTGAGCATTTGTGCTTTATCTAAATTTATTTTGTGCATCTATTAGCAAGATGAGTTCTAAGGTATCAGAAAAGCCTAAGAGAGGTTTTTTTGGGGGGTCCAGCAAAACTAAAAATTTTTCCATATAAACTTATAGTACTTGGTTCTTTGCTTTACACCATTTTGGCCTAACAAAAGTTGTCATAAAAACACTACTTTTGAATAGCAGGGGAAACCTATAATTCTGTACTGGGTTTGAATTCATTACTAAGAGTTATTTTCATATACTTATGGCCATATGAGCTTTTCCATATCTGTATATTCCAATAATTAAGGAAATCAACCCCAATTTCTAGCATGTTCCTCAGTGACTATCATTATTGAAGAAGGAAGTTTGGTTATTGTAGAGATTATTTCTTTGAGTGTTGAGGCAAATATACAGTTTCGAGAATGGGGGAAAATTCACAAGATTTGAAAATAGATTAAGATTCAAGTTTCTGCCTCTCTCTTACTTCTCTATAACCTTAGGAAAGCTAGTTAATCTCTCTTAACTTAAACAGGGATCAAAGTATGTGAACCTTATTCTATTTTTCTTTTGCTAGTTTTTATCCTTATTATTTCAACAAATTCATATTGAGTATATACCTTCCGCTAAATACAACAATAATTACTGATGTGCAGACATGAAAGATTCTGCTCTGAAGGGACTTAAAAGGACAACAGAGACAAGTTACCCAGAATCTATGAGCTACTAAAATATATCCTAAAATAATTATATTAGAAGGTTAGTCTATGAAGACAGGAACAACTGCCAAACTAGATTGTAAGACATAATGCCTTATTTGATATACCAATTATGAGTAGTGTTAGAAAGCAAGCGTAAAAATAACCTCTAAGCAAAGCAGACAGTTCATTCTAAGGCAAAGTCATGAGAGACCATGGACAATTTATCAAATCGAGCTGCTATGCTAAATAATGATCCTCCCATCTCAGTCATTTATAACAACAAAAGTTTATTCACGGTGGATGGAACAATCTTGTGGCACAAGAAAAAGACATATGGCATTCTCAGGATCTAGCTCTTTTATAGCTTTTGCTCAAAAGTGACATATATCACATCTGCATATTTATTAGTGTTCAGAAGGGACCACAGGCCAAGTCAGATATCACTGGGGTGAGGGAGTATAATTTTGTAACAGAGGCAGTCTTGGCAGATAGGGACAGCAAAGAATTTGAACAATGACAGATACCACCACAGAGTATTTTGATGGTTGCATATAAAATTTGTTAGGCTTGGAATGCAGTATACATTTGGGAAGTGGTAGATGTATTTGGAAAAGTTAATATGGGTCAAACTATGAAAGGTTTTGTGTGACACACCAGAGAGTTTCACTGAAGGATTATATGTATGATCTAATTTTTATTAAAAACATTCAGTCTGACAATGAGAGAACTCGTTTCTAAAGGCAGGATTAGGAACAGGGGTGTGTGTTAGGAATCACCACAGTAAGTAATACAGCTTAAAAAAGATGAATATTGAAATAAAATCATATAAGAAATATTGGAAAGGAAATGATAATTTTGATAAATAATTAGGAGTTTGAATTGATAAGAAATTGCGGCCAATTTGACAGCAACGACAAAGGAGCAAAGGTCTTAACATTCTTATGTTTGACTTGGGCAATTATGAGCACTGGTTATCCTCCCTCAAGATACAGGAACGAGAAAAGTTAAATAAAAAGAACTGGGGAGGTGAGCACTTCCACTGAAACAGGCTGAGTAGGTGTAACCTAATAGAAGATGTTCAGAAGGCTGTTAGAGCTAAGTGTAAGATTATACTAACTGGGAGGAAGGACTGAATTGAACCATCCATTTAGCGCTCTAAGTGTGTAAGTATAGTTTATACTATAAATCTGTGATGAGCTCAATTATGGAGGATGGAATATATATACTTTAAAAAAATTGTCTAGGGACAAAAATCCTTGAGATCGTAAGTATGGCAGGTCTGAATGGAAAGAATACAAATACTAAATAGATAAAGGGACAGAAAGTAGAAGGTATTGGAATGCAGAAGGTAGCAAAAGGAGGAGAGTGTTTTATAAAATAGGATTGTCCAGAAATGTCAAACACTTCCCTGAACACAGAAAAATATGGGGTCAAATGGTTACTAGATCTGGCAATTAGTAATTCATGAGTAAATTTCTGGTTAATATATTTGCATAAACTTATGACTGAATGTACCCCTTGTGCTTCAAATGTGTAGCAATAATAGACATACGACACTAATCATTTAAAAAATGTAATTAAGGTAAAATATAAGATTAAGATTTTATAGAACAGAAATAAACTATATATTCAGAGAACTACACTTACACGGGAGATCTCAAAAGAACAGTGCAAAAGTAAGTAGTAAATGCTACAAACTCACAAATAAATGTGAAAGTTTGACTAATCAAATTTATTTTAAAAAATATTTAGATTTTCTATAATTAACTTCTCATTTTATTTTTCTTCCATTTAGAAGCACTGTTTTTTAGTTTTATACTACTGTCTCAAACAGATAGGATTTTTATATAAAATACACAACAGTCAGGTAAATTTGAATTTCAGTTGAACAGTGGGTGCTTTTTAGTGTAAGTATGTCCCATGCAATATTTGGGACATGTTTATAGTGAAATGTGTTTATTGTTTATCTGAAATTCAAATTTATCTGAACATCTTGTATTTCTATATGCTAAATTCAGTAATTATAAATCAAAGGGGCTGAAATACAAAGAAAACATTTTAATTCTGATTCAAAATTTGTAAAGCTAATTAGAAAATACATATAAATAAACTTTCAATTTTTTTTTCTAAGTCTATAGTATCCTACTGAAATCTATAAACTACTTAAAGCTGTTCAGATAATTGGGGAACAGTATACACTATTCAGTAAATGGTGCTGAGGCAAATTATTGTATCTTTAGAAAATAAATTTACTACTCACAAAAATTTTTAATAAGTTGTAAAGGTGAAACTGTGAAAAGTCGAATTTCAATCATTAGAAGAACTTACAGAAAGCTGTATTTATCCACCTTGGGGTAGGAAAATATTTTTAACCAAGTCACATCAGAGAGAAAAAAGATGGTGATTTCAAAAGCATTAATATTAAAAGTATCATATTAATTTTAAAACATAATAAGGAGCCCTCAGTTTGTTTCCTGAGGGCTTCAGAGGGGAGGGGGAGGGGGATTGGGATAGGCCAGTGATGGGTATGAAGGAGGGCACATATTGCATGGCGCACTGGGTGTTATATGCAAGTAATGAATCATGGAACATTGCATCAAGAACTGGGGATGTACTGTATGGTGACTAATATAACAAAATAAATACTATTAAAAAATAAAAATAAAACATTAAAAAAGAAAAAAACATAATAAGGAGAATAAATGGACAAGGCACAAGAGGATATTGTGAGACAAATAAATTACTATGCATTTATATGCAAAATATATAAGCATCTCCCCCATTTCAACTGATAAAAGGACAAACAAGCCAAGAGAATAATTGCCAAAAGTAGTGAATAAGCATTTTACAGGAAAGGAATCACATGTGGCCCATAAACCCATAGAAAAGATGCTCACCCTTGTAAATAATTGTGAAAACACATTAAAATTCTACACTTATACCCAATAGCCTGATAAAAAGTAAAAAGACTGGCAATGCCAAATCTTGGCAAAAATAATGCAGACTCTGCTAATGAGAGTGTAAATTGGTATCCACATTTGTAAATCAATTTAACAGTACCTTTTAAATAGATGATGTATTCTGTTTGATCCAGCAATTTCATTTCTCCCTATGCATCCTAAAATAATTCCTTGAATATGTGTAAGGAGAGATGTAGAAGAATATTTATTGTAGCACTGTCTTGTGATAACAATAAAAACTATTGGCACAACTTAAATTATGCAGTAAAATAGAAAAATAAATTACGGTACTACAGAAAACAATATAGCAGTGAAAGTAAATATAGACATGAGTCATGATGTATAAATCATGAAAACAAGTCAATAAAAAGAAATTACAAAATATATAATAGTATTCATATAAAGTACATTTTATAGATACTTATGTAATTGGTAATGATACAAGCCATGAAAGGAATGGCAGATGCCATATTCAGGGGAGTGTTTACTTGTATCTGGGAGATGATGGAGGAATAAAGAAGACATTTTAGTTTATCTGTATTTTCTATTGATTTATTTAAAATATTATGAAACAAGTATAAAATGTTAAGCTTTAACAGGGAACTGAAAAAAGATGTTCATGCTTTGGAATTAGATGATTGTGTTCAGATCCTAGGTCTGCCACTTGTTAGCAATGTGACCTTGCATAAGTTACTTAAATACTCTGGCTATTTCCTCATTTATAAAGGGGAATGGTAGTATTGTAAACCTCATAAAGTTTTATGAAGATTACATGAGTTGATAATTATAAAGTGCTTAGGACATAACAACCCAATATTGGTGTTTGAGAAGTAAGGTTAAAATTAACAATATGGTTAGTGTGTATCTGGCTCTTAATTAAATAATTCTTATAAAAATATTTTAGGTATTATCATAGTGACAGTTTTAAAGCAGTTATAGAGCCAAGAACAACTTAATAAACAAAAGAAAAAACAAGTGTCCATTTCGTTCAAGAATCTTGGCTATGAAAAAAAAAGTGGTCAATCTAGGAATACTTTTGCAGATTCTATATGAAGGCAGAAAGACCTGGGTGAGATGATAGAAAATCATGAAAGAAGGAAGAAGACTATGGCCATCCATTAAAATGTGGAGGGTGGTTTAATCCTGATCCTAATTAAAATTTTATTTTTGGCGAGGGCTAGGGGCACTTCATAGGTAAGAGCCAAGGGAAAAATATAGAGAAAAAAAATGTTATTAATTCTGGAAAAGAAGATGACAGAATTCCTAACTGAAAGCCTCTGTTTCTGGGAAGCAGGATGTGAAACTAACTTCTGACAACTACAAGAAGGTCCTTGAAGACAGTTTTTAAAATATGATGGGAGAAGTAGTACTAATGAATTATGGTCAAATAGATAGCATCTCAAAATCACTGTTTTATAATATTTTTCTTCTTTTTATAATAATTTTCCATCAGAATCATGGAACAAAGGATTGAGGAGTAAATAGTGAAGCTCAACTGATGAAACGATCTCTGTATATTTGTTTTATTGAGAAACAGTATAGAGTACTGACTGGAGTGGGGTCTCTGGTATTAGAACTCCAGGGTTCCAGTTAAGACTCTATCCTTGGTTGAAGTATTTAACATCTCTGGATTTGTGTTACAGTATCATTAAAATGGGCACAGTAATAGAACTTACATCACAGAGTTATGACAAAGCACCGAGAAGTAACTGAATCATAGCCAACATACAACAAATGTTATGAGAACTACTTCTACTTTTATTATTCCTGAGTGCTATGATCAAATCCTGAATCAGTGCCTCAAGATTATTCTTTTCTTATGAACTAAGATTTGTTGTATTCTAGATTTAATAAAACATGCACAGATTTTAAAAATCAACTACTTCAATATACAAATCCGCATATGGATAAATCATAATTACTTCAGAATAGCAGTTTCCTTGGAATGGCAAGACTGAATAGGACAGAGGAAGTTAAAATATATCTGTATCATTTTATATTTATAACCTATTTTTTTAAGTCTGAAAAATTGCTAATCATCAACTTTTTCAGCATTTATTTGGCAAGCACTGTGCTAAACCCTTTGCATGCATCCACTCATTGTTCTCTATATTCTATACATGATTTCTATAAATTCTTCTCTTTTTACTCAATATTTAATAGCAACACATTTTTTAAAAAGCAAGTGATGAAAGAAAATAAGAAAGGTATAATATTTTTTTCAGGAATGTTTTTTGAGTAAAAGCTGAAAGACACTGCACTTTGTGATACTTTGAACTTCAAACAAATTGCTTGGCAACCTTCTTGGATAATGAAAGCACATTGCGGCAAAGGGTGGGGCCTGTTGCTTGATTCTGAGGTTGTAATCATAGCCAAGAAATGGAATTGAGAACTAGTTAAGGTTTGATAAACCTAGGCTATTGGAGAGGATTTGTTTTACAATTTCACAATGAAGATGCTGATTGATCCCTTAGAAAGTACAGTTCTCCAAATCAGACTACCTTAGAGAAAGACCAATCTGAATTAGAAACAAAAATAATTTTTTGACAACAATTATAAGTTTCATTGAATGAAAAATAACTTTATTACTACTAGTACTGATGCAACTTGCAACTGTTATGTCCACAAAGTTTTTTTTTTTTTTTAAAGATTATTTACTTATTTGTGAGAAAGAGAGCTAGAGAGAGCACAAGCAGGGGGGAGGGGCAGGCAGAGGGAGAAGGTGGCTCCTTGCTGAGCAGGGAGCCTGATGCTGGACTGGATCCCAGAACCCTGGGATCACGACCTGAGCTGAAGGCAGATGCTTAACCGAATGAGCCACCCAGGCATCCCACATAAAGTTTCTATTAACATTTCTTTTAGAATTAGATCAAAATATATGGTTGGCACAGATTTTTGTTACATAAATTTTAATTTATGATGCACTTGATAATAATTTTAATGCTATGTATCGTTTTTCACAATCTTATTTTGATTACTAACTTTCTTAGGATGACCTTTATAAATTTTATTCACTAGGCAAATAATAATAACTGAAATCTGTTGAATCCATCCAATGGACTAGAAGTTCTACTAGTACTTTATGCACTTTAACACCATTCATCACAAGTTTCATGTGCCCCCTCCCCATATTTCACATATAAGAAAATGCAGGCTTAGCTATCAAAGTATTGTTAAAGAAAAAAATATGTCAATTCTAGAACTTTCTATTTCAAATTCCATGGTTTTTTTTTTTCACTATTTTTTGTTGGCAGACACTTTTACCTTATAGAAAAGCACAACTTAACGAAGCTAAAATACATAACATTTGATTCTAAAGCATAGTGTTTGTGTAATTTTTCCTAATTGTTAGATCTCACTTATGCTGTACAATATCATTTTCTCTAAGAATTCCATACCAAAAAGTGTTTTTTAGTTTTGCCAAATAATTTCAGATATCATTTATTTCTCAAAAAAACCCTGAGAGGAATACATAGCTTGTATAATTATTGCAATTTTGTGAAGAAACACAGAAACATGCTGTTTGCCCACAGTCATAGAGCTAGTATGTGTTCAAAATTTGAACCCAGAACTTTTGATTTCCAGAGAAATTAAATTTTCACAACTCTCAGTTATTTTCTAACATCAAAGAAGTAGTATGTGCTTGGAATTTGACAAATGTATTGATATCTCATTATTAGATTGATCATCATATATCTGTGTTAATGCTCTATCTTCTCTCTGTGCTTTTTAGATACCAAAAGTCTATTTATATTTGTTTGCTTATTTGTTTATTCTTTATTTTGAAATGTAATTTTCCACTTTCCTAAAAGAACAAATTTGTGACTCAGATATACAGTGGGTAAAAATCTAATGCAAACTCAACAGAAAACTTAGCCTCAACACCATTTTCCAAAAGAAATACAAATTGAAAGGCATTCTTTGCTTAGGAAGAATTTAGATTAGGGATGACAATTCACAGGAGAGGTCTTACTACATGCAACAAACTTTTCAGTAGAAAGTGGTAATTGCAGGTCCAAAGTCTCCTTCCAAAGCACTAGGCACTACTTTTTTTTTTTTCTTCCTTTTTATTTCTACCTACCTTCCACCTTTGGCTTCTTACGACTTCTTTAGCAAGCAGAATTGATGCTATTTCCACTGAGAACCAGCACTTCATTCCACACAGAGAAGACTTCTTTTTATCAGGCAGCAATATTTTGAAGGAAAAAAAGGAAGAAAAGAAAGAAAATAAGCAAGCTTCAGTAAAGGCTCATCTCTTTTTACAAAGACATTCTCTTCCATTCACTAAGAAGATAACATGGCATCCATAGCAATAAAATATATGATTGTAAAATTTGTCCCATAATCAGAGTGAAGATCATTTTAATACTAAACACTTTTAAATATAACAATGTGCATTAAATGCAAGTAAGGTGCATTAAATGTGCATTAACATTTAAATGGAAATACAGCAATCATACTATCATACTTAACTTGAAGTTTAGCTTTTCTTAGTTTCCCACCATTATTTTATTCACTAGACCAATATATTTAATTTTGAAGTTTTCATTTATGCTAAGATTTAAGTGTTTTGATTTTTAAGATACTACTTCTTTATTGCAGGATAAAGGAATTATGATAGGGTGAAACAGCATTCAGGTGTATATCTATGAATATATTTTATAATAGCTTATTTTGAAATCTACCATAGACAAAAAATCATAGAGCATAACTGTCCCGAGTAAAGAAAGTTAAATTTAGTTATTACTAAAAGGATTTATGTAGTTTTTAAAATCCCAGTATATGTCAGCTAAATGATATTTTGAATTAATTAAAATAATTATTTAGGCTATTTTAAAAAAAACACTTATGGCTTGTTTTCTCACTGAATTATTTGAAACACTTTCTAGGTAGTCAATTACTTGGATATAATTTTATTTTATTTTTAGTGAATATTCAAAACATATAGAAATTTGAATGACTCAATTACAATTAAGAACAATTTTAGGACAATGTCCACGTCAATGTGATCTCCTTTCCATCCACTACTGCCTCGAGTTAATCACCCACTACTGATCCAGTCAGCAGCAGGGCACATAGGATAGGGTCCAAGCAAAGCCCCAACACCTGATGAAATCCAGGTGGAAAGTAGGAGTACATGGATAGTTCTCCCAAGGGTTAGGATGAATCTGGAAACCAGTTTTAGAGAATCTGAACTCAAAATATGTAAGCACTAACTATTGCGAAAGCCCACACTGTTCTTGCTTAAGTGTGTCTATAATACCAGGTCACTAAAGTTAAGAAGTAAATGGATAGATGAACTGAGTTTTCAATGTTGGTGAGGCTTCAAAGTCACTAAGTCACTAAGAATCAGGGAGGTAACCTTTTAGATGCTTCAAAAAGAGACTGAATGTGGAACAGTTATGATTTTTACAGGTTCTCCAACAATTGCATATGAACAACATTTGCAGACATGCAAGATTCAAATAATTGGATTTTTTAAGACTTTCAGTACCTTTAGTTAGATGCTGTAACGAGAAGGTACAACGGTGAATGGGGGCAGGGAGAATGGTGCTTTCTGAGCCCCACCACACAACTGGTCAGTCCTTAACCAACAGCAGCTAGATCTTGCTAGAGTTGAAGCAGTTGGATGCTGCAGTTGGGAGATCATTGGCCTCTTGATACTTCACAAGCCTCTCAGCTGCCTGGAGGGCAGGTGATCCCAATGACTAGGATGATGGAGAAGTTCCAAAAATTCACTGGCTGTGCATCCATTCTCAGGAGCTATAGCGCTGTCAAATGGTAAAAGAAAAAATACTGGCAAACCAAAACAAACATAAGCAGGAACACTACGGGCTCATTCATAGTATACAAAGATGAACTTGGAATGTCCTGCTAAGTTAAAAACACACCCAGACATTTCTGGATGAGGAGAAAGAGAATATGGAATGGGTAGTAAAAATAGTAGGAGATATAAATACCTTATGAACAATAGAAATGAGGACGAGAGCAAATACACATCAATTTCCTTGCTTGGTTATGGACATATTTATGTTTATTAATCCTTTTCCTCTATCTTCTATCTCTACTATTTTATATAAAGGTTTTTAGTTATGTTTGCATTGTATATCTTACTATATATTACAGCTATATAAAAATAATACTTTTTATATATAATTCATTTCAGTGTATTTACTTAGTCATCAGATTACATAATATGTCAGTGAGATTATGGCTGCACTAGAAGAAAAATTACACCCTCCCAAAGTGGATACAAATTACAGGGATAGCTAGGCAAAATACTGATGAGTGGAACGATGAGCCTTTCCTCTTTGGGGAAAAGGTGAGTGTGCCTTCGTTTGCAAAAGGGATAATTACATCTTTTAAGGCAGAAGTATGATGCTACCTAATTGTGATTTAGGAGGATGGATAAGAATGAAAACCAGTCTAAGAGGTGGATAGTACCAGAAAGTCTGTTTACATTTCAACACCATTCTTGTTCCTTTCTAGGCCCTCCCCAGTATCATAGTGGCTGGAAGACTAGAAACTAATTTTCAAGCCCCTTTTGTCAGTATATTTACGAGGACTTACCAACAAGAAGCATATGTGGAATGTACTGGATAAAGAGAAGCCAGTATAGCTCTAGCAGTGGTACCCTGGTGAATGGGGTTTGGCACATGGCAGAAGTAAGGTTTTGCCAGCGGCCGCTGCATCATCTTGCCTTGAATTACACATTTTTGTG
This sequence comes from Ursus maritimus, assembly GCF_017311325.1. NCBI lineage: Eukaryota > Metazoa > Chordata > Mammalia > Carnivora > Ursidae > Ursus > Ursus maritimus. Next base: position 18,393,018 of record NW_024426230.1, on the reverse strand, counting down.
CTATAGGCAGCTGGGATCACTGGAGGCAGCTCCCAGCAATTCCATACTTTTTGATATCCTTAACACTAACGAGAATGTCTCTAACCTTTATTCCTCCAGCTCTTTTAACAATTTTATAAGCCTCTAACATCGCTTTCTCCTCAATGTTCCTGAATTGTTTTCTGTTTTCCTAAAGAAAACTTAGTAATATTGGAAAGCTAGTATAATGCTTGAAGAAAACTTCCTGCCTGTTCTGCTCCCCTCTACTTTCTCCCACCTCCATTAAACTTTGTTTACTGGACACTAAAATACTGCAAAAAACTTTATGTGGCCCTGTAGTAGCTTCTGGCCTCGTTACCCGATCTCCACATTGCTCAGAATATAGCATTATTCTGTGAGAAAATCGGCTATACAATTCAGGCACTTTCCAGTTTCTCAACCTAGAAGAACTACTCAAAGCTCTACTGATCTTTCTTTTCCTACCCGAGGCCCAGAATTCTCCACCTGAGGGGCGCCTGGGTGGCACAGCAGTTAAGCGTCTGCCTTCGGCTCAGGGTGTGATCCTGGCATTATGGGATCGAGCCCCGCATCAGGCTCCTCTGCTATGAGCCTGCTTCTTCCTCTCCCACTCCCCCTGCTTGTGTTCCCTCTCTCGCTGGCTGTCTCTATCTCTGTCGAATAAATAAATAAAATCTTTAAAAAAAAAAAAAAGAATTCTCCACCTGAATCAGCAGATGCCCTAAAGGAAAGTTTTTGCTGGTAATTCTTTGCTCACCTAAGAATGGTTCTGCTTCTGGAATTTTTATTTTTCTGGTTCCCATTCCTCCCATAGTTCCCAGATGCCTTTAAAGCTCCACCTGTGTTTTGTAATGTAGCTTACTTTTGTTTTCCCCGCCACTGGAGCGTTGGCTAACTATCAATTGAGCTGCCTTATGAAGTAGTGAACTTTCTATTACCAGGAATGCTAAATTGCAAATTGGATAAACACATGCAAGACATTTTGTTGAATGGATTATCATCTTGATTATGGAGAAGTTAATCTACTCTAAACACAGTATGTGTTTTCTAAGTAATTTTCCAATCTGTGGCTCCATGATCGTATTTCCAATGTGATAACTATATTGCTAAAACAATTACTAGCAGCGTCGCATATCATGTGTATGTAGAAATACAGTAGAGTTGGATTAATTTAATCTTGCCAGTGTTATTTTTTCTCCTTATAAATTAATTATGTTATACAAATCCTTTAAAGGAAATTAAAGCTGTGTATACATAGCTACTACATGTTTGAGAATTTCAGGATAGCAAACTTGCATCAGAATCACCGAGGGGGATTAATAAATGTAACTATGTGTCTTTCTTTCTGGGAAAAAGGTGAGTGTCTTCACTTGTAAAAGTGATAATTACCTCTTATAAGGCAGAAGTATGATGCCATATAACTGTGGTTGAAGAGGATGGATAAGAATGAAAACCAGTCTAAGGGGTTTTAATCTAAAACACAGATTGTTAGGCCCATCCTAAAGTTTTTGATCAAGTAGGTCTGGAGTGGGATCTGAAAATTTGCACTTCCAGCAAGTTCTCACCACTAATGCTACTTCTAGGGATCACATTTGGAGAATCACTGGTGTAAAGAAGGAGTCATATGATTTTTCTTATATTGTGTTTAGGTAAACCTAAAATATGAGTAGTGTAAGTTAGGTCATAATGGCCCCCATAGCTTACAGTTCTGCTTTATTATTTGCACTTACAAATGAACTGTCAGGCTGGTTATATGATCAGCTATTTAAATATTGATGAGACATTTTTTCCTCACTGCTGTTCTCAACTATGCCAGCTTGGAACTGTAAGCAAATCATTTTGTCAGTCTCATGTAATGCACGTTACTTTCTCTTTCTCTCCCTCACTCTATCTTCCTCCAATAATTTCCTGTAAAACTTGCTGCCTACCTCTGAGGGAATAGCGGCAGCTCAGGTCATCCATCAAACCGGTGCTCTGTGTCAGCAGCTCCTCAGATGATATAAGGTGATTCTTATATGACATAACCATCAGAACGCCACAAAGAAGAAGTCACAGGTGTCAACTTGGGTCATAAACCACAGGAAATTTCAATGAGCTTTCTAGTATCTGCCAAGACTAGTATTAAAGAGACAGAAGGATGGAAAGTTAGCATGGCAACGAATGGCAGGTAAATATGTCTTTCAATATTAAAATGTGTACAGTACAGCATCCATATTATGGTCTCAATACTACAATTATGTCATCATTTTCCTGATTTTTAAAAGTAGAATTTATATCAGGCATAACAGTCTCAGAGATGGCTCATATGTGGAAAGTATATTTGGAGTTACAACTATTTACTTGAGCATAAATGATTAAATTTAGATAAAGATAATAAAGATGCAATTGTTTTGGGCGCATTGTTCAGCTATATATAGTCCTTCCTATAAATAGCCTTTGTTTTGAATTTGCCAACTTAATATATTTGGTAAATGTTATTAGTCAAGTAAGTTTCATGTAATTGTAATTTCATAATTTAAGAGGAACAACATTTTTATCTTGCATGTCCTTCCTTTTTCTTTACCTTGTACTTTTTTTTTTTTAATTTGGCATTATTTTTGAACTGGTTAATGAAAGAAAAAAAAAAAAACTCGGGTGATTTTATCTTGGATTCCATGGAGGACGTATTTGTCCATGTTTATAAACATCTTTTCCAAACCAAGTGGACATGTATTATTAAAAGTTAAAAAAAGAAAAGAAATAGAAAAATCTCTCAAAGTCAAAAAATAGTACTGAGCAAAGTAAGAGTTATTAAAGTTGAAGAGAGTAAAACACTTGGATTTGGAATGTACTTTTAATGTGAAATTAGGCTCCTTCTAAGATTTCTGGACATTATTACAGTGATCAAATGTAGATTGAACATCTTTATCTCTTAATCTTTCTCAGATTTTTAATTCCTTTGCCATGTTTGCTAAATAAGCTGTAAGATCATCTGAACATATTTTTAAGGTTTCCAATATTATTTGTTGGTGATGGGGGTGGTGTTCATGGTTTTAATCTCAAAGAGCTCTTACATCTTATGTTCTTCTTAATAGCACCATTTTTGTTATTTTAAGGATGCAATTTCTCTGATTGTTTTTTAGTATATATTTCTTAGGAGTTTTTATTTGTATTTTTTTTCCATTTCTTATAATGCTTACTAAATTACTTAGGTTCTTTATTAATTTTTGAAAATATCTTCCTTTAGATTTTTTTTTTTTTACATCCACCAAATTATTGTCATTGACAATTTATGTTTCAGAAAGAAGGAATGGGGACACCTGGGTGGCTCAGTCAGTTGAGCATCCAACTCTTGATTTCGGTACAGGTCATGTTCTCAGGGTTGCGAGATGGAGTCTCCACATATAAGATATAGCAGTATAATTATTGTTACTCTAGTAAAGTAACAGAGGTTACTTTTGTGGCTCAAAGTCAAATAGTGTTAGAACAAATACTTGAAACTATGTCATAAACCTGCTAAGCAATAACAAATAAAAAAAGAGCAATTGTTTTTGTGGCACATACTTGGACAAAGCTGAATTGCATTATTTATGATTATGCTTAATACTTTTGTAGGGCATTTGGAAAATTTCAGTACACACAGAGAAATGTGTACTGTGTGGGTGAATACTTGGAAAGATGTCAAAAGAACAATGGTTGAAGATTCTCAGAAAAAAAAAATCATGATAACTTTCCTGATTTGAAAAACAAATGATCTTAGAAGAATATTAGTGGTAAGAGTGGGCTTTAGCGCCTTAACCCCTCATATTTAATATATTGTGTCTTATATCTAAAAAACTGATAGAAAAAAAAAGAGGAGCTACTCTTTTCTGTGAAACTCACTGAACTTGCAAGCTAGCTATTTGGAATTCATAACAGGATTCATTTTGGTTCCCTGGAAAACCGGTTGTGATCTATATTATCATTCTTAACATCGGTAATCCCCTTGGCAAGAACATTCTATCTGTGTAGACATACGTGTAAAAGAGGTAAGACATGAAATATCTGAATGTATTCTCTCTTTTTGCAGCTTCTTGCCTATAACATTGTATTTGGTCAAAGTTTCTATCTCTCTAGAAAATGGAATATGCTCTTTTAGGGGCCGGGGAGACATGGTGAGAGATCAGAACTCCTATAGCAAAAATACATAAAGAAAAACATAAAACTTGGATACCTTAATTTTGTAGCAACACAATAGTGTGGAAAGCCTGGTCAATTTTTTTAAATAAGAAAAACATAAATTTATCCTTTAACATGTATTAACCTATCAAGAGTGAGACCTGGATTACCAGATTACAAAATACTTCACAGTGTAAGAAGAAATTCAAAGATTCACGGTAAATTAAGAATTTTGCCGACTCAGGGTTTGTGGAAGGAAGAATAACAGCAACAAAAAAAGAATCTGAGGCAGGAGAGGAAAGCCTTAAGATTAAGATGGAACCCTCCCTATGCCGATAAATCCAAGAAGGTGTTTCGTATATTGATAAGTGGAGGGATATGCCGGGACAAGCAAGCTCTTACTGCCTTGCTTTCCATTTGGGACAATGGGAGGAAACCTCTCAATGGTGAGACTTTGCACTGACATGAGGTGGTCTCAGCGAGGAAAGAGAGTAGAACAGAGTGAATATACAGAGAGAGGGATTGTTCAATAGCCCCAATCTTCACTAAATTTACTTGTAGTGCATCAGCATGCATCATTTCTTACATCTCTTAGATGACTGCAGAGGTCAGCCTAATCAAAAGTCTGTCAGTTAGATGAAAAAGTCCTTAAATCGCCACCACCAACCCTAGCAGGAGATGAGGTGATTCTACAGCTGAGAATATAGCATAGAAATCCTGGGCCAGGGGCTATAGAGAGAATGTAAAAAAGGCTTACAGGGAAAAGGAGATGTAAGATGTTGCAGAGGCCTTTATGGAGGTCTACTGGGTCCTAAGCAAACCAAATGAATGACTGAGGAAAGGACCAGTCTTGCCTCAGTTTTTTCTATCTTGGGAGCAGCTCAAACCAGCCACTGTACAGAGAATACTATAAGGAACCAGTGCACAAAAACATCCATTTGTGGATGCTTCTCTCCTCTGCCGTGACAAAATTATGGAAAGCTACTATTTTCTCCCTGTACAAGTAGCAGGGGGAGGAGTAAGACCAAACACAAAGCATTAGAGTCAGAAGAACTTATAAAGGAGGATAAATAATAAGGGTATCAAAATATATCAAAATAATTTGCTTTCCTTTTTTACCCAATCTAAATCAAGAACATTTTAATCTGGATATGTCAATATTTTCTTTGTAAAAAAGCATTCATATGTAGAAATATTATGAGCAATTTTCCTGCTATGTTACTGTTTGGCTTTCATTGCTTTAGACCAGAATATTATGTTTTCTCTTGCTGAAATTTACAAGAAGAAATGTTAATATCCATTTCAAACTTAAATTCTACATATTTTGAGAGCTTTAAACAAAGTACAAAAAAGTACACCTCTCCACACATTTGCTCCTGATTTACATTCTAAAATGTGCATTATCAAGTACCTATGTGCAGAAGCATATTAGCAATGCCAAGGTATCATATATTTGTTATATCATGAAACATTAAAGCAAATTCCATTGGCAAAGCTATACAAAAACAACATATTTACCAACTGTGTTGATTGTTAGTGATCATTCTCCCTTTGTTGAAGAATAAGTTGCTTATTTCCTAATAATTCTGATACAGTTTGTAAAAAAACAACCACCAAAAAGGTACAGAATAAAAAGGAATACAGAAAATAAGTGCTTCTCGTATAACATTCTTAAGAATACCACCCAATTTAGCTCCCAGTTTTAGGATAACGTGTTTGAATGTCACGTGTATGTTTGTACTCTACTAATTTCAGAAGACAACTGTTCTTGTTTGATGGGCTAGATATTCTTATCATATAAGCACCTGGGTTTTTTCCCACTCTTTCAATATATAAAAACCAAGTGACAGCCCTAATTTATTTTGAGATTTTTCTCCATTTTAACCAGCCAGAAACCTTACTCTTAATCCATAATAATGAGACTCTTTAAAATTTCTCTAATCATGAAGAAAAAGATGTTCACCAAAAAAGACATAGCAATGTGTACATCGCATAAGCACCTGTTCAACTTCTCTCTGTGGGAAGATTTAGCATAAAAAAAAATTACATGGCATTTGTTAGTTAAAACTGACATCTTTAAGTAAGCAGACATTGAAGGTTACCCATAAGCTTCAAGTAAACTGCATACCTCCAGATCTGTTTGTGCTCCGACATGTATACGAACTGAGGGCTTCAGAGGGGAGAGGGATGGGGGGATTGGGATAGGCCGGTGATGGGTATTAAGGAGGGCACATATTGCATGGTGCACTGGGTGTTATACACAAATAATGAATCATGGAACATTGCATCAAAAACTGGGATGTACTGTATGGTGACTAATATAACAAAATAAAAATTATTTAAAAAAAGGAAAAAAATAAAGTTAGGTTTACATTGATATAATCATTCTGAACAACTTATCACCAGGAAATATAGCCAAGTAATTTAATTTTATCTACACTGACTTATGCATAGATTGTTTTGAGTTTTATTTTACAGTGAAGTGCAATTATTCACCACAATAAACTCCTTCTTGTCCCATTTTCATCTGGTTGCCTGTTCTGTTGTTGTTGCTGTTTTACTTTCCTGAGTCCCTCCTTTTCTCCTTTATTCTTTCCCTCAATTACTTTCCCTTCCCCTTTGTTTCATGCCTCTTCTACACTAGGAACAGCATGTCCACCACGTCCCTCTTGGGATAAGGTTTATCATGTTGTGCCTGCCCTTTCACTGTATTTTGAAAGAAGATAACCTTCTTATCAGTTTTTTTGGTTCCATAGATGAAAAGAAATTTTGCCCCAGGATGGATAATATCCAGAGTTTCACCTGTACTTGTTTCATACGATTTAACATAACTTAGCAAGTCAGATTTAGGCTTCCTGAGGTGATGTTATTTATACAAGTTCTTCAACTTAGAGTTGATTTTGTAATATTTTGAGACTTTGGGAGATATTGGGGTGGGGCAAATGTATTTTGAACATGGGATGGAGATCTAAGAAAGATTTTAGAATAGAAGCATCTGGGTGGCGCAGTTGATTAAGCATCTGTCTTTGGCTCAGGTCATGATCTCAGGGTCCTGGGATCAAGCCCTGCCCCGGGCTCCCTACTCAGCAGGGAGTTTGTTTCTCCCTCTCCCTCTGCCCCTCCCCCGGCTAGGGCTCACACTCTTGCTCCCTCTCTCAAATAAATAATTAAAATCTTTAAAAAAAATTTATGGAAGATTTTAGAATAATAACTTCTTTAATATATGGTACAGGAAGAAAAAGAGTATGTACAAGTCCTAAGCCTTTGTACCTGAGAATATGACCTTGTACAGGAAGAAAAAGAGTATGTACAAGTCCTAGCCCTTTGTACCTGAGAATATGACCTTGTTTGGAAGTAGGTCCAAACAAGATATATTAAGATATATTAAGTTAAGATGCAGAAGAAATTGATGAATCTTAAAATGCATATATTGTTAGGTGTAGGAAGCCAACCTTTAAAGGCTATATATACTGTATGCTTCCAATTACATGGCATTCTGTAAAAGGCAAATCTATACCAATGGTAAAAAAAGATTAATATTTGCCAAGGATCTGGGTGGGAGTGATATAGAGAACTGAATGGAATTCAATTGAATTGAAGAAGCACAGCAAAACTATTCCATACAACACTATAATGGTGAATACAAGGTATTAAGCATGTGTCTAGAACTCATAGAACTTTACAAAGATACAACTCTAATGCATGCAATTAAAAAAAATATTTAGGAGTTTGGGGATTTCAGGATGGAATGCAGAATGTGACAAAGAAATCTACCTGAATTACTCATTCACTTGATGTTGTTCCATAATTCACATAGTCTTTCTTTACTCCTTTTTCTTTTTGTTCCTCTAATTGGCTAATATCAAATAATCTGTCTTCAAGTTTGTTGATTCTTTCTTCTGAATAATCAAGTCTGTTCTTAAAGTTCTCTATTGAATTTTTCAGTTCTATCCTTGTATTCTTCAACTCCAGGATTTGTTTTCTTATGGTTTCTATTAAACTTCTCATTTTGTTCATAAATTGTTTTCCCAATTCCATTTAGTTGTCTTTGTTCTCTTGCTTTTATTAAGTTTCTTTTAGACGACTATTTTGAATTTTTTTCAGACAAATTGGAGATCTCCATTTCACTGGGTTCAGTTACTAGGGCTTAATTAGTTTCGTTTAATGGTACCATATGTGCCTGATTCTTTGTGATCTGTGTAGCCTTGTGGTATCCGTGCATTTGAATTAGCAAGCATCTCTTTCAGTGTTTACAGACTGGTTTTAGCAGGTATAGGCCTTTTCCTATATGTTTCGCAGGCTGATGAGATTACCTCTAAAACAGTAGTCTTGCTGAGTTGGAGCCAGACAGGGTTGTTGCTGGGTGAACAACAGGATCTGGGTTTGGCAGGCTTGTTTCTAGGGGCTCAAGCAGTGTGGATCTTTTCTGATTCTTAGATGGGATGGCCTCCAATACCTTCTTCAGCAAAATGCATTGGGATAAGGGTACACTTCAGTGTCCTCAAATAGGTCCTTAGACAGTGGCTTGTCACCACATATGAAGCAGGTATGGCTCCCACCAGGTCCCTGGGAGGGCTGTTGCCTGGTCACTGGGAGGGGCTCCTGAGTGGGCAGGACTGGTCCTGGACCATGGCTGGGAGGGGTTCGAATCAAGCCTTAGGGTTGTTTCAGGTTCTACAGCCAAGACTAAGGTCTGTAGACCTGGCTTCGGAGGCACAGATGTGTCTCCCACCAGTCCCTGAGTAGCTTGGACTACTCCTTGACTCCTGATAGAGGGCTGTTGGAGTTGAGTGTAGGGCACTTTCAAGTTCTAAGGTACAGATGTGTCTTCTACCTGATATCTGTGCCAGTAGGGCTTCTTGTGGAAAATCATTGGGAGGGGCTGGAACTGAGAATAGGGCTTTTCAAGATATCTGGGATTGCAGACAGGAGTGGCTCCCACTGGGACCCCAGAACCTCAGAACTGTTGGCAGACTGGCAGACTGTGGCTGTACGGAAGATGAAGCCCTAGGGCTCTTTCAGGATCTGGAGGTGCAGACAGCACTTTCTCTTGCTTGGTCCCCGTGCCAATAATCTTGCTGATGAACCGTGGCCAGAGGGGGCTAACGCCTAGTATAGGGCCCTTTTAGAATTTCTGGGGGGCACAAATGGAGGTTCTTCCTACTGGGTCCCTGTGCCAGCAGGATTATACATGACTACAAATGGGATGGCATGGCTCAGTTACAGGATCCTTTCAGAATCAACAGTCTGGCAAGTTTGGCAGGCTTACCTGCGGGGGCTCTGGACAGAGGCTGAAAGGGGCTAGAGCCAGCTCACAGGTCACTTCAGGGTCCATAGCCAAGACTGAGGTCTGCATGTTCATTACACAAAGCACTGGTGGGCACGACTTCTCCCAGGTCCCTTGGCATATGGTGCTGGTGATAGACAAAGCCAGACAGAACTGTAGCAGAGTTCTCAAGGGTATAGAGCTATTTCTATTTCTGCAGCTGGGACCACAGTGGGCATGTTAGCCATTTGGTTGCAAGCCTGACTTCTCAAAACAGCTCTCCTCAGTCTGGGACTGCACCAGGGTTTCAAAATCCTATCTGGATCCCAAAGCTCCCACGAAAGCGCTTTCGTACATAAATGGATACTAAGTTATTGTGGGAGTACAGGGATACATGCAAGGGATGTCTTATTCAGTCATTTTGCTCATACCACTGGACTTAAACTTATATTTCTTAAATGTATCCCCACAAACATAATAATGAGAAATTCTTAAATACAAACAATTTCAAGTTTTACAATTCCATAATAACATCCAGCATTACACAAACATTATAATAATACTTACTTGTGTGGTGGTAAATTTGGAGATCTGAATTTTTGTGTTACTTAATAAATCCATACCTACCAAATTATTAATAACTGTCAAATAATTGAATAAAATTTAAGACAAGTTTTGGTTGTAATATCTGAGGTTTAAAGTACATTTGAAAAGAATAGTAATATACTAAAATCTTCTTAGGTGAAATGAACATTTTAAAATGTCTCACTTAAAAAAACATTTACAAACTAGAATAAATTTAAACATAAAACCAAGTGAGGGCATTCAGAAAGTTCCTTTAAAAATAATTCATAATGTAGGTATATGTAATGAAGAAAGATGGGTATACCCAACTACTGAAAGAAATGGTGTACAGAGGAGGTAGTAGAATTAATATTCTTCCAGAAAGAATAATTAAGACTAAATTTGGGAGTTATGTAGATGAAGACTTTAGTTCAGTTTACATGATGACCTTAACCTTCTAAACACTGAACTTGTATCATAGTATGTTCTCAAATACCAGAGGTTTTCTATCAGTAGGTAGATGGCCCTCTTCCCAATTGTAGGATAGTGAATATCCTTTACATTACATCATGAAATAGAATAAAAATCCTGTATTATGGTGGCCTCTAAACGAAATAGTTTACATTATATGGCTTTCCTTGATAAATATCATTATAAATTAAAGGTTATATCACTCACATAATTCTTTTCCAGATGTAATCTCAGAGGTTAGGTTTGATCAAGCAATGAATACTCTTGAGTTCTTCATGAAGCAGTATAACCTAAAAATAATTTACTTCAAAGAAACTTGCCATTCTTGAAATATGATAAAAGGATCATTTGTATTATGATAGATAGATGTACTTCATCCTTTTAACTGAAAAATAAGCAATATTGTGAATCGGTGAGGTTATAATTTTTATTGTTCTTTGCTTTATCTCCTTTCTGTAAAAATGAACTAGCAACTAAAAAGTACTTCTAAATAAAAATTGCTATGAAAAAAAATTGTGCTTTATGGAATATATCAGCAACTTGTATTTCACCTCTTAGAACTGAAATAACCTTAAAATGTATATTTACTTTCTAATGAGCAGATGACAAATACTCAAACTTTAATAGCATTTTAGATGGTAACCTTTTTCTTTTAATTTCTAAAAGTAATGTAGATGAAAAATGTCTAACAATTTATCACTTTATGCCAATTGCGTGTAATAAATACCAATTTCCTGAACTCTTAGTCCAAAATTTTAGTTTTGAACTCTCTTTGTCTCAAGGAAAATTTGGCACTGAGACAAATACAGTAGTAATTAGGTTACTTTTTCATATTGCTAGCTTATCATGTAATTGAATGATGGTTCCAAATATTTAAGATACCTTTGAATTTGGAACCTACTACAATATTGTCATTTATTTAATGATAGCATTCTTTCTCCTCTCTGTCTCCTTTTGTGAATGCAATTGGCTTTATGGGATGAAGCTGCCTTTTTAATAATGACTGATTTCATTTCCATTATAAAAAGTTTAGTATTCTCAACTTTACCTTTTTAACTATATACAAGCATTTAAGATATGAAATTTTATTTTCTAAATATTCTGTGAACTGACCAATTTAAATAAGTTATATGACTTTTATCTTATGATTTAGTATAAGTGTAACCAATAAAGCAATTTGCTAGCCCCTATGATTATTTGCTTTTAAAATATATCACTTATATTACTTCTTCAAGCATTTCTTCTTCTTGTTAAGTATAGCCAAATAGATGGTACTCATGTTCATTTTGGGGAGCTCAGATATATTTAACTTCTATTGATGCCAGCTTCTGATTTCTTGTTCAATAATACAAATGCATATACTCAATACACAATAAAAATTTAAGAAACTTGCATGCATTTTCTAATTGTTATAAGGATATGATTACATTAAATTACAATTATAGGAAAGATTTACTAAAAATAAAGATACATTGAGCAAGAATGCAGAGTATGTAGTAACTTAAAATTTATGATGATTGGATTTTCATTTTTGATTAATAAATTTTGTTGTTTTCTTGTGTAATTTACATTTTCTTTCCAAAGGTATTCTCTCCTTGTCATGTGTCAGCAGGACAATGATTTGATTAATTAGCTACTTTTCTAAGATTATTATTTAATGCATGAATATAAGATCTGTATTCTGTCAGCCCAATCCAATGATATAAGCCCATTGATGCCCATTGAACATATTCAATAACTAATTTAGTGTTGCTTTTATCCCTTAATTTCTTGTAAAAGGTATTATGGACACCCTATTTTATATTGTGTGCATTTACCCATAACACACATAAATTGAATGAAAAATTTGAATTGTGTACTAAATTCTAAATGGGCTGTGGATATACTAACTCATCTATTCACAAACATATCTCATTCAAAGGCATGTTAAACATGCACAAGCCAGTTCTTTCTCATGACCAAAGTGGTTATAAGCATAAATGTGTCTGTTTCTACTTGAGCATTAATTGTTAAATTTATATACTTTCATGCAACCAGACATACAACTGAGAACCTCTTGAAGCAAAGGATCTCAGATTAGAAAAGGATAAAAAGGAGTAATTTCCTATCACCAGTTTTTATTCTTACACTTAGAAGATGAAATGCTGTGGAGTCTAAATTATTAGCTACCTCTAATTTTCCTTATACAAGGGATATGAAATAACTTAAAGGAGTATTATTGAACCTACTCAAAACAACAGCAACAGCAAAACACTACACTTATTTTGATATGGAATGTGAGAAGCTGTGAAGTAGAAAAAGGGATGTGATAGCACTCTTAATCTTTCCTGGAGAAGCTTTCTTTTCTCAGCAGGTCAGGAAGAATGGCTGTTCTCTCTATATTTGGGGAGAGATTATTTTACATCTCTTCTTATCATTCTTCTATGTGAAAGCACATAATCAAAACTAATGTATAATTGAAAGCAGCTCTCCTCCCTCACAACTAAGAATCAGGTTGATTAAATGAATAAGACTTTGAAGTAAAACATGAAAACTCCCTGTAAAACTTGCAGTGTTTTAATTTTCTATTCAGAATTTCAAAACCTCTAATAGTGGATTCTATGCTATTTAAAACTTGTCAGCACTGCAGTTATTCTGATGAAATTACAATAAATGTCAGTGAAGGAGAATTTTAATAAGTAAAATAGTTTCTGAGTTAAGCATATTTTCATCCCCTCCAGAATTTTGCCACCTGCTCCAGCAGCACATTATTCTGTCTTAGAATAAAGAATATTCATACTTCTCCAAAGGTGACAATTAAGCTAGTTCAGTATTAGAGTTGTTTGAAGCATTAGATTAGCATTTGCCTAAAATCAACAAACCTTAACTTAGCCAAGATAGCCTAGATAGCATAAAGGAGTGGCTCAGGTGCTCTGGGAATACGTTGACCCTATTAATAATGGATAGTTGGTATCTCTGATTTTGATATTAGATACCTTTTCTTAATAACTCCTTGTTTAATTTCTTCTCTCAGTCTATACAAGGGGAACATTTGTGCTAATGGTAAAAGAAGCATAATCTAACATATGTACTCTTATGTACGTATGTACTTGCCTAAATTCATTAGTCCTTAGAATAAATATTTTAATGAGGAAAAGGTAATTGTTTACCAGAAAGTAGAATATTTAGTAGACTAAGCATAGAGTTGGCCCTTCCTCATTTCCTTGTCACATTCGTTTGTCACTAATGTTTAAGATTAAGGCTTCTTCGTTTGTTACCTATTGCTGCATAACAAATTACTGCATAACTTAGCAGTCTAAACAACATTTATTATCTCACCATTTCTGTGAATCAGGTATTTTGGAGTAACTTAGCTGGGTGGTTCTATCTTGGGATCTCTTAAAAGGTTGCACTCTCCATGTCACATTGCTTGCAGTCAATAGAGGGCTTGACTGGCCTGGGGAATCCATTTCTAAGAGGGGTTTCATATATAGCTGTTAGGAGTAAGCTTTGGGGCACCTGGGTGGCTCACTCGGCTGAGCATCTGACTCTTGATTTCAGCTCAGGTCATGATCTCAGAAAGAGCTCATAGAAAGAGCAAGCCTCAATACCTCAGTGACTCTTAGCACACAGTCACAGTTGCACATCACATAGGCCAGTTCATAGGGATGCTTGAATGTCCTCATGATATCCCCCAGAGTGAGTGATTTCTTCAACCACAACATGGCCATAATGCCTTTGATTATGTAGTCTCAGAATCACACATTGTCATTTTTGCAATACTCTCGTTGATTACACAGGTCAGCTATATTTGATGTGGGAGAGGATTACAGAGGAATATGAATACCAGAAGATGAGGTTCATTAAGGTCCATATTGGACACCGTGTTCACTATTTAGTTTTAAACTAATATCAAGGAAGGTTGGAAATAAAATTGCTACCTTATACACATGCATTTTTTTTTCAGAAGTTCCTCCATTAGGAAGTTGCTGAGACTGGCTTTTAAAGAATTTCAAAATAAGTTTTCAAAAATTATTTTTCATTTTTCCTAATTTTAAAAGTGTTCATCAGGTCAAGATGTACTGTATGGTGACTAGCATAATATAATAAAAAAACATTAAAATAAAAAAAAAATAAAGAGAGCAGTTGTTCTGATGAAAAAAAAAAAAAAAAGAAGGGAATGCCTAATGCTGCTGCCTTGGGAGGAAAGATAGGGCCTTTATAAAAAAATTCTCCTGGCCAAGTGTGCCCCTTGGCTTTCTGAACCCCTCAGTCTCTTGAGTTACAAAAGGAACCTGTACAGAAAAAGGGGAATTGGGCAGGGATGAACAAGACTGGCCATGAGTCCATAATTATTGAAGCTCAGTGATGGGCACGGGCGGGGGGGGGGGGGGGTGTTTCTCATTCTATTTTCTCTTATATATATTTCTCATACACATTTTCTTATGTTCTATTTTGTATTTGAAAGTTTTCCATAATAAACAATGTTTGTTGAAAGAAAAAAAAAGAGTTATCTCAAGCATTCTACTCATTTTCTCTTTATGGCAAATGTTTTTATCCAGTATTTTGCATATGCCCCACTGTTTCAATATCTGAATAATTTCCATCTCTCTAGATCTCCTTAATGTCTTACCTTGTTGAGTATGAGACCACCAAAAACTCTAACTTACTCTAACAATTCTAACCACTGATTTGGACACATGACATATTTTTTAAATTATTAGCAAATAGTTTATATTTGTAAGGTGTTTTTCTTTAGAAGAATATAATTTTCTTGAATGAATAACATTTTGTACTTCTTTTTAAATTCCTTATATCACTCAGGGTAATCCTGAGCACAAAATAATATTTATGCAGTTGAGTTATCTATACAAAGGTACTTGTCAATAGCATCTCAGACAATACTCAGACAAGTGCCAGAAGTACTTCGGCTTATCTGCCCCTTGAGGGAGAGAGAGACTCTTCAGATGAGTGACTATCGCTGCTATGGCTTTACCTTATTCCATTATCTGCCAATAACTCATGATGATTTTCCTGAAAAGAGTAATTTCCTGTCGATAACAACAACTTGAAAAAATAAAGTTCTAGAATATATTTTATAAAACTACTCTCCAGTCAGTTTTACTTTCTTGTTAAAAGATTTCTTTTAAATTTGAACTGTTATTTTCGAAAAATCTTCATCCTGGGGATTTTGTCATAACTCAATTAGAACTGACAGCACATTTCAAATTATACTTTTACTTTAACAAATTACTGTACCAAACTTCCTTCAGGCAGTACTTTGATAATTAATTAGCACACATATCATGTAGCTAAAGGAAGATAGGCATTTTATGGCAAAGTTTTTCTCCTAATTAAGTATAACAGCTTATTCAGTTCCAATGACTTTGAGGTTAACTTTTAAAAAATCATTTTTAACTCCTTCATTTTTGTTAGTTGTAGGACATAAACTTCTGTGATTTCAGCTGTGACTCATGGTAAATATTATTTTATTTTTTTTTAATTGAGAGAGAGAGAGGCAAAGGGAGGAGAGAGAGAATCTTAAGCAGGCTCCACACCCAGAGCCTGATGTAGGGTTCCATATCACAACCCTGGATCATTACCTGAGCCAAATTCAAGAATCAGAGGCTTAACTGAGTGAGCCAACCCAGTGCTCCTAGTGGTAAATATTATTACCACTCTATACTACAGTGACAGTTTTGACCTAGAGAGGCAACTAGCTTTTCTTTGGTTACTGTTTGATCCTCATTGAAGAAGTGTTTGGTTGAGTGTATAATGTTTACAGTGCTCTCTAATCAGTAGAGTTTTTGAATTATGAAAAAATCAGATGAGTCTTTCTAGCCAATTGTTAGACAAGACAGTTTACATGCATCGAATATATATTGTAGGAACTCAGGAAGCTTCTACTAGCTTATCAGTAATGGATGTATTCTACACCACCAGTTTGAGCTCCAAAGCATGTTGACAAATAATTTTCAGTCTTACTTATCCTATAGTGTTCTCTTCTCCTGCCTGGCTTTTCTCTTCCTATGCCAATTCAATAAAACACCTGAATTCTGATTCCTATTCAAAAGATTAGTCAGACCTGCTCCTCTGTTTGAACCTGGGGTGCTTTATAATTAACAGTTATGCTATGTCACCTGGCTTGGGAGCAGCTGACCAGAGGTCTCAAGAAATTCTTCAGGGGTGGCCAGTGCCACCTCTCTTATCTCTAGGACACACTGTTTCTCCTCCAGGCAATAAGGCTGCAGCAGTCTCTTCTGCTTATAAACAACTACTGTAAATGATCACTTCTACAGTCTTCCAAAGTTTAAAGGAAAGAAAAATATTCTTCCCATCATATAGTGGCACGATCGGTGAGAATATTTCATATACAATCTGGCCAGACATTTCAACCTAGTCGTTATTTAAGTTTAAATCCCCACAGGAAGCTTGGAACATACTAGATTCCTACGTCAACCACATCGTAAATGTAGGTTCATATTCACAACTGCTAGTCTGTTTCTGCAGGATCAAGTCCACAGGTTTCATTTCTTTTATTTTCATACCATAGTTTTTATATTGGGGACCCAGTGCTCTATTAAGCAGCGTGGTTCACCCTTGCACGTTTAAAGAAATACACATTTCAGGAGAAAGGTGATGGGTCTATGTTCTTGCAGTCTAGGAAGGCATCTTGGCTCTTTATAAATAATTGTTTCCTCTGCTCATTAGCAATCACTAAGTATGTGACTATATTCATGCAAAGAAAAAAGAAGCCCCTCCTCAGCAGACAAACTGATGCGTATCTGAAAACACACATATGGAGGTGTACCTACATTAGTGTGTGTGTGTGTGTGTGTGTGTGTGTGTGTGTGTGTGTAGTTGTTTTTCTTACTGCATCCTTCATTAAAAATTCTAGGTATAAACTGGAAACATATTAAAATACAACAGCCAACAGGGAAAACTTGAGAGAGCAGATAAAAGCAAGAGTTTTATTTTCCCTATTCTGTATTGATAGCACTCTTTTGGATACAAGCACTCTATTTATAGACAGAAATAAAAATAATAATGACAAAGAAATAACTTATATAACTGTATATTTTAAGAGACAAAAGTAGTGTCTTATGGACTCTCCTAGAACGTGAAATATGATCACTTTGAATCATGCTCTTTGTAAAATGGTATAATGTTAAATCAAATACCTACAAGAACAAATTTGCTTGTAGTTTACCTCTGCTGCTATCGGTTTATCTTCCCATACCTTTGTTATGCATTTATTGATGACAGAAACCTGTTATCTTTGCTATCATGGATTTCAGATTATTTTACTTCAGGGGGTTGCTCACTGATGCTATTTTCAATTTGCAGTCTAGTGGTGGGCTTAATGAACCACTTAAAATACAGCAGATTTTCATCTGTAAGTTTATCTTCCATATAACAAAGTCTAAAATCTTATGGTTGGTTCCCAGGTATCATAAGCAAAATGTAACTGGTTTATTTCAACATTTCAAGCAATGTATATAAAATACATTAAGTGCACCTCTTTCAGCAGTCAGGCTGTTACACATCTCTATGTCTGTGAACCAATCAATTACGTTTAAACTAATGAATTTAATAGTTACTGAATATCCTTATATTGATAACAGTTGATCAGTGCTATGAGATATTTAGAAGTCTAACATTTTATGTGATAATATTTATGACATAAAGTTGAAAACCAATGAAGAAGAATAAAGATAGATGCGAAGATAAATTACAAGGAAGTATTATAAATTATTTACCGATTATAATGACAAAGTAAGAGACACACTAAAGAGAGCCAAATGATGAGTATATAATATTATAACATCATAGATAGGCTTTATATAAAAAGGTCACCTCATAGTTTTTCTAGATAATTCTGCCATTGTAATGGTTTAAATAATCATTTATAAATCTTTCCAATATTTAATTGTGTGAACATTCTGAATATAGAAAAGCTTAATGATAATGAAATAGTATCTGTGTTGATTTATTTGTAGATATGAAAAGTGTCTACTCTCTTATACTTTCTTGAGGACTTCCATTTAAGAACTGGTGTCACCTGGGGCGCCTGGGTGGCACAGCGGTTAAAGCGTCTGCCTTCGGCTCAGGGCGTGATCCCGGTGTTCTGGGATCGAGCCCCACATCAGGCTCCTCCACTATGGGCCTGCTTCTTCCTCTCCCACTCCTCCTGCTTGTGTTCCCTCTCTCGCTGGCTGTCTCTATCTCTGTCAAATAAATAAATAAACTCTTTAAAAAGAAAAAAAAAAAAAGAACTGGTGTCACCTAACAGGAATGAGGAGGCAATGAATCACAATTAATGTTTACAATCATGCTAGTTATTTTGACAATGGCCAATAAAGTCTCTAAGAATTAACATCAATTTAGAGGCAAATTTAATCTCATACTAGTTCTATTTGTTTATTTTCATAGGTTTTGACGCTGGTGTCGTTTTTTCCCAAAAAATTTAATTTTAATAAGATATAAATATGATAAAATACACAGATAAATCTACAGTTCAATGAGTTAAAAAAATGCGCACAATCATGTAACACATACCCTTATCAAGATGTAAACTTTCTGTTGTTCCAGTATGTCCCTTCCAGCCAATCCTCTGTACCTGTGACTCCCAGATATTATATCTATCAACTTAGCTTTGTATTGCCTACACTATAGGTTCATAATAATGGGATCAGATAGTCTGTTACTTTCTTGTGTTCCACTTCTATTTCTCACCAAAGTAGCTTTCAGCAACATCTCTGCATCTATATTGCTGCATATATCAATAGTTTGGTCCTTTTTATTGCTGAGAAGTCTTCTATTTTATGAATATGCCACAGTTTTCGCCATTCTTTTGTTGATGAATACCTACTGTTGGTTATTTCCAGATATTGACTATTGCAAATAAAACTGTTGATAAATACTTATCATTGGTTATTTCCAGATTTTGGCTATTACAAATAAAACTACTACAAAAGGTCTTATCTAAGGCTTTTTGTGGTCTCATTTTTCTTTTTATTTTTTTGGATAAATAACTAGAAGTGAAATTTATGGGTCATAGTTTTAAGAAAGCGTGAAAATGTTTTTTTAAAGTAGTTTTATGCTTCCATTGACAACTTATGAGTCTCAGTTGCTCTACAACCTTAATCATCATCTAGTGTTGTCAATCTTTTTGACTTACAATTCTAGTGTATGCGTACTACTATATCATTATGGTTTTTTTTTTCATTTTTGGTAACGATGTTTATCATTTTTTATGTGTTTGTTGGCCATTTGAGCACCTTCCTTTATGAAGTGTTTGGTCAAGATCTTCTTGCATAGGTTTTTAGTGATATGTTATCCAGAAAGAGAAAGAAGACTAGAAATAGGAAAATAATGAATTATTTTTGTGCTGTATAGTCATGTTCAAATCTTCGTTTTGTGCTTCTGAACTGTGTTCTTGGCTTCTGTAACCATTCTAGTTACAATTCCAATGTAATAATTTCATGGTTATACATCTGAATTAAACTATCTTTGACTAAAACACAAAGCTTATAAGGAAAAGTTATCTAAGTATATTAATTATACAATATTTAATGTTGTATATAAAGCAATAAGATAATGTATTGCACATATACTGTTTGTCATTCTTGAAAACTGACATTTGATATTTTAATCAATCATAGCTTCTAAAATGATTTGTAGTACCTTAAAATGCTAGGTGGAGAGAACACTTACTTAGGAAATGCTTTCTTTACATAGCTGAGATTTCTAATCCACTGCAAATCATGCTGGCAATCATATTTGTAGTTATGTAAAACAAGGTGTTGGGGGAACATGATGCTAAGCAGCAGAGATAGGAAGTAGAGGAAGCCATGGAGTTATTGTGTCTAGTTATCTCTTAGGTCCTGATGTACTCAGTTTTTGCTGTGAGAGAGTAGTTTTCTATTTTGTCTAAATTTTCTCATATACTCTCTATTTCACTAATGTATGGAATATTTGCTATCAGGCGTTGATTAAAGCATTTTGTAAATACTGACCCAAGACCAATTTATTTCTCCAATATTACAGTTAAGAAAAGTAAGCATCAGAGGGTTTAAGTTTAATCCACCTTTTTCAGTTATCTATTGCTGCATAACCGACCACCTAAAACTTTAAAAAGAAAACTGTTTGTCTATAATCCTGTGGGTCAGCACTTTTTTTTTCCGAAGTGTCATAGTATAAAGCAAGCAACAATGCCTATCTATCAAGATGAAGGATATCCCTTTCCATAGGAATGAGTAGTCATTAGATATCTTCATTGTATGTCCCACAAACACCTCAAGCCTAACATGTGCAAATGCAAACATGGCATCTAATATGTCTAAACTGTTTCTGGTCTCTTTTATTGCAATCACCACTGACCTAAGTGTCCAAACAAGAAGCATCATGCTTGATTAATTTTCTCCTATCCTAATCTCCAGTCAACCACTGAGGATTATGAACTGTACCTCCTAAACATCCATCAGATCTATCAAATATTCTCCATTGCTACCATCATTGTACTATTCCAAGCTATCATCATATCACACTGGGTTATTGTAATAGCCTCTTAAATATTCTTCCTAAATCTATCATTGTCCTCATTTCAATTAATTCTCTGCATTTTAGCCTGAGTAGTTTTCTTTTTTTTTTTTTTTTAAGATTTTTTATTTATTTGACAGAAATAGAGACAGCCAGCGAGAGAGGGAACACAAGCAGGGGGAGTGGGAGAGGAAGAAGCAGGCTTCCAGCAGAGGAGCCTGATGTGGGGCTCGATCCCAGAACGTCGGGATCACACCCTGAGCCAAAGGCAGACGCTTAACGACTGAGCCACCCAGGCGCCCCCTGAGTAGTTTTCCTTCCTCCAAAATGAAAAGCTGGTTTTATAAGCCTCCTAATTAAAACATTTCTTAAAATTTGTAGCATGAAATTAAATATATATATTTATATATATTTACACACACACATATATATTTTTACATAATTTTTAAAAATCTTTCTTGTTTGGCTTATACTTGTATCATTCTGTATCCCAAACCATAAAGTTTGCAATCTAGTTACATTGAACTGCTTTCCATTTCTCACTCATCATGTTCTCTCTCTGCTTGTTCAAGGCTTGCAGCAATCATTATTTAGTTCTTAGATAGGATGGCAATTTTTCCCTGCATAATTGGTATTTACTCCATGTGATCTCAGTGCCCTATATATCAACTCTAATGGTACTTACTCCATTGTACTTTAGGTGTCTGGCCACCTCTAGGTATGACTCATGAGTATCTAAATTCCACAAGGAAAGTGCTTTTTTGTTCAGTTTATTCATTTAGCAAATATTTGTTGGGCACTCCTGGCTTGCTAGGGACCTTTCTCAGCCTCAAAAATAAATGATGAAATAGCCTCATAATGTTCTTGATCTCAGAGAATTTACATTTTATCAAAAAGAGAAACACAAAAGTGAAGAAACGGAAGGTATTTTCAGATAGTGATATTGTTTAGAAGGCAATAGAACAGTTATATGGTTTGAAAGGAGGTGTCCCTTAGATATAATGATTAGAGAAAACTTCTCTAATGATGTTTTCCATTATCTCACACAATTCCTGGTACACAGTACCAGGCATTACATAGGTAATACATCTTTGCTAAATATTAGAATTCATGAATAACTGAAAACATTTTCCATTCAAGTAATTTTTAAGGAGATAAGTGAATACCCAATTAGTATAAATGGGACTGTACAAAATTTGAAAGGCACTATTTCAATTAATAATAAATAATATAAACAACTTCCAGGTTAAGCATTTACTCCAAGACAATGTTCTGAGTAAATTACAAACATTACCCCTCTCATTTACTTCTCACAATGGTTCTATTCTCTTTTAGCAGATGTAGAAGCAGGCTTAGAGAGAAGAAATCAGTTTAGTAAGGTCATAATGTCCAGAAGATGGATTTGGATTTAAAAACCAATTACATCTCACTTTAAAGTCTATACTCTTTTCAATAAGCAGTCTGTATTATGATTAAAATTATGAGTAATAAAGCAAAAGAGAATAAAATATCTAAGGTGAAGGAAAATGTATACTAGAAGATCTAACTAAAGCACACCAAAATAGCACTGTAAATTTAAAACTTAAGACTGCAATTAAGTAACTGTTTCCAGTCTAGTGGGAAAATAGTTATTTGAAAACATCGGGGTAGGATTTGATTTCTGACACTGTTTATAAGCTGTTTATAAGTTTATGCTCAGAGCTCAAGAACAGTAATGAAGAATGTAAACAGATGATAGAGAGAACAAGACATGGAAATGTATACCAGAAGCCTCATTGTAACGTATAATTCTAAATTCAAAGTCTAACAACTTTATTGATTGGATTAGTTTCCTCCAGCACAAGTTAAGCAGATACAAAACTAAATCTCTAAGACAGTATCGTAGAAAATTTATTCAATTATCTCGAAAACTCCAATTATTAAAATAGTTTAATTTTAATGATTCCTTGAAGAATGTGCCTCCGCATTTTTTTGTTTACTTGTTTGCATTTAATATGAAGTTTTTATTCTTGAACTGTGAAGTAGATACTGTCGATTGTCCTCAATTTCTATATTTCCATAGAGAGGTTGGAAAGTTACAACCTTACTTTCCATATCCCCAGCATTATTGGTCTGGGTGCATAAATAAACACATATATATAAACAGACCACAAGAACACATGGATGAGTTTTGAAAGATAAAAATGAAGCAGAGCCCAATATGCTAGTTATTTGGGGTTTTTTTGGTGGCAAACAAGTTTGCAGATATTTGAAGGTTTTCTGTAGCCACAATTCATGATTCTTCAAACAGCTTCCAATGTGTTGAAATCAGCTGTGGCATCAGTAATGGCAACTTCTTGATTCTGGTTTTTCAATTCTTGAATTTCTTTTTCACAGGTATATGCTTGAAGTCGTGGCTCCTATTCTCAGTGGTAGTCAGAGAGTGCTGTGGTATTTGGAGTTATTCCTTATTGGTATCCAAGAACCTTCAGTGCTTATGATTTGTGATAGTACTTGTTTAAACACCAGGGTAGAGTTGTTTCTGTTTCTTTTACTTGACTGATTCCAGAAGTGCCCGAACAATCAAATGCACAAGGATGGGAATCTGGGATTTTTTTTTTTTTTAACTTTGCTTGCTTGGATATGAAATGGTCTGGTAGTTACAGTGGAGGATGACAGTTCTGTAGTCCATGAAAAACAATGGTGATAAAAGTAGGAAAGACGTGGCTTCAGTGAATACAGTGACTGTTACAATAGAGTATTACAGTAAAGATGAGGAATATATAAGCTGGGAGATGGGCTGGGCTGCTTCTGACAACACTGGAAAGTTTAAAGAAAGACAATTGTAAGCTCAGAGTAGACTTTCCATTTTAGTAGTGTCAGGGTTAATACAGGCCAAAAATAGATGCAGAGTTTTATTCTGTTACTGAATTAATAAATTTGCTGGTTTCTTATGTGAAAGCTGGGGCATTAACTGGGAAAAAGTGGAGCTTGAGAATTGGAATGAGGTCGTGTAGATGGATTTATCTGGATTTGAGTTCTCTGTATCCCTAACCCCTGAGTCTTTCCTAACTGTTGTTCATACTTTGATGGAGGCCTTTTAATCATTCACCTGAGATAACTGCTTTGGAACGGAGCATCAATTCCCCTTACTGCACCATTACTACTACTTTATAGTCTCCAGGCAGGTAAGTAAATTCTTTTTTTTTTTTTAATTTTTATTTATTTAAGCAATCTTATACCCTACATGGGGTTTGAACTCATCATCTCAAGATCAAAAGTCACATGCCAGGCACCCCCCATAAGTAAATTCTGATAGCAGTTTGTTCTAGAGGACAAGTAAGAGTGAGATCAGTATAAATATACTAGATGACTAATATTGCATTATTTTATCTTTTATATTGGCTGAACCTGAGCAATTTATGTGGAAATGTATTCTCAATATGCCAGAAAGGGAAGGAAATAATAGATTAGATTAGGGCAATTTAATTGATATGGTTTGTAATGTGCTATGCAGAGCAGCCAGGAGTAGTTCAAACATTTTAGTTGTTTGACCAAAACCCATTCTTCCAGGTAGCCCACACTAAATAATTATGAAACACCGACATTTATTGGTATAATTTACAGGTGTAACTGGTCACTGGCTCTGAAACCATACTTGTCTTTGCAGATCTATAATACCAGTGGATTCAACCAAAGGTAGGGCTTATAATCAGGTGATAAAATTTTCATTTTCAGAGTGGATTCAGTAGGTAGGAGGAGCCAAGGATTAGTTCTGAAACTTGCCTCTCCCTACCAAAAAAGAACAATAAAAGCAATGCTGCATTCTGGGAGAAAGCGCAGAGATTCAGGGTGGTTATTCCTATCACAACTCCATTTAACATGTCTGTTTGGCCTCTGCAGATGAAACATGGCAGGGATGGGAGATGACCAATAAAATCTGATGAAGGCTACAACTGTTGTTCCAGATGTAGTCTCTTTATAGAAGCAATTAGTGTCGTCCATGGCACCTATTATGTAGCTATCAAACTGCCAAAAGATTTTGCTCTCCACCAATAAGTAGAAAACACCAGTAGCAGTTGGCTTTCAACTTGTAATGACAGTAGTAAATTTCTATTGTCTTTCTCTTTATATACTTCACTCTCATAATTTAAAGAAATCTAGATTAACTCAACATCTCAAAAGACATTAAGTTGATCTACCACATTGATGTCTGCACATTGACAGGGCAGACATAGCTGATACCCTCCAACATTTGGCAAGAAACATGCTTGCAAAAGGGAGATACATCCTATCAAATTTCAGTTTTCCCCTTCACAATTTTTCGTGTTTCCTGGCCAGGATCGTATTAGGATTTCCCCTTCAAAGTGAAAGGCAAAATTGATTCCTATTGCATGTTTTAGGACTAAGAAAGGGGCACAAGACTCACTTGGTCTCTTTTTACTTGAGAGACAACATATAACAAATTGAATGTGCCCTCTTTTGCCAATTAATTTTTAAGGCCACAAAATTTTTAACTTAGGGGTCTAGATCTTACAAAGGCTCTAAACCTAGCCCAAGTCATAGTGAATGGATCTCTATCACATATGATTTGGCTGGGCTAATGACTCTTGGAATTTCTGTAACATAGGATGTACAATGGAGTCTGCTGGAAATCCTCAAGGAAAACTGCAGTGTGGGTCCTTAGCATTTGAAGAAAACCTCCTTTGGGCTCTAGGAGAGACCACACTCCATGGTCAAAATAAATGGGCTTATCTAGCTAATCCACCAAGTCGTAAACGTGTGAGCAGCATCCTTATACCAAATAGTGAAAATGCTACATAGGACAATGGCCTCAAGTCTGTCCTGAAAGCACAAATTGCTCAACCAACAAGTTGCCCAAGCTTGTGGATCAAGTTCCCAGAACACCTACTTCTGCTACATTGCCTCTCACCCTCAATCTACCACCATGGTCTCTTGCTATGATCTGCTTTACAGATGATTCTGCATGATAAGCTGGCACCAGCTGGAGGAAGAACACTACAGAATTAAAATATTGTTTATGAGAGTAAATAACTAAATTCTTTGTGAGAGGAGAAGCAATGGGATGATGAGCATGGATTTTATTGTGATTACTGTTTCCCAGTTACCAGTAGCATCTGGCCTTTTGGAATGTTAGAATGACCTTCTAAAATATGTAGAATTCAGGTACCAAGGGAATAGCGATAGGCATTACATTTTCTCATACCTACTAATTTATAAACCACTTTTATTCCTTTCTGTAAGACATTGGACATAGACAGTTTAGAAGTTTTTTGTTTTTTTTTTAATAGCTTTACTGAGGTATAATTGATATAAGAAAGAATTGCACATATTTAATGTATATAAGTTGATGAGTTTGGACATAGGCAACCACCCGTGATACTATCACCACAATCAAGGCAATAGCCATATCGAACACTACCCAAAGTTTCCTAGGGTATCTTTTGTGTGTGTGGTAATGTCATGAGCACGCTATGAAGGCGCACACAAAAGTAGTGTCTTTTCACAATGTCAGCTTTTTCAATCATAAAGAGAAGTTAAATCACAATTATAAAGCAGGTTCAGGATTCCAAACTCAATGACAATTCACCATGTTATTAAACTTGGCTTCTTAGACAACACACAAAGCAAGACAGAAGACAAGCCACACAACAAACAAGATAACAGAAGGGTGCAGGAAGTTAACAAACCCAATGCAAAGTCAGTCCGTGGGCGCACAGTTGAGATAAGGACTCGATCTGGTCTGGGTCAGCTCTTGGCACTTACTGCTTCTGATGTTCAAGCAGTGAAGGATCTTGGTTCTGTTCAGAGATCAACTGGGCAGAGCCTTCGGCTGCAGTTGCCTTTTTAAATGTCAGACATAGAGGGGTCAGGTCTGAAGAGTCTGACAGTTTGCTGCAAAAAGCCTCCTCTTTTTAAAGGGATTTAATCAGTTTTGGGTCTCTGTAGACCTTCTCTGGTTCTGCTTGTTTTCAGTTCTGAGATGTCAGTTGACGTTGGTCCTGGCGATATCTCCTAGCTGCAGTCTTTTAACTGCTGGTGTCATTGCTTGACACAGGCCCCTGCTTGAAATGAGAGACTCCATTTTGTTCTCTACAGTAATAACACCTAATATGAGATCTACCCTCTCTTTTAAAATGCACAATACTGTATTGTTAATTATAATCACTATGTTGTACAGCAGAATTTATTCATTCAGTATAACTGAAGCTTTATAGCCATTGAACAACTACTCCCTTTCTTCCCCCAAATCTGCTTGAGTTCAGCTCGTGGCAACCACTATTGCATTTTCTTCTAGTGGTTTGGCTATTTTAGACACCTCATATAAATGAAATCATAAATTATTTGTTCTTCTATAATTGGTTTTTCAGTTTTCACACAGAACTGGGATTGCTGAATCACAACAGGTATATGAAAAGATACCCAGCATCATTAATTATCAGGAAAATGCAAATCAAAACTACTATGAGATATCACCTCACACCTGTTATGATGACTATTATAAAAAAAAATCACAAGTTTTGTTGAGGATGTGAAGCAATTGATATTCTTGAAAGACGCTGGTGATGATGCAAAATGGTATAGCAGCTTTGGAAAAGTTTGGAGATCCCTCAAAATTTTAAAAATTAGGAGTTTCAGTTTCCAGATGTGGTGGACTGAATTGTTTCTCCCCAAAATTCATGTCAAAACCCTAATCCCCAATTTGATGGCGTTTGGAGATTGGGCTGTTGGGGGACAATTAGGCTTAGAAGAGGTCATGAGGGTGGGGCCCTATGATGGGTTCAATGCCTTTAAGAGAAAAGACGGACACCAGAGCTTGCTGGCTCTCTTCCTCTGCAATGGTAGTCCACAGCAAGATGGCAAGCATCTATAAGCCAGGAAGGGAGCTCTCACCAGAAACTGACCATGCTGGCACCCTGATTTCACGATTGAAGCCTCCAGAACTGTGAGAAAAAAATACTTCTGCTTTTTAAGCCACCTGATTATGATATTTTGTTATGGCTACCCAAGGGACAAGACGCTATTCATATTATGTTTCCTCTTTCTTGTGTGTATTGATACACACACACCCACACCCACACACACCCCTCTTATTTTGTAGGTGGTGGTGGTGGTAGCGATTGTGAAAATTTAGTTCTTGGGTTACAGAAAGTCAGATTGTACTAGGTTGTGACAGGTATAGAACATAGATGAGCACCACCAACCTATTACTGAAATTTTCTGGCCTCTTTCAGTGAGAGTTGTTGTGGCAGTAGAAGAGTTTCTTCATTCTCATTTTCTGATACTTTTCTCAAAGCTATGGGATTGGGGCACACGATTATATTAGCTGCCTCAGAAGTATGTGTCTTAATGGGTCAATTTTTCTGTTGCTTGGAGGAACATTTCTGAAATTCCAATAGAAAACCTGTTCTTTTTGCCCTTAAGAAGATCTTATGTATTTAGGGAGTAAAACAAAAAATGTCTCTTGCTTAAAAGTTTTGATTTTCTGCTTTGATCCATGACTGAAAAATTAAATGTGTTCCTTTTGCAGAATTCGACAGAAAAAAAAAATATGCATACAAGCAAAGAAATTGAAATCACTTAAAATTCTATCAAGGGATATCAAGAGATAAGCGAGCACTATTAAGAATTCTTTGTATAAATATTCAGACGATTTCAAGTATACTTATGATATTTTTAACAAAAATTAGAATCTACTTTAAATTCTGGTAAGTACAACATTATTTCAAAAAGACTGGATTCCCAAGTATTCTGTCTTTGCTTTTAGGACAGAAAGCTTATAAAACATATGCCAGTTACATTTTTAAAACTAAAATGTTATAATAAAATAAAGGTTTAAAATACGAAAAATTACTTTGACTTTTTTTCTATTTTTCTCTCCTCTTACTGGTCAACAAATTTGCTATTTTTCCTCCCTTGGTTCCCTTCTTTTGCTTCATTCATGAATACAGTTATCTTCTTCTCCTATTATCTCCTGTCATTATAATATACTCTAAATCTTCATTTTCATTTTTTTAAATGTTTTCCTGAAATTATGCAGCTTATTTTTTGTATCGCATTTTTCAGTGTCTATAAAGCCATTAGAAACTGAGCTAGCTATAAATCTTCAATATATATTAAAAAAAGAGATGCTTTTTGTCTTCTAAATAAGTCAATGTCAGGAATAGAATTTCTTCTGAGCACTCCTAAAATAATAAGAGCAAAACTTCAGGCATTTCAACATTTTCATGTATTAATACTAAAGATATTCTAGATAGTAACAAAAGCAAGGAATTTTGACTTTTTTCTTTATCCTCAGAACTTTCACTTAGCGTAAGTAGTGAAAACATGCAACTGCATTATTACATCAATTAAATAATCAAATAACCTTAAATTATTTTCAAAATTTTAAAACTATAAAATATCAACCACCTCACCCGTTCCTCAAATGTTGGTACAACATTGACTGATGAAGTAGCTATTTATGGAACATAATTTATTTAAAAAAAAAAACAAAAAACCCTTCTACTTAAAAAAAAAAAAATTATTTAGGGACGCCTGGGTGGCTCAGTCGGTTAAGTGTCTGCCTTCAGTACAGGTCATGATCTCAGGGTCCTGGGATCAAACTCCTGCATCGGGCTCCCTGCTCAGCAGAGAGTCTGCTTCTCCCTCTGCCTGCCACTCCCCCTGCTTGTGCACTCTTTTTCTCTCACTCTAGCTCTCTCCCTGGCAAATAAATAAAAAAATCTTTAAAAAAGTAATAAAAATAAATAGGAAATTTCTTCAAAACATTTTATTGGAATAAAAAAATACCTCTGGCATAGACTAGAGAGAAGCATATGCCAAAGATAAAAGAAAGAAACACTCTCTCAAGTTTAGCAAAGTCAGGTTATCAAAAATAGGAAAAGATATCAAAATATTAAAATGATAATCAAGTAAATAAATAGAATAATGGGCATAGAAACAATTAAAAGGCATTAAGATTTAAAGAAAAATCATTCAAGAGGCTTCAAAGCTAACATAGTATAGTTAACTGCTTTAGTATTTACTAAACTGCAATAGCTCCAATTTTGAAAAAGATTTTTAAAAATTCTTGGCAACTCAAAGTTAGTAAATGATATAAAAGAGAAGTGAGACCTCAAATGTTAAAAAAGAAGTCATACAAAAGTTTAGGGAAATAAAACTGACAGTTGTACAGTGCTCAAAAACTTAGAAAGGCCCTTTAACAAGTCCTTACTTCCTCAAAACATGCTTAATCAATGTTTTAATATATTTTATATTTCAGATTCTTCACATGCAGGTGTGCCTTGTTGTTTTTCATTACATTTCACCTTTTTTTTTAATTTAGAGAGGGATTATAAATATAGAATTGTTATTCTGGTTTTATGAAAGATTATTAATTCGAGTTCAGTGAGGCTAAGCACCATTTTACTTACACCAATATCCACTTCACCTATCTCTGATTTTAGGTGACCTTGAGGTTCCAGAGTGCAGTGTTGTAAAATAAATGATTTATTTCATTTAGTCACAAATAATTTATAAAATCAAGTAAGATTCATCATGTGATTTTATGGGATTATGCATTTATATGGTATATTTATTACTACTGTTTTTTAGAGAGACAGTAAGTAGGGTGGTGGAGGTGCAGAGGAAGAAGGAGAGAGAATCTTAAGCAGACTCCACACCCAGCATGGAGCCCAAGGCGGGGCTTGATCTCAGGATGCCGAGACATGACCTGAGCTGACATTAAGAGTCCCATGCTTAACCAACTGAGCCATCCAGGAGCCCCTACATGCTATATTTCTAAAACACAGTGATTAATATGTACTAAAATGAGAATGATTGTAATACAATACAAAGCTATTTTCTTTAGTAAACCTACTTCTTAGCAGGAGATTAACAATTTATTGAAATTCTCCCCAAAATAAATTAACCTGTGACATTTATCATTTCCAATATTTATTATTTTTTGTGTTGTTCATACTGTTTTGAAACTGAAAGTTCAACAAATGGCCATAATATCAGTATTATAGATTCCTGAAGCCCCTGGTTCCCTGTTGCAGTATCATTCTGTGAATGACAACTGTCTTCTTGGATTTGAGCTCTGTATCATCGTATGCCTAGTTTGGCTTTGCACTAGAATCTTTCTCAGGGCTCCCTTATTTAAATTGACAGATTAATCTCCCCGAGGATTACAAGAGTCTCATTATCTATAAATACATGTGATTTTCCCATCTTGTGTTCATTCACATCAATAAAGGAGAATTCCAAAAGCTGTTTTATTCCTGAGAGAAGGGAAAACAACAAAAGGGCTATTTACTCACATAAAGAATCAGTTTCATCTTAACATATAGAGTGACAGTGTGAATCCAGTGAGGGAGAATTTTTCAGACTGAAATGTCCTATTACTACAACTGCATTTTTACAACTAATTTAAACATTACCAGGTTTGAATCTCTTAGATATTTAAAACATTCTTTCTGTGCAGCTATACACTTTCTGTGTCCTGGGGCTACATTATATAAAACATATGGAGAATTCTGGGGGAGCACCTGGTGGCTCAGTCGGTTGAACCTCTGCCTTCAGCTCTGGTCAAGATCCCTGGGTCCTGGTATCCAGTCCCACATTAGGCTCGCTGCTTCTCCCTCTCCCTCTGTCCCTCCCACCCCACTCCTGCTGTCTCCTCACTCTCTCTCTCTCAAATAAATAAATAAAATCTTAAAAAAAAGTATATGGAGAATTCTGAAGACAAGCCAGAGGCCAAAGCTGAGCTCACTGGAATGGAAGAAGATGGGAAATAAATAAAATAGAATAAAACTAGGTCTTTTGGTATAATTTATAGCACAGCCAAAAAGAGAGAGAGAGAGAGAAGGAAGAAAAGAAAAGAAAAGAGAACAGGAAAGAGAAGAAAATTTGCTCCAAGTGGAAGGAGGAAATTCTTTTCTTTTTTTCTGAATATATTTAAATGAGATCACATGCATATAAACCTGAGTGGAATTAAGAAGTAACTAGAAGGTTAGCATAAAGCCAATATATTAAATATAAAGTGTTTTTGGTCCATAAATTTAAAATAAGAGTTGCAAATATGATATTAGCATTTTTCTAAATCTGGAACAGAGGTTTGATTCTTATCATTCTTTTCTTCCTCTCCTTTATTTCTGATGTTTATCCTCCTTTTTGTTCCCATTTCCAATCATTTTCTACCTCATTTCACAGTCACATTTGTTCCTGTTTTATCCAGAATTATAGCTTCTGCTATTCCTTCATCTCCCACCATCTCCCACCAAAGCATCTATCAACTTTCTTACTGTGAGTTTCCAATGTATCCGATACGCTTTACATATAAAGAAGGTAACATTAATGTTTATAGCTCATGCTTCACTTAGATGTAAACTGTTAATGAGCTAAATTTTCAACTAAGATTTTAAAGATTTTATTTACTTATTTATCAGAGAGAGAGATAGAGCTAGCACAAGGAGGGTGAGTGGCAGGCAGAGGGAGAAGCAGGCTCCCCGCTGAGCAAGGAGCCCAGTGCCATCTGGGATCTTGGGATCATGACCTGAGCCAAAGGTAGACACTTAACTGATTGTCCCACCCAGGAATCCCAAATTTGCAACTAAGATTAAAGTTAAATCGGAAAAACTCATTTTGACTTGAAACTATAAATAGAAACCAGAAACTATAACTGCGACACTGAAATTTGATCCATAATAAAACAATAACATTAGCCACATTTTTAATATATGCATTTCTCTATTTGTGTTAAAAAAATAGAATGTCCATTACAACCAAATCTCAATGTTTTTGAGGAAAATGGTTTGGTGTTTGGTCCTAATGTAGGAAAATTAAAACATGGAATCATGTAAATCTATGCAGAGACATAAAAGTCACCTTAATTGCACGGATGTGAACAAAAGTACAATGGAAATTATTTAAAGAGCTTGCCGTGCTATCAGCACCCAATCACCAATTAAGTCTGAAAAAACTGCTATTATATACATAAGAAATTTATGTTCTTCCTTTTAATATCCCTTGACTTGAAAAAATATATATCATATAAATATTTAATATACAGTACATTTCTAGCCATAGCTGTCTCTATTGAAAGCCATTTTTGTTTTTTTCTTTGCATCAAGAAAAATAGCATTAAAATTATTGTACTACTGTGTTAAATGACCTTTGCTTTTCTTTACAATTTGCCAATAATGACCTGAAAATATTTTAAACAAGTTAAGTTACAACCAGTTATTGATCAAACTATTTGTTCAACTTGCTTTGACATTTAACTGAGTTTTCAAAATTGAAAACTTTGTTGCCAAAGTGCCACATTATTAAAGGCCATGGTGTTTAAGAGCAATTAACTTTGTTCAAACTTTTAGGACATGTTAAAACAATTTAACATAATTTAGCTTTGGCTTATTTTGGTGTAAAATGAAAACAAAAGTACCTAGATTTCATGGGCTACTCTTGGGATTAAATACACACACACACACACACACACACACACGTGCACACACCCCCCTGTGGGATGATTTTTACAGTGTCTGGCACATGGTCATTTGACTATGAAATGAAGACTGTATCCTGTGCCTTAGGAATGTAGCCTATAGATACACCGTAAAAATAAGCCAATATATTATAGAGAGCAATTATATTATTTGCAATGACTAATACTGGGAGCAATTTAAATATCTTCAATATGTATTAAATTATGCCTCCAGTAATTATGAATATAGATGATAGCTTTCTAATTCAATGGCTTTAATTTATGGTTAAAGTATAGTTAAATTATGGTACTGTCATAAAACAGAATATCATGTGTCATTAATGAGGAAGAAATCTCTGTATATACTGATAGAGAAATGTCGCTATCACTTGAGCAAAAATAGTGAAGTACAGAACCATAGCCATCAGCACACGTAGTTCCCTAAGGTGTATATGGTACAACTACAGGGAACTCCACCTAAGTTGCATTGCTTCTCATAGAGATCTGATCTGTGTAAATAAAATATACCTTTTTTTTTTAAAGATTTTATTTATTTATGTGACAGAGAGACAGCCAGCGAGAGAGGGAACACAGCCGGGGGAGTGGGAGAAGAAGCAGGCTCCTAGCGGAGGAGCCCGATGCGGGACTCGATTCCAGAACGCCGGGATTACGCCCTGAGCCGAAGGCAGACGCTTAACGACTGCGCTACCCAGGCGCCCCAAAATATACTTTTTATTAACATATTGGATTATTGTCCTATTGCTGCTGTAACAAATTGCCAAAAATTTCCCCAAAATCACTGACTTAAAACAACACAAGTTTACTACCTTATAGTTGTGGAGGTGAGAATTCTAAATCAGTCTCAATGGGCTAAAACAAAAGTGTTAGTAGTGCTGCATTCTTTCTGGAGTCTCTATGAGAGAGTCATTCCCCTTGCTTTTTCCAGCTTTTAGAAACCACCTGTATTTTTTAGCTTGTAGCCTTTTCCCTTCATATCAAGTCCTTCTTGTGCTGCCATCCTGGTTCTCTTCTGTTTCCCTCTTTCTCTTGTGATTATATTGAGAACACCCAAATAATCTCATTTTAAGAATATTTCAAAAATAAGTTTATCTTCTCAAGATCAGCAGATGAGTACCCTAATTGTGTCTGCAGTCTAATACCTCTTTTCCATGTAACCTAAGGTGTTCACAGGTTCTGGAAATTAGGGCATGGATGTCTCTGGGAGGCCATTATTTTGTCTATTGCAGGTTTCATTGGCCCTGAATTATATAGGATAGTATCATTAGTGGATGCATTGAGGGAGAAGACATTTCCTTTTTATAACTTTATTTTTTACTTTCTATAGGGTTTTAACTTTTTAAAATCATGTATGCACATTTTTTATAAACTTAAAATGCAATATTTTTGTATTGGCTGACTTCAAATGCTCAATTATGTATAAAAATACTTCTTTATGTATATTATCTCCCCAGCTCCAACTAGGACATGAGTGACAAAGGGGCAGCTGCTGATTGAGGTTTTCTTTTATGCTTTTCCTGAACGAGTGAGCACTATATTTAGAAATCCACCTAACACTGACAAATCTGATGAGGTTTTGGCATAAAAAAGGGACAAAATGTCAACCGTATCTTAGTATATGCCCATTCTAAGTGTCCATGAACAAATGTGAAATGACAATGTAAAAAAAAAAAGTGTTAAAGGGACGCCTGGGTGACTCAGTTGGTTAAGTGTCTGCCTTTCGCTCAGGTCATGATCCCAAGGTCCTGGGATTGAGTCCTGCATCGGGCTCCCTGCTTGTGCTTTCTCTCTCTCTCTCTCTCTCTCTCTCTCTCTCGGACAAATAAATAAATAAAATCTTTAAAAAATGTGTTAAAGTAGAGAATGTTAAGTTCAGAATAGAAATTTTTAAAAAATAAACTTTCTGAAAAATGAATTGCAGGCAATTGTAAATATTTTTATAAGAAAGCAAGGTTCAAGTGAATTGAACCGAATTTTTACTAGGAAAATATATATATGGAAATGACATATAAAACACCATTTGAAGCTCAATCAATTTATTTTGATAATAATTAATAACTGCTTTACTTTAAGGAACAGACATTTCATTACAGAAACCATTTTTAAAATCTGGTTGGATTGTTTTGTGATTTTATGTGAATTCTTGCTACCCAAATAAATGATAATAGCTGTATTCATGTTTGACTTATAGCAAAGTTGGTAACAAATACAAATCCCTATTAGGGTAAATAAATTGGTATAAAGACTGAGTTAGCTCTATGTATGCCATGCTACAAAGGAAGAACTAGTCTATGATGCTTGTTACACATTGATAGTCCACCTGATATTAAGATGTCCTTTCTTTTTTCCCTAAATCTCTGAAATAGACCTATGCTACACATACAATGCTGTGTTTAGTTCTTTCCCTCAAAGTATTATAATTTTTTTTTTTAATGTAGCTATCTTTGTGCATCTGGAATCACTCTTCTTTTGCCTGAAATAGTCTCTTCATGATTTCTTTAGTGATATAGTGATAGCTTGCCAGAGGTAAGTTCTTTTAGGGTGTGTGTGTGTGTGTGTATGTGTGTGTGTGTGTGTCTGTCTGATTTTTAAAATGTAAACCTCATTTGGAAAATAAATTTTTGCTACATACAACAATATATATTAGTTATTTTCTTTCTTTGGGGATGTCATTCCAAATTCTCTTGAGAAGTCAACTTCCAATCTCGTTGCTGCTCCTTCCAAGGTGATCTCGACTTTTCTATTTTTTTTTGTTTAAGATTCTGCTTAGTAGTTTTTAGAGTTTTTAGTCATTTTGCTATTTTTAATTTACATGTAGCTTTATTTGTTTTTGTCCTCTTTCTACAACTTCAACTAAACATATTCAATTTTTTTACTGTATTTCTTGAATTTTTGTCTTGAATTCTTTTTAGTACTTTCCATCATATTTTTGCTCCATGTTTCACTTTGCACATTTTTAAACCTATATTTTAGTTAACTTATTAATTTTTCAGCAATTTCTAATGAACCATTAAACATTATTTAAGCTCATAAGTGCAGTTATTGTATTTTACAATTCTAAAAACTTTATTTATTCTACAATCCCCATTTCTTTGTCATTTTTCCACTATGACACTTAATTTCTTGAATATATTTCAAATTACTTTAAATTCTGTATTGGCAATTTCTTTATCTGCATCTTTTTTTTTTAAGGTTTTATTTATTTGAGAGAGAGAGCAGAGAAAGAGAGAGCACATGAGAGGTGGGGAGAGGCTGAAGGAGAGGGAGAAGCAGACTCCCTGCTGAACAGGGATGCCATGTGGAGCTCAATCCCAGGACCCCGATATCATGACCTGAGCCGAAGGCAGATGCTTAACTGACTGGGACACCCAGGCGCCCCTCAATCTGGATCTTTTATGGGTCTATTTATATTAGGACTTTCATAGTTTTTTGGACAATTCTTTTCTTTTTTAATGCCTACTTTTATAGCTTGCTAATTTTTATAAGATGGAAAACACAGTATTAAATTATGTTGAAAATACTAAAGGCTCTGGGTAATTTTATCTTCCTTCAGAAGTAATCTGCTTAACTTTTGGCAGATAATTTTGCTAGAGGCAGAACTGACTCCACGTG
This sequence comes from Ursus maritimus, assembly GCF_017311325.1. Classification (NCBI taxonomy): domain Eukaryota; kingdom Metazoa; phylum Chordata; class Mammalia; order Carnivora; family Ursidae; genus Ursus; species Ursus maritimus. The sequence goes on along the minus strand of NW_024426230.1, from coordinate 18,355,966 downwards.
AGGCTTCCTTCCTTTTGAGGTCTGGTTCTTTCCTGTCCTTCCTTACTTCTAAGGTGTAGCAGCAGTGCCCCAACTAGAGCCTTGGTTATCAGGCCCCTCTCCTTGGTGTCCTGTAAGCTCCATTTTTTCCCCTCTAGTTCATGTAAGTGAGCTTGCCTCTTAGCTTTTACACTGACACTTTTACTTTAGAATTCATAACTGCCTCAAGGAGAAAAAGATCTAACTATTGGATTTAACTCTCTTGATTCACCTCTTTATCTCATTCTAGAAAAGCTCACTGCTTGGTAGCTCTCCTGTGCCTTTAGATAGATGTTTCTACTTGTTCCTCCAGGCTTTCTGGTTGTTCTCAGATTAGCTTCAAGCAACATAAACAGTTGTTATCTGAAGGAGAATCAATGATTATAATTTAACAAAAGCCAGAAATACACATTATTGTGAAAATTTTCGAAGTTAAATAAACTATAGGTATGTAAAAATAAAATTAAAAGCCCATGAAAACATACCAGCTCTATCATCATGGAGTTAATGACTGAAATGTTTCTTTTATATATTTTTCCATGTAATAACTCACATCATCGAATGAGTAAATTAGTAAAAAGCCCAGTATTTTTGACTTCAGTTTCCTCTTCTCCATTGTTAATCCTGACCCAATAATCTTAAATTATGCCAACCTAATCTAAATTTATCAATCCTCAACTAATGAATTGTTGAACATTACATAAAAAACTGATGTACTATATGTTGGCTAATTGAACATAATAAAAAAAATTATCAGTCCTGTTTCCAAAATAGGCAAAGACAATCTAAAAGGGTTTCGATAGTTCATAAGTAAAAACAAACAAATAAGGGCGCCTGGGTGGCTCAGTCCGTTAAGCATCGCACTCTTGGTTTCGGCTCAGGACAAGATCTCATGGTTGTGGGATGGAGCCCTGCATCGGGCTCCCAGCTGAGCAGAGTCTGCTTGAAGATTCTCTCCCTCTGTTCCTCCCTCTACCAGCTCAACACTTGCATGTGCTCTCTCTCTCTCTCTCTCTCTCAAATAAAGAAATCTTTAAAAGCAAAGCAAAAAAAAAAAAAAAAGAAAGAAACTTTATACTGCTATTGATGCAGGGGCTGTCTTACACAGTAAGTTGAAAATACGTCCTACGCAATTAGATATTTCTTTCTTCTCCTCTACAATTATTCTCTTTTTGATCAATGATTTGCCTCTAAAGGCTACAGTTTAACTACAGTGACTAAGGGTTAACTGCCATTCTGGACCATTCCTCTGAATGTGGAGAGGCTGCCAGTTTTAATCACCTGCTATGTTTAAGCCAGTTTCTCATTCTACATCCAGATTCTATTGTTAGTCCTAGGTCAATAGTACAGATTCTGCCTTTCCACAGCTTGAGGGCCTCTGACATCTTGTGTTTCTGTTTGCTTTGGCGATAAATCCCAGCTGCTACAAAAGGAGTGGAGTCTGATTATCTTTTTCTTTTCTTACTTGAAGTTTATTACCTTCTTTCCTTATTTCTTTGCAGTATTCTTATTCAAAGTTGTGCAAATTTACTAATCTCTTCCTAGCCACCATTAAAAGTCTATCAGAGACAGAAAAAGTCATGAAAAAGTCTATTAGAGATAATGTAAAAAAAAAGTAATGAAAAAGTCTATTAGAGATAATGTAAAAAGCACCCCAACCTAAAGACATCATATATTGTTCATGCAATAACAGAGTGATCTTTTAAAACTGTATATATAAACATAAACTTATTATCCAGATCAGACTTTAACCCCTTCACCATCTTCCTGCTGGACAAAGGATAAAGTTAACGCTCATTAACATACCCTGGAAAAGCCTCCATGTTAAGCTACTTACCTAAATTTTTCATTTCATTTCATATCAGGCCTCTAACTAAACTCTGCACACTCAATTACCTCATTCTTAACTCACATCTTCCTTCCTTCTCACCTTTGTACAAGCTCTTTTGCTCTTCCCCATTCTCCTATATTCCTCCTTCCTATCAGCTCAAGCATTATTTTATAAAGAAATCCATCCCTGAATTTCTTATTTAGGTTAAATCTCATTATTGGCCACATTGTTCCAAGTATCATTCTACATAGACCATGTCTTTTTCAGTTGTCTCCTTCTGTGAATTTTTTTTTTGAATAATTGTTCTCTTTTTTAACAGGCTACTCTTCCCGTGAGTGTAAAAAAAGATGTCTTTTTATTCACTATTTATTCAATTACTTAGCACATAGTTCCTTGAGCATAGATGCTGAATAAAATCCTGTTGAATCAACGTTTTTGAAACCTTCTTGATAATATTTCCGAAATCCATGTATGAAAGGAAAATCTATTTTCATGTTAAAACTATATAAAAATACATCACTATTGTCTTCTAGAAATTTTTTATGGTTCAACATATCTTAGTATTTGTTATGAGTCTGAAATTATGGTGGCTATGAACAAAAGAGGTAACTTGTCCCCACCATGCTTACTTCTTTTGACAATATTTGTATATGTTAAAGTCTGTTTCCTTCTAGTTCAGTGAATTCATTAGCATATTGTTATTCACTTGTTTAATTCTATTATATTATTTGCTTTGTTATCATTAATGGGTATGTTATCTACTTCATCTGAATAATGATCTTTGGTAACTGAACAATATACGTGAACCAATAAACTGAAAAAGTGGGATTTATATTATTTTCCACCATATTTTACCCACACTAGCCATTCAAATCATCTATATAAGTCTTATTTTTCTAACCTCCTTCACTCAAATCTCAAATGAGTCCCATTACTTCTTCATCCATTTTCTGATGATAAAATATATAAATAGTAAATTCTCTGTTCACTTAGCTCCCCCAAATAGTCTTAGGCTCTTTATTAATATGTGTAGTCACATAAAATATTAAAAACTCTAAATTATTTAGATTTCTTCTCTTTCAGTTTGAACTTAGTCTAGGCTATACCTCTTTTTCCCTATGTCTTGGACTAGCACTTTTACTCCTCACTAGGCTATTTCAAGCAACTTTAATGCTGAAGCAAGGAAAGAGAAACATACAAAAATGGAAGTGTCTTGCTCTGCTGGCACCAGTATGAATTGTATTTGGTTTTTTCATCCTTTGCAGGTGTCTAAAAATGACTCTCTTTTGGTGCACTCAGTTTTTCATAGATTTCCTACCATTGCTAAGGTTTTCTGTGCTGGAATTGTCTGACTCTTGCTGACCATTTATGAATTCCACTTTGCTCTGGGTTCTCCAAAGCATATTGCCATACTCTTGGTCTTTGGGAAATATTTCTCATTCATCATCCATTTGTATGCAACTCCTAAACTTTCAGTTGTTCTGTGGTAGTAGGATAATTCAGCTGAATATCTTTCTTCCCTTTTTTCCCTTCAGGTATAAGCCAGATTCCCAGTATATTGTGTTTCTCAAAGTCTAAGAGGAAATTTTTACATTCTCCAATGATCTTTCCCTAGACTCGAACCACCTCTGCTCCTCTACTATGGGAAATAGGACAGTATCTTCGGAAAAGTATAGATCCTCATATAATGTGGGTTAAGCAACGAACCATGGGGGGGGGAACATTTCTTGGCCTTATTCTTATCATAGATAGTATAGATTTTCAGTTTGAAATGTGGGAACATTTAGCACTTACTGCTAAAATTCTATTGTAACAAATAGTTATGCGTATATTGTATATATCTTCCATCAATATGCCTTTTGTCTTTTAAATATGTATATAGTCTTTTTTAGCTGGGGAGGGGCAGAGGAAGAGGGAGAGAGAGAATCTTTTTTTTTTTTTAAGATTTATTTATTTGAGAGAGAGAGGGAGGGAGAGAGGGTGAGCACACGCTAGTGAGGGATGTGGCAAAGAGAATCCTGAAGCAGACTCCCTGATGAGAGCAGAGCTGGACATGGGATCCATGTGAGGCTCGATCTCAGGACCCTGAGATCATGACCTGAGCTGAATTCAACCAACTGAGCCACGCAGGCACCCCAAGGAGAGTGAGAATCTTAAGTAGGCTCCATGGCAGGGCTTGATCTCGGGACCCCAAGATCATGAACTGAGCTGAAATCAAGAGACTGACCCTCAACCAACTGAGTTACCCAGGCACCCCATAAATATGTATATAGTGTCTTTTGTATTAACATTGTTACATTCAATCAATCTTTTCTTTTATATTTTGGTATCTTGTTTAATGAATCAATATTCCTAAATAAAATGAAAACACATAAAAAATGTTTTTTACCCTTAGGTTTTTAATTCAGGTGGGATTTCATTTTGTGTATGATGTGAGATTAGTATCTAATATCTTATTGTTTTTATTATGGAAGTCTAGTCATAGTTTTAAAAAATGTGCTGTTTTTGTTTTATTTGGGAGAGTAGAACTTTACATACTGATTTGTAATATCATCTCTATAATATATAATAAATATCCTTATCATCATGCATCAGTTTCTGGATTCTTTGTTCTGATCATAAATTCATTTTTACCCCTGAGTAAATATACAATGTTTTGTTTGCTATGCTTTACCATAAATGTTTCTATGGCAATTCTTCCTCCTTATTTTTCTTTGTAAAACACTGTCTAAGTTATTCTTTAATTTTTAAACTTTTATATGAGTCTTATTTTTTCCAAATTATAGCAAAAACTGTGTATTTTGATGATATTATTTAAAGTGTATATATGGAGAATTTACCTCTTTATGTTATTAAGTTTTAATGCTCTATTATGGTATGTTATTCCAATTATACATTATACTTTTATATAATGCATTTTTTCAAAATAACATTATAAGATTGTTCTTAAATTTAGCCTAAGTGCTTTAGAATGTTTTTTTTTTTTTTTAAGATTTTATTTATTTATTCAACAGAGATAGAGACAGCCAGCGAGAGAGGGAACACAAGCAGGGGGAGTGGGAGAGGAAGAAGCAGGCTCACAGCGGAGGAGCCTGATGTGGGGCTCGATCCCATAACGCAGGGATCACGCCCTGAGCCGAAGGCAGACGCTTAACCGCTGTGCCACCCAGGCGCCCCTAGAATGTTTGTTGACATTGAATATTATATTTTCTAACGGTGAGAAGTAATGGTAAAAGAGTGTCTGCCATCTAGTTTCTCCTTTTACCAGTGGGTAAACTTTAAGTTACACCAAGTAAAAGTTCAAAATAAATGTTAAAATATAAGTTATACAAAGTGACATGTGGTTTAGAAGGGAGAAATGAGGTAAGGGGCCAAGGCTAATGTCCTACTTTTCAGCTAGAAAAATTATGGAGATGTAAGGCTTTTTGCAGCAACATTTTATTGCATATTCTCCATGTTTCTTGATGTCCAGAGGCATTTGGGGTCAAATGGCTCATACTCCATGTTGCAGTGTCAGTTCTTCAGTTTTGTGAGTGTTTTGAGACCTCTTATGAAAATGTCAGGAAGACTCAATCAACCCGTTCAGGGTATAAAGAGGTCAGTCACAGTAGCAGTAGTGTCGTGGGTATGCTTTTGTTCTCATTAGTTCCAGCAGAGACTTCATGTGTGGGAACACCAATGTCAGTTTGAGGAGAAATTTCTGGAGAGCTGGCCTAGATACTGCTCTTCCAACTCATTAAAAATTTCTGTAAGCATTGATTTTCCATGTTGAATGAACTTTATTTTGTTAAAATACCCAGAGTATTTTCCATCTTCTATGCTAAATAAAAACTGATTTGGTATTTGATATTGGAAGCAGTATCAAAATATACCAATATTGGGAATCTGAGTTACATTGTCTAAACCGTTGGATTGGAAGCCAGGGATAATCAAATCAGGTGGCCAATAGAAAATGGGACCCTATTAAGCTATATCACATTGTGACAATGTAGTCACTTAATGAGTACTTACATTCACCTGAGATGAAGTACCTATTGAAGGAAAGAGTCTAGCAATGTCTGATTATTCTGATTGACTAGTAGGTCAGGCATGAGGAAATCAAGGTATATATTCTAGGTATTCTAACTATTCCTGAGAATATGAAGACATTTAAAAAATCTACTATTTGATGGGAATGACAGAACAGGTTCCAAAAAGTAGAATAAAAAGTTATTTTATTTAGGTTGTGAGATCAGTGAAGACTACTTTCATATTTTCTTTTTAACTTGAGCTGAGACATGAAAGATGAAAAGGAATTAACTAATTGAGGTCTGAAGAGAAGTGCATTCTAGACATCAGAACATCCAATAAGAGATCAACCTGGTTCATAGGATTCTGAGGATCAAATTAAATACAATTAAATTACATTACATAAAATCCTGGTAGGTTTTCAATTAATACTTGTTACATTTCTCTATTCTCCTTTGTAAACTAACTTACTTCATACACATTTGTCCATCATGAAGTTACTTTTGAGAATTGCTGGAAATGTTCTTCAATATTTTTTGAATTTTTTTCTGAAAACGTGTGGTATTTTAGACACATTTAAAGATTAATTTGGAGAAACCAAATTATTTTAAGGTTTACGAAGATGAGGACAAGGACTATATGATATATTTATCTTCAACTGCAGAGATATGTTATAAAAGTTCTTTTCACTGAAAACTGTCTGGAATACATGGCTGCTCTTATCATAATTATCTCAAGGTTTTAGAAGCAAAATATAATTGAATAATTGCCTAGACACAACTGCTGACTAAAATGACTATGAAACCAAGACTTGTGAAAATCACATCACATTAGAGTTTTCAATAACTACGTAAAAGAGGGGCGCCTGGGTGGCTCAGTTGTTAAGCATCTGCCTTTGGCTCAGGTCATGATCCCAGGGTCCTGGGATCAAGGCCTGCATTGGGCTCCCTACTCAGCAGGGAGTCTGCTTCTCCCTCTCACACTCCCTCAGCTTGTGTTCCCTCTCTTGCTGTGTCTCTGTCAAATAAAGAAAATCTTTAAAAAAAGAAACTACGTAAAAGAGGTTATATAAAAAGAAATCCAGTTTTTCTATATTTCAGGATAAATACAGGTATTATGTTATGATTCTAAAGTTGATGACTTCAGAGAGATTGAGGTGTCTTCAGAGCAGAACAGACTATCAGTTATGTTAAGGTAATGATATTTTCCTATTGCCAATCACAACTCTCAATATATGTATTTGGAATAAAAAGTAATTTCATTAATCAATATCTTAATAAGAGTGTGAAAAAACATATAAACAAGTCAATGTAACTTCCCACGTAGGTTCATTAAGTATCAATCTGAATATGGAAGTAAAGACATCTCACTGATCACTGTTTCAAGCATGACAGAGTTATATAAATGCATTTAAGTTTTAAATACATTTAAGTTTATAACTAAGAATATGATGTTCATTAAAAAAGGCTTATAACAATAAAGGTTATTCTTACAATAATAGTTAGTGAAAAGGAAAGGGGCTGTGAGAGTAGAGACCAAAGTTAGACACACCTCAATGACAATGATAACGTACTTAACATTATAAACTGTAGGGAAACATGATTGAGTAAACCGAGGTAATAATAAATCATCGTTCACTGAATCAACACAACATTTCCAAGTAAAATTCATATTATAATGTAATAAATACAGATTGGATTCCAAAAACTCCAAGGCAGAACTACTCATATTGTAGTTAAGATGTAAGGAGAGCTAAAAGACAATGATTTTTTCACACGCTATTTTCAGAAAAACAGATATCTAAGAACAAAAACAAACACACATGTTTTTAAAAAATGAGTGATAGCACACAAATTTGAATTTTCCTATGTAAACTTTAGATAAAGTAAAGCTACAGATAAGGTAACCTTGCAGATGGTGGTGAAAGGTAGCAGAAAAACATAAGTTTTCCAATGCAGTTAGTTACATAATTTCAACTTCACCTGAGGTGTCAAGTAATGAATTATGTCTCAGAACACAGAGAACATTTCAGAAAAGCAAACCTTCAAAAAAGAGGTAACTTGAAAGATATGATCAACTATAAAAAAGGTCACAAAGAGAGAAACAACATGAATCTTACCAACAGAGAATATTCTAAGAACAGAAGATCTTGTTCCCTCTTAAAGCAAATATTCTCAGAAGGATTTATACTTTGGCTGTCAAGACTAAAATAGTGAAATCAGCAATTATTTATCTACCTCTGAGAGAGGTCATAGAAGAAACAGAAGCAAAAATACCTTTAGATTTCTGAGGGATACATTTAACATATTTGGTTTATATCTGTAAGAAAAGATGTTGGAAATCTGAGTGTGTAGGTAAAAAAAAGAAATGTAGGGTAAAAATAAAGCATGCCAACAGAGAATAAAGAAACTACTTAAATAATCTCCAGGCAAGCACAAGGAGTATTTGATTTCATCAAAGATACGTGTTGTGCTAAAAACATAAGGATAATGTTTAATCTATTTCAACATAAGACTATGTGAAATCAGAATTTTGTTTTCCTCCTTTTACCATAGGTATTTAATCTCATGAAAATACATCCTAGATGGCTGGAATGTTAAGGTCATATAATAATGTCAGGGAATGCAGATGGTACAGTTTTGTATTTCAAAGCTCATTCTTCAAGTTTACATTTTATTTTAAGTTATATAAACTACATCTAATTTAGACGCTCAAATCAATGTTGGAAATAGTGTTACTATTGAAGTTGATTGAATTAAAGATGTTTGCTCTATTGAAATTAACTGAAGTTTTAGTTTTCCACATCTTTACCAATTTGCTAAATGCCTAAATAATATGTGTTCAGAAAGCTGCCTTCATGAAACACATGGCAAATATCCTAAATAACACTTTGGACTTAATACTACGTTAATTTACGACCAAGTAGATTAACACACATACTGTAACACACATATTGTAATAAAACAGAGTTCAAATATGTTTTTAATGTTCAGTGCCACCGCTAATAATACAATATAGAGAATATAAATGTATATAGTCAAAGATGGACAAAATTTGCCAATGTATCAGAGATGTTAGTTTGTGTGTATGTGTGATGTGCACATTTTGGGGGTACTCTATCTTGAAAAGATAGTAAAGCTTATTTGCTATATATTTTGGCATTCTTAGTTAGTATCTACTGAATGTTCCCTCAAGTATTTCTTTTTTTTTTTTTTTAAAGATTTTATTTATTTATTTGACAAAGAGAGAGGCAGCGAGAGAGGGAACACAAGCAGGAGGAGTGGGAGAGGGAGAAGCGGGCTTCCTGCTGAGCAGGGAGCCTGATGCGGGGCTCAATCCCAGAACGCTGGGATCATGACCTGAGCCGAAGGCAGATGCTTAACGACTGAGCCACACAGGTGCCCCTCCCTCAAGTATTTCAAAAACATATTTGAAGGTGTAAGTAGTATTTTGAGTTACCATGATTTTAGAAAATAATGTAGACAAAAAGGAAGAGGGGAAAAAAGGTAAGCCCTAAAATTATTTATTTATTTAAAATCAGAAATGTCTTATTCCGGCATCACATAAGTAATATATTATATGGATATTGCTAAAACTACAAAGTGAGTAATATTATGTTGTCCTGTAATTAAACTGAAAGTCATAGTATTCATTCAAATGGCAGTATTATATAAAATGTAAGACCTAGATATGAAAATGTGTCCCCTCAAAAATGCATGAAAATTACCTTTTAGAGAAAATTATTTATAAATTTTATTTCTAATCTTAAATCTTAGTACAAGATTACTGATGTCAATATACTTCTTACAGGCAATATTCACTGTATACTTCTATAAAAACAACGTACAATTCCTTAAGTAGCATACATAGTGTCATTGCATCTGTTTGAATAAATTGTTTTCAGTAGCTGACTTACAAAAAAAGGTCTGTAATACCTACTTTCTATTTTTATATTATATTTCTGATCATTTATCATAGCTCTGTCTGCCTCTCTCCAACTTAATTTTGACTAAAATACTAAGATATAAAATAGAGAAATTTGCCTCAGCTCCTGAGTCTAGGAGTAATGTTATATTTATTTAAATATATATATATATGACTATAAATATACATTTAATTTTATATGAATATAAATATATATACATATATTTATACTCAGCTGTAACAGGTACATAGAATAAGAGAAGTAAAATTAAAAAAAAAATTCACACTCACACAGAAGTCCAGGGAAGATATGGCTGCTAAGCTATGTCTTTGTTCCACTCTGCTTCTAGCTTTCTCCTTCACTCTGAAGTGTGGCCTTTGTCTTCATGATACAAGATGGAGCTCAGCCCATCAAATCTAAATGTATAAAAAATCACATGAATTTAAAATGTCTTAAGGCACTCAATTAAAAGACAGACATTGTCAAAATAGGTAAAAATGCAAAATCCAACTGTATGACATATATAAGAAACCTAATTTTAACACAAAAGCACAAATACATTCTAATTCAAAGAAGGAAAAAGGATAGATTATGCCAGTACCAACCAAAAGAAAGCTGAATTAGCTGAACTGATACCAAAGCAGACTTCAGAACAAAGACTATTAACAGGGGAAAGAGGGTCATTTAATAGTGATAAAGGTGTCAATTATTAGGAAGGCATAGCAATCTTAAGTGTTTATGCATCTAATACCAAAGCTTCAAAACACATAAAGCAAAAACTGGTAGGAATATAAAAAAATAGACAAACCCGTAATCCACAATTATGGTTACAGAATTAAATTCCCGTTTCTCAATAATTGGTAGGACAGATAGAGAGAAATTCTTTAAGGATACAGAATATTTGAACATTATCAACCAAATTAATGTAATTTACATTTCTAGAACATACATTATAAAAAGAATATGTATTTGGTGGGATGGCAATATGTATATTCTTTTCAAGTGCATATGAGCCTTTATCAAGACAGAATATATACTGAATATATACCATAATAGTCTCAATAAACTCAGAATATATACAGATATTAAAATGATAATATGTTAATATTACAAATAATGTAACATCAAAAAGTTGAACATGGATGAAATGGATAAATTCTTTGAAAGACACAAGCTACCAAAACTCACTCAAGAATAAAAAAAAATATGTTCTTATATTTATTAAAGTAATTAAATTTGTAGTTAAAATTCTTCCCACAAAGAAATCTTCAGATCCAGATCGATTTATGGGGCAGATTATACCAATACTGTATATACTTTTTTCCTAAAAAACTGAAGAGACATGAATACTGTCCAATTTATCTTATGAGTCTACTATTGTTCTGAAATAAGAACCAAGAAAACCAATCTATAACAGTAGAGTGAAGAGTAGCAAGAAAGTGCTTAGAATACATGTGAAGCACTATAACATTTTTTGAAAATTCCTGGTATTAAGAACATATCATATAAATCTTATAACAATCAGTAAATAACACAACAAACAGGTATAGACAAGAAGCCAATAAAGATTTAAAATAAAATAATACAACGAGCTCAATCCAGAAGAGGAAATAAAAATAAAAGAACAGATGAAACAAACAAGAAAACAATTATTGAGATGGCATATCTAAAACAGAATTTATTACTATATGCATTGAAGTGGATGCAAATGGAAATAACCCAACTAAATACAATTTTATGAAAAGAGAACTGATAGGCCACAAGTCTAGATGCAAAATTCTTAACAAATTTCCCCAAATTGAATCCAATAATGTACAAGTGCATAAAATACAACCAACAGGGTTTAACTGAATTTAAATAAAAAAAGTAAGTTGCATTCTAAAAAAAAAAAAAAAGAATACAAGGCTGATTTAACATTTTGAAATCAATAAAAGTAACTCACCATATTAACAGACTGAAAAACAAGAAATGTATGATCATCCCTATTGTTGCAGAAAAAGTATTACACAAATTCCAACAGCCATTCCTATAAGCTTCACTAAAGTAAGAATAGCATACAAATTCCTCAATATGATGAAGGATGTCTTCAAAAAAGCTCACTAGATCCTGACTGGTACAGCTTCTATTAAAAGTCATTGTGAAAATTTAGTTTCAAAGTAATCATACTAACTACTGCAGCATAAATCCTTACAATTAGCTGAATTATAAGACCAAATGATATCTGACAATTCTTTACATCACTTCAAATCCTTCGCTTTCTGAGGAAAAAAAAAATCACTTATATTTTAGACACATTTCATTGTTTTTCTTCAAAATTCCCTTACATTTTCAATATTTTAACAACAGGTATATGTTAGAATATGAATGACTTTTCAAAATGTTACTTTAAAACTCGGAGATAATGGTTCTTCCTTTGCTTAAGCATAAAAAAGAAAAGATTCATCCACATTTTTGCAACTATACCCATATATCACACCTATACATGATCTTACATTGCAAAATATACCATTGTTATCAACAGTAGTTGGCAGGAAACCATAAGCTTGACAACTATTTGACTGCCTCTGAGCTGTTTGCCAGAATTCTGAACAAGAAGAATCTCATAGTACGATTCAAAGGGATTATGAGGGCTCTGGAATTTGATAGCAATATTTTCATGGCTATGTTAAACTCAAAGTTACATATTTTGTTCATTTAAGTGTTCTAGTCTTCCACACAGGGAAGATATTCCTAACCAAAGTTAATTGAGCTAGTGTACAAATGGATTGTATCTATTTTGCTATTTGGTGTATTTTTGGTTCTTTATGTTCAATACGATATGATGTATACAATTTGAAATAAAACAAAATGGTTGAATGCTCTGTGGGAAATATTTAGGCTGGCACGTAGAAGTAACTTAAAGATGCCTCAAGAAAATGGTGTTTTTAAGGAACTTTGGGAGTATAAAATATTTTTCTTAAGGCTTATTTGTGATTATTTAAATTTATATTTGGGGATGGAAAAGGTGTTGAAGTTTTAGTCTGCATATGGCAATTTTCCTCTACAGATGGTTTCCTTAGTAAGAGAAAAGTCAAGGTCATTTTAATGTTTAGCATTCTTACAGCAAGTATATTTTGGCTCAATATGTATCATGAATTAAAAAACTATTTTATGCTAGTCAAGATGACCCAGATAGAAGAATGTTTTTTATTTGTTAAACTGATCTCTCTGAGTGATATAAAATAGTTGAGCTAAACATATTTAGATCTGTCCTTCTTCCCCTGAATTCTTGAAAGCAAATAAGACAAGGAGAGGAACTATTCCTCTGACCCAGATTCTCAGGGAAAAACCATGAACATTAGTGAAAAATGTGTACAACTTTGAAAGATAGAGATAATGTAGTTTGAGCAACATGGAAAGTTACTCAAATGTCTGTGCCTCGTCTCAGAATAGGATTGTTGTACTGGCATTAAATATGCTCTATTAACACAATATTCTGAGCCCTAACCTTGCTGCTAAAGCCCTCCCAGGATTGGAGACACAGAACCATATGCACTTATGGTCCAGGGTAAGAGTTAAACCTAAGTACCACAAGCCTTTCATTCCAAGGGTAAAAGTGCTGACAGTCATTCATCCACACAGCAGAAGAAGAAGAATTGTTGCCTTGGGGAAAAGATCAGAGCCCGTACTTCTTTTCCCAGTGTTGTGTTAAATGGTGCTTAATTTATCCACAGGAAGATTGCAAAAATCTGCCTATAAATTAATGAAGTTAACACAAATAAATCATCCTGAATACCTAAGAATTTCCATGCCTCAATTTTATTTGTTAACTGGGAATAAATTAATGAAATCAAGTTCATTTCAGGTTGTGCTCGAAAAAGCATCTCTGAGATTTTCAGTACTCTAAATATTTTCTAAGCTTTGTTGTAGTCTGCTTTTGAAAAGGTAACATCTTAAGTGAACCTTAGAGAAATTTAACAAAAACTATCTCATGGCTCTTTAATGACAATTCTATAATAACTCAATCTTTATCATACAAAGAAAGCATCTTTGTTTTTGGGAATTCAGAGATAACCATGGTATTTTGTTCCAGTTTTATGAATCTAGTTAGAGTTTGCTCCGTGTTACATATCTACTAATTACAGAGCTGAGATTTGAATATAGGTATTTCTAATAACAGAAAACCAGGTGTGTATATACTTTAACTTCCCTGCATAATCCCAAACTAGAGAAGCTTAGTCATGTGAGGTGTGAGAGTAATTGTGTAAGGTAGAAGAAATTTATGCAAAACAAAACAAGTAATATGAATCTAAAAGTCAAAAACAAAATTAGATAAATGATACACAAATTTACAAATTCTCTGGCTTGCTGGGTTTTTTTGTGTCAAAGAACTTTTCCTCCTATAGATCATACTACTAATTACAACTAATGAACTCAGACAAGGATCAGGGGGAAACCTGCTGGGTGACCATTATTAGTGGTCATAGGTTCATAATTACTGTGAACAGTGGATAGGGATGCAGGTCAGACTACATCAGAATGCTACTGTAACAAATAAAAAAAATAAAATTTCTATCAAAATACTTTGGAATTTGGGTGGCATTATGCTAATTTAGAGATTTTAATACTAACACATTTACAGTCCTTTATAAAGTCTGCTAATATATTAGGATCTTCATTATTTTATCATAAGGAATTATAAAGCTAACATGTAGAAAAGAGTTTGATTTTGAAGCAATAATAAAAAGAAAAAATAGAATTAAAAACTTCATAGAAAGACTCATGAATGACAGGATACTTGATTTTTGACAAATGTAGCACTGCAGAACACTGAGGAATTTTTCAACAAAAGGTACTAGCTCCCGTAGATGTCCAAATGGACAAAGTAAAATATTATTCTACCTCACCCTTTACATAAAATTTAACGCTAGGTAAACTGCCAATCCAATGAGAAAATAAAACATTTAAAATGTTCTTAACTTTGGGTTAAGGAAGAATTTTTTTCATCAGTACCAAAACCAAACAAACAAACAAAAAGCCCAAGTAAGCCCTAATTCAGAAAAAGGGCTGTTAATAAATTTGGGCTACATTAGAGAGTTTTGTTAATTAAAACAAAACAAAACAAAAAGCTATTTAATTTTGTGTAAAGGCATATCGGAATGGTGATATAATAGCAACACATATAACTGGCAAAGTTCTTGTATCCCAAATATATTGATAATAAAAACTGTTATGCTTCAGCAATGCACACCTCCGTAAGGAATCTTAGGCCTGCTGGCTCTTAAGCAACTGACATTAGACTTATTTTGAAACCAGATTGCCCAGCATTTGTGATATGAAAACTGAACATGTCCAATCAGTCACAAAGTATTTACAGTCCACCTTGTGAGCAGAGACTTGCATTTATAATCTTGCCTCATTTGGGATATATGTTTTTTTTGCCATTGCCTTTTCAAATTGCTGCTTAGAGATGCCCCCTGAACTCACATGTGAGTGGCACTGTGCTTGCCAGACAATGATAAGTTAGACTTAATTTTAGAATCTTACTGGAGCATCTTTTTTCCTTACCTATTAACAATATAAATAAGTCCTAAAATGAATGGAAAAAAGTCAACTCAACATGGACATAAAAGCATATGCAACTAGCTAATAAAATATGAAAACATGGGGACGCCTGGGTAGCGCAGTCGTTAGGCGTCTGCCTTCAGCTCAGGGAGTGATCCCGGCGTTCCGGGATCGAGTCCCACATCAGGCTCCTCCACTGAGAGCCTGCTTCTTCCTCTCCCACTCCCCCTGCTTGTGTTCCCTCTCTCGCTGGCTGTCTCTATCTCTGTCGAATAAATAAATAAATAATCTTAAAAAAAAACCCATGAAAACATGGCTCACTTTCCTCAATGATTAGGGAGATATGTTAAAACAATACTGGGGGCCAAAATTTTATCTCTACCCTGTTAGGGTGTTTCCTTGGGCCTGATTATTAAATTAAAATAAGACAGATCAACAGGAGAAAAGGCATAGAAATTTATTTAATAAAACTTCTATGTGAAATGGGAGGCTTGGTAGGGAATGAAGACCCAAAGAAGTGGCAAAACCTAAATGCTTTTATACCAGGTTGAATAAAGAGAGACAATTGTGGAAAAGTAACTAAAGTATGTGAGGAGGCTAACGGAGAATAAGAATTATTTTAACAAATTCTGTACAGAATTACCTCCACGTCAACTTCCCAGACAGTGACAAGAATGTTACTTTCCTTCTGGTATAGGGAGGACACCTTCACATGGGAATTTCATCTCCTACTTTTCAAGAAAAAGCAACAAGGCCAAAGTGTACTTCTTGCATCTGCTGTTTTTCAAGTGCCTTTATCAAAATAGTTAATGTGCCAGAGTGGCATATTTTGGGATAGCATGTTCTAAATTTCAGCAACAATGTGAGGTAACTATATATCCACTGGAATAAATCTTATGAAAAATAATAAACTTACTAAAGTTTGACAATGATGTGAAACTATGATAGTCCTTGAATATTGCTGTGGGGTGGAGGAAGGGAATCTGGTACTTTGCAAAACTAACGAAATCTACGAGGTTGAACATAAGCATGCCCTATCATCAAACAAAAACTATAACCAACAAAAATACATGTATATTTGTACCAAAGAAGGCAAGTGTATTCATAACAATACAATCTGTAGTAATTCAAGTTGAAAGTAATTTGACGTGAACATGGAAAATACATTGTGACATATTCATTAAAAAGGTAATATTGCACGGAAATAAAAATGAATGATGTCTGGATAAACTAAACAATGTAGATAAAGAATATCACTGATATAATGTTAACAACTACAACAAAAAATACAAACAAAAATCACACTGATTTTATTCATATGGAGTTAAAAACAAAAAACACACAATCATTGGGGATAGAGGTGAGAATAATGGTAATCTTTGGGGAGGTGTATTGACTAGGAGGGTTGAGGAAGACCCTTGTGGTAATGATAATGCTTTTTTTTTTTTTTAACAGATTCTTTTTTTTTTTCTAAAATTTTATTTATTTATTTGTCAGAAGAAAGAGGGAGAACACAATCAGGGAGAGCTGTAGGCAGAGGGAGAAGCAGGCAAAGGGAGAAACAGGCTTCCTCGCTGCTCAAGGAGCCCGATGCGGGACTCAATCTCAGAACCCCAGGATCATGACCTGAGCCGAAGGCAGACACTCAACCAACTGAGCCACCCAGGCATCCCGGTAATGCTCTATTTCTTGTTTTTAGTAGTAGTATGTAGGAGTTTTGAACTTGTAAGAATTCTTCAACATGTAAGCGTATGATGTGCACATCTCTCTGTATGTATGCAATATTTAATTGAAAAATTCTTAAAAAGGAAAAAAAAGTAGGAAAATCCTAGGAAGAAGGTGGCATAGATTTTTACATGCCCTCTCCTTAACTACTCTGTCTAGAATAATATGCTAGTAAAGAATATGCTGGTTCTGCCTGGTGGGTGTCTTTAACATATAAATTCTTTAGTCTTCTGGATGAAATGAACTTCTAATCAGCTGTGTGGAGCACAGATGGTTATCCAACTCCCAGAGGAAGCCTGACTAAAAAGAGTCTATGGTTCTCTTAATAACAAATAATAGCTAACATTTGTTGAATGCCAGATACAGTTCTAATAGATTTACTTATATTTTCTCACTTCAAATGAACAATGATGCACCCATTGCTTTTGTCAGTGAGCCTTGGTAGAGCCTTGGTAGAGCTTCCACATTTTTCAGATATTGAAATGTCCAGGTGTTTGCAGTGCAGTGAATTTCTCCTAGTCATTACAAATTGTAGAAAATTGCTTCTTGCAGTTGAAAGGATCTGGAATAGAGAACCATTTCCCCCACCCCCTGCTCCAGATATTTCAGCAATTCAGCAGACCTATAATTGTGTGCCAAATTCTCTCCCCTGACTCACAATACAGATATGTAAGACTCAAATGGTTTTTGTCTTCCTGTTACTGAAAAGAAACCAGTATTCTGCTATTTGCTAGTACTGAGAGAACTGACAACCATGAATATGAAAGAAAAGTTGCAATTACTTTTACGTAGATTTAACAACCCAAAAAGCCTTTACTTATTTAAATTAAAAACTTAAAAGAATCAAAAGGAAATTCGAAAAAGTAACAACTTTTCTGGAGACATCATGAATGGAATAGAAAAACTTTCTGAATTAGAAATATAGTATTATTAAAAACATAATATTCATAATTGAAACTGACAACAGATCAACAAAAAGGAGTATGATCAATACTTAAGTTCTAGAAGACCGAGTGAAAATTTCATACACTAAGGTTATAAAAAAATTGATGACAAATATGAGTGATACTGTAAGAGATATGGAAGACAAAGGAATCTTAAAAAAATAAAATATTCTTGCATTCGTTAAAATAGTGAAGAAGACTTTCTTAAGGATTATTGAGATAGGCATTAAGACTATACTGTTAGAGGAAAGATCTGACTCAACTCTGAACACAGCATGGACAAGTGGGGATTTACAGAACAGAATTAAGAGGGTAAGTGATAGGAAGTTACTAAGAGAAGACATAAAGGGTAGAAGATTTTTGCCAAACCAGTTGAACGTGATTCCTGATGAAGGCAGGCCAGGATGATCATATATCAAGGATGGGGAGATTCTCACTAACTGAACTAACAGCATTTTTACTACGTCTGTGAAAAGTAAGCCCAGCAAAAGGGACTAAGGCCTAGCTCTGGCTCAGTGGACGGCTCAGGGAAGCATGACTAAAGTTTGGGTCAGAGTCTTTGTCACCTACAATATAAAAAAATGGACCTCTTCAGAATGAAGCAAAAAATGGTAAAGAAACCAAAAGTAGTGAACAACAATAATAGAATTAAATATCACAAAGATGAAGAAAAATCTATTTCTTCCAAGTGAATGTTGAAATTGAATCACGGGTAAGATTCTAATTTTTTAAATGCTTTTCCAGTCAACCATTTTGATTAAAGTGATATTTTACTTTATAAGAATTATTTAAAAGTTTGTGTTGGCCATGTTTGTTGTTACCATTACTCACAAAATTAATTTATGCAAATAGATTAAAGACCTAAATGTGAGACCTAAAACCATAAAACTCCTAGAAGAAAATATAGGCAGTAATTTCTTTGACATTGGTTGTAGAAACATTTTTCTCTATATATCTCCTGAGGCAAAAAAAAAAAAATTAAAAATAAACTATTAGAACTATAATTTTTTTTTTTAAAAAAAGCTTTGTACAGTAAAGGAACCATCAACAAAACAAAAAAGGCAAACTACTCAGTGGGAGGAGATACTTGCAAATGATATCCAATAACAGGTTTAATAGCTAAAAGATATAAAGAACATATATAAATCAACATCCAAAAAGGCAAATAACTGATTAAAAACGGACAGAGGACCTGAATAGATGTTTTTCCAAAAAAGAAAGACGGCCAACAGACACATGAAAAGATGCTGAACATCACAAATCATTAGGGAAATGCAAATCAAAACCACAATAAGATATCATCTTACAGCTGTCAGAATGGCTAGAATCAGTAAGACAAGACATAATAAGTGTTGATGAGGACTTGGAGAAAAAGGAACACTTGTGCACTGTTTATAGGAATGCAAATTGGTGCAGCCACTAAAGAAAACAGTAATGAGTTTCCTTAACAAATTAAAAACAGAATTATCATATGCTCCAGTAATTCCACTACTGGGTATTTACCTTTACAAAATGAAAATAATTAAAAAAGATATATACGCCTATGGTTATTGCAGTATTTATGAGAGTGAAGATATGGAAGCGTTCAACAATAGATGGAGTGTTCATCAATAGATGAAGATGAATGGATAAAGAAGTGGCACACACACACACACACACACACACACACACACACACACACAAATACGACTCAGCCATAAAAAATAATGAGAATTTGCCATTTGCAATAATATGGATGGACCTAGAGAGTATAATGCTAAATGAAGTAAGTCAGATAGAGAAAGAGAAATATGATATAATTTCACTCAGATGTGGAATTTAACAAACAAAATGAAGAAAAAAGAGATAAGTAAAAAGACTCTTAAATACAGAGAACAAACTGGTGTTTGCAGGGGGAAGGTTGGTGGGTCAATGAATAGATAAAGGAGACTAAGAGTACACTTATCTTGATTAGTGCTGAGTAATGTATACAATTGTTCAATCATAATATTGTATACATGAAATTAATATAACACTCTTAATTATACTTCAATAAAAAATATTTTTTAGGGACACCTGAGTGACTCAGTCAGTTAAGTGTCTGCCTTAGGCTCAGGTCATGATCCTGGAGTCCCAGGATCAGTCCCCCATCCCGCTCCTTGCTAGCAGGGAGTCTGCTTCTCCGTAGGCCTGCCCTTCCTCCTGCTTGTGCACTCTCTCTCTCTCTCTCTGGCAAATAAATAAATAAAACCTTTATCTATCTATATATCTATATCTATACCTATATATATTTTAAAGTTAATTCATGCATACAGATAAAAAATGAAAACTACTTTTTACCCTAGACATCCATGATAATACCCATATAATAAGACACATATAGATGGATACAGATAATATATAATAGATAAGACTATTCTTGGTTATCTTTTGATATATATTTTTTTCCTGCTACATTGAGATACAATGACATATGACATCGTGTAAATTTAAAGTGTACAACATGTTAATTTGATACACTTATTTATTGCAAAATGATTACTATCACAGAGTTAGCTAACACCCCCATCAAGTCACATGATTATCCTTTTTTATGATGAGGATATTTAATTAATCTTAACCAATTTCAAGTATATAATGAAGTATTATTAACTATAACTACTATGATATACATTAGATCCCCAGAACTTATCCATGTTCTAACTGGAAGTTTGTACTGTTTGACTAATATCTACTCATCCCTCCTTCCTTTTCGCTCCAGCCCCTGTTAACTACCATTCTACTCTGTTGCTACAAGTTTGGCTTTTCTAGTTTCCACATACAATCATACAGTATTTGTCTTTCTCTGTGTGATTTATTACACTTAGCATAGTGTTCTCAATGTTCATCCATGTTGCTATAAATGGCAGAATTTGTCTTTTTCATGGATGAATACTATTTCACAGTGTGTGTGTGTGTGTGTGTGTGTGTGTGTGTGTGTGTGTGAGATCATCTTTATCCATTCATCCATTGACAGACATTTAGGTTGCTTCCATATCTTGGCTATTGTGAATAAAGCTGCAATAAACATGGAAGTGCAAACATTTTTAATTTTTTGAGGAACCATCCACACTGGCTCTTCCAATTTACATTCCCACAAACAGTGTATCAGGGTACACTTTCTACATATCCTGATCAACACTTGTTATCTCTTGTCTTTTTGATGTTAGTCATTATAACAGGTGTGAAGTGACAGGTCATTGTGGTTTTGATTTGTATTTCCCCTGATTAACAGTGTTGAGCATCTTATCTTGAATTTATTGACCATTCATAAGTGTTTTTGAAAAAAAAAATTCCACTCAGATCCTCTATTTTTTTATTAGTGAGTTGTGTAAATTCTTTATACATTTTGGATATTAATTGGTAAGTTTTTTAAATATGAAACAATCAACAGAGTGAAAAGTCATCTTATAAAATGGTAAAAAAATTTTGCGAACCATCTGATAAAGGTTTACTATCCAAAATATAGAAGAATCTCCTATAAATCAGTATAAAAAAAACATATAACTCAAATAAAAAATGGGCAAAGGACTTGAATTTCTCTAAAGAAGTGTTAAAAAAGAAAACCACAAGCCCAAAATGGTGTCATTTAGATCAAGTTTTCAAACCTCAGTTAATACCCAATCTAATTACAGTTTCAACCTCCCCCAGAAATGTGGCCTTAACTGGTCAGTCAGGAGTTTTCTGGTCAGCACCAAAGAAGTAATGTGTCATGTGGGTCCTCCCCATAATTCAAAGAAGAGGAAATAATCTGCATGATAAGACTCATTTTCCTTCCCCCCAAAAGGAAAGTGATCTTTCTGGGAACAATCCTTTCTTTTCTTCTCCTTGTAACTTCCTTGCCCTTCCCTCCTTCCTAAAAACAAAACCAAAAAACTTTCATTTTTTACAACTCCTTGGAGCATCTCTATTGCTAGATGCATCATTTGATAAAGCCAATTAGATCTTCAAATTTTCTTGGTTGAATTTTTGTTTGTTTGTTTGTTTTAGCAGAAGACCTACAGATAACTGCCTGGTATATAAAAGAATGCTCTATATCACTAATCATCAGGAAACCGCAAATGCAAATCAAAACCACAATGAGATATTTCCTCATACCTGTTAGATATGATAGGTAGCTATCTTTAGCTACTATCACAAGCAAAAGATAAGAGCTAGCAAGAATATGGAGAAATTAGAACTCTTATACACTGTTGGTGGGCATGAAATATAGTATAAAGGTTCTTCAAAAAATTAAAAGTAGAACTAACTAGTGATCCAGCAAGCCTACTTTTGTTCATATATCCAAAAGAATGAAATCAAGATCTTGAAGAGATATCTGCACTCCTATGTTCACTGCAGTATTAGTCATAAAAACCAAACTACGGAAACAATCCAAGTGTCCACTGACGAATGGATTAAAAATATGGTATACACATACAATAAAATATTATTCAGTTTTAAATAAGAAGGAAATCTATTTTGTGGCATGAATAAACCTAGAGGACATTATACTAAGTAATATAAGCCAATCAAAATAAGACAAATACTGCATGATTCCACTTACATGAGGTATCCGAAATAGTCAAACTCATAGAAACAGAGAATAAAATGATCTTTCCCAGGGGCAGAGGGAGAGGGAAATAGGAAATTGTCACTCAATGGGTATAAAGTTTAATTTAGGTAAGATGAATAAATTCTAGAGACCTGCTATACTACACACTACCTATAGTTAATAATACGGTGTTGTGCACTTAAAATATGTAAAGAGGATAAACCTCATTAAGTGTTCTTACCATAATGAAACAAACACACACACACACATACATACACACAGAAGAACACAGGGAGATTTTCGGATATGATTAGTACCTTGATTGTGGTGATAGTAACACAAGTGTATGCATATGTGCAAACTCATAAAAATGTATGCATTAAATATGTATAATTTTCATATATCAATTATACATCAACAAAGCTTAAAAATATATATTTTGGTGAAAATCCCTCAATTTCAAGGATAAAGAAAAATATTAAAAGCTTCCAGAGAGAAAGTATAGCTTATTTGTAGGGCAAAGGTAATTATATCATGTTCAGGCCTCTCATGTGCAACAGGAAGTCAACACACAGAAGAGCAGCATCTATGTGCTCTATTGAGAAAAGAATTTTCCTCAAGAACTCTCTGCCCAACCACATAGCAGTTGTGTAGTCTTTTTCTTAGGGCAAAAGAAATACTTCTTTTTATTTTACAGTTTTATAAAAGGCACCAGAGGATATCTCTGAACAATATTTGAAGGAGAAAAAAATCAAAACAACTTGTAGCAATGTACCTGACCAAATGGCAATTTAATCAGAGAAAAGGATTCAAGATAGGCACAGAAAAGATTAAAAGAATAGAAAACAAAAAGAAATTATTTGACAAGTTTATTAAAGTTGAAATGGATTATAATGTGCCTGAAGTTTGTGTGAACTTTTTATGATTGAAATATAACAACAAAACAACAACATTGATTCTAACTCATGAAAATAGGATTTTTGGGGAAAAGGTTTTAGTAGAAACATTCTAAACTTTTTTCTGATGATGGTGTATGCATATTAAATTTTATTTAAGAATATATTTAATTTTGTGTGAGTTATAGTTTAACTTATTGATAGAAAAATTATTGTAACTGTTATGAGGTGATGGATAGTAACTAAATTTATTATGGTAATCATTTCTCTCTCTATATATACATATAATGTATATATCATGCTGTACACCTTAAACTAATACAATGTTATGTGTCAATTATATCTCAATAAGCCTACAAAAATGAATAAATAAAAATTTATAAAACATAAAAAATACAATTTTATCTTTGATAGGGATAAGATGGATTAAAGCACATAACAGAATATCAAAATGGCCCGTGGAATTAAAGCACATAACAGAATACCAAAATGGCTGTTTTCTGGGTCTTTTGCTTCTCCACACGTATTTTACAATCTATTAGTTGCTATCCACAAAATAACTTGCTGGGATTTTTGTTGGTATGACACTGAATTTAAAGATCAGAGTGCAAAGAACTGACACATTACAATATTGAGTCTACCTATCTATAAACATGGAATATCTCTCCATTTATTTAGGTAGTTATTTCACCAGGGTTTGTAGTTTGTTTAATCTATACCTTGCATGTATTTTATTAGGTTTAGGTTTTTACTGAATTATTTCATTTTTTTGGTTGCTCATGTAAATGGATTCACATTTTTAATTTCAAATTCTACTTGTTCATTTTTGATGTATAGACTTTTGTATATCAACCTTGTATACTGCATTCTCACTATAATGACTTATTAGTTCCAAGAGGTTTTTTTCCTGTGGATTATTTTGGATTTCCTATATAGACAATTATGCCATCTGAGAACAACAGCAGTCTTATTTCTTCCTTCCCAATCTGCATACTTCTTATTTCCTTTTCTTCTTGAATTAGGTCAGACTTCCAGTGTGATGTTGAAAAAGAACGGTGAGAAAGGACATCTTCGCTTTATTCTTGATTTTAGTGGGAAAACTTCAAGTTTCTCACCATTAAGTATTATGTTAACTGTAGGTTTATTGCAGATGTTCTTTATCAAGGTGAAGAACCTCCCATCTATTCCCCATTTGCTAAGAGTTTTTCCTCATGAATGGATATTGGATTTGACAAATGCTTTTTTATTTTTTAAAGATTTTTAAAAATTAATTTATCTGAGAGAGACAGTGCACGCAAGAGAAACCACAAGCAAGGGAAGCAACAGAGGGAGAGGTAGAAGCAGGCTCCTGGCTGAGCAGGGAGCCTGACATGGGGCTTGATCCTAGGACCCCGGGATCATGACCTGAGCCGAAGGCAGATGCTAAAAAGACTGAGCCACCCAGGCTCCCCAACAAATGCTTTTCTGCATCTATTGTTATGATCATGTGGTTTTTCTTCTTTATCCTGTTGATGTGATACATTACCGTAATTGGTTTTGGAGTTTTGAAGAAGCCTTGCATATGTGGGATAACTACTATCTGGTAAATAATTCCTTTATACATTTTTGGATTTTATTTGAGAATTTTTTAATGAAGAGTGTTGCATCTGTGTTCATGAACCATATTGGTCTGTAGTACTTTTTCTTCCAATGTCTTTGTCTGCTTTTGGTATTATGGTAATGCTGACCTCACAGAATGAGTTAGGAAACATTCTTTCTGGCTACTTCCTTCCTAAGTAGACTATAAATAATTGGCACAATTTATTTCCAACTTGTTTGGTAGAATCCTTAGTGAACTCTTCGTTTGGTGATTACTGTTTTGGTTGGTTATCAATAGATTAGACTTTTAAGAATAGATATAGGCCTATTTAGATTTTGGGCACATTTATCGTGCTAGTGTTCTTGAGCTTCCCGGATCTATGGTTTGGTAAGGAATTAATTAATGTAAGGAATTCTCAGTCATTATTGCTTCAAGTATTTCTTCTATTCTTTCTCTCTTCCTTCTCCTCTGGTATTGCCATTAGACATATGTCACACCCTTTGTGGCCGTCCCACTGTTCTTGATAGACTATTCTGGATTCTGCCTCCCCCAAATTCTCCACCCAGTCTTTCTTCTCTTTGTTTTTCACTTTTAACAGTTTATATTTAGATATCCTCAAGTACAAAGATTCTTTCTTCAGCCTGTCCAATTAGCCTTACTAGGAAGCCCATCAAAAGCATTTTGCATTTTTGTTACAGTGCTTTTGATCTCTAGTATTTCTTTTTGACTTTCTCTTAGAATTTACAGTCTCTGTTTTTGCCTATATGTTCTTCCATGTGGCCTATGTTATCTATTAGAGTTCTTAGTCTATTAGTAATAGCTGTTTTGAATTCCTATCTAATAATATCAACACCCCTGCCGTATCTGAGCCTCATTCTGATGTTTGCTCTGTCTCTTCCAGCTATTTTCAGCCTTTTTGTAGGTCTTGAATTTTTTTCTTGACAGCCAGATGTGATGTACTGGGTAAAATGAAACTTTATTCATGCGGTAGTAAGATGTTGGGGCATAAGAAGTGTTCTCAGTCCCTACCTCCTTAGGTGGGACAGGATGGCCAAAGGGAACTGGAGTTAGGTAGTTCCTTTCTTCACATGAAAGGCTACAGCCAATGAGAGTTGGGTCTTTCCATTTCCCTGGTAAACACATTAGGTTAGATTCTGGATAAACTGTTTGTTCTGAGAGCAGACCTGATTAGACTAGAGCACTCTGGCATATTCAAAATGGTTTCTTTCCCCTCCCCCTCATCGAAGCATGGAAGAAGCCTAAGGGGACTTTTTCTCTGATATTTACTCTATAATCTGGTTGACTCCTGGTGTTCTTAAAATCACAAAAGCATGGGGTCATCCTATGACTGGGTCCTCTAAGAATTTTGACTCTCAGGCTTATGCACCTTGAGCTTCTTGCAATTCATTAATTAAAGATTAGATTTGTTTTTAGCCTGGCACTGGTTCCTGCTAAGGCTTCTTCTAGTGGGTTTCTGCTCCAGTAAGTTGTGATTTTTTGTTTGTCTCTTCAATTTTGGAGGCAGCTGTTTGTCTTATGACCTAACATCACTTCCAGATATAGGAGCATTGATTTTTCAGTTTGTATAGGTTTTTACTCGTAGTGAGGACAGAGAAGCAACCTTCAAGCTCTTACATACTGAACTGGAAACCAGAAATCTCTGCATTTATTTTTAATAGAACATAATTTTGAAAAAAAGTTCACTGGAAAGAAACGAGGTTTTTTTTTTTTTTTTTTTTGCTTGTTTTCTTTTATTCAGTGATACATAAAAATAGGATTTTGATTAGCTCAATACAGATTTCTGAATTACTAACAAGGGGGAATATTAGTTTCCTACCAGCAGAGTTTTCCTATTTAGCTTCTTATAATAATGTTACCTTGAACTTTGTATTCTTAAATCACAATCTAAAATTTCTGTATTTATATTTAATTTGTGATCTTTTATATGCACTTTGTTTGTTATTGATAGTTTTAAATTTCCATCTGTTATGATTTTAAAATCAAGTAATTATGCACATTGCAAATAATTTAGACAAAAAACACAGGAAATCTCAGATGTCACATAATTCTAATTTGTTTTCTTAATTTTTGAAAATGCATTTTCTGAGAATATCTTGGTAATTGTTCATGTCATGTTCGATTTCCTTTTTGAGCTTAAAGATAAACAATAATTTACTTGCAGTATGTGTTTCAGGCCTAAGAAAATGAATATACTGAAACATGTTGACACAAAAGATGAATTCTCCTCTGCCAGCACTTCTGTCCAGTCTCTAATCTTGCTTTATAATTAATTAGCTGTCACAACTGCTAAACTTTCATGAAGAGACTACACAGATGTCATGGCAAATTGTTCCTGAAATTAAGACCTGAACTGAGAATGTTCTTTATCCTGACCTTACAATTCTCTTTATTGATTTTGCTGTCATTTTCACCTGTTCAGAACAGAAAGAAATGGAAATGGTGCTTTACTTGTTTCTAAGCAGAAACTGTCATATATTAAACGAAGAAATAGTTTAGTATTTATTTCAAAAATTATGTATTGTGTACGTGTGTACATCTCTAAGTAACTACTCACCATTGAATTGTTCAAGTCACAGTATCAACGTAAGACAAAAAGTATACAGTTTAGATATTTAATATTTAAGATGGATTTATAAAATTAAGCCACTGAAAATTCAGTTGGAATAAATGAAGCAATATTTTTTCAGCTTTCTGTCACTCTAAATTGTTTTAACATATTTTATTTTATTATTTGTTAAAAATTTATTGATTTCATTTTGTATGGAGATCAATTTAAATATTAACATTCCTTATGCCAGTTCTGAGGCACATTTTGGAGTCATTTGAGAAATAAAATGTTCACAGTGTACTCGACTAACTTAAATTAATAAAAATTTATTAACTTTTTAATAATTTAATATAAAATGGAGAATGTAATATATTTGGTCATATATTCATGTATATAAATATGTGCCATATTTTTGCTGTCTCATCGTAATTATAAATTCTCATTCTAATTTTCCCAATGAACACTATATAATTAGAATATTCTGATGGCATTAAAAGTTCCATGTAAATATTTTTAATTTTTAACATAATTCCATTGTATTAATTACAGTTCACAGGTGTGATATTATTCGCACGGTAACAGCACAATATTTGCATATTCAGTATTTTAAGAGCATTTCAACATGATGCACCGCGTTAATGTCTTCTTACATAAATACTTGTTCATTTAAAAATTATTTATTTAAAGAAATTTCCCAAAATGCAGTTGCTGGACATAAACCTTGGATAATACAGAACCGTTTATTCCCCAAAGTGCATGAACTTACCTAAAGAAGGGTATGAAGCCGAGCTCTGATTTCCCCGTCTTCTCCCTGAGCCAGTCCTGGCGGTTCTGGAAGGACGTTCACCTCTCATCCGGGGAACAGGACAGGACGTCTCCGCGCGCACGGGTATTACCAGCGTCAGTCGCGGCTCTGGCGAGCTGTGAATGGGCGCGCCCCTGTGAGGCTCTGCGGCCGTCAGCCTGCCAGGAAGCAGTCCTCAGGGGCGGCTCTTTCACCACACGCTGCCACAGCCAAGCAGGCTGCCCAGGGCGGCCATTCCTCCGAGAGCCCTTGTGTCACGTGGAGGCCCAGGGTCAGCCACTGGCCCCGGTGTGTGCACTGCTGCGACCCTTACTGAACTCAGGCGCGGCCTTGAGGACCTGTGGCCCAGATGCCACGTGGCAGGCAGGATTCCTGAAATTTCTTGTGCCTTATTAATTTCAGTCCCCCAGACGGAGTGCTGACGTCATTGCGCACCTTTTATCGACTGTGTTTCTGGACATCTTTCCGTGCTCTCCTTTCATACCAGCGTCACCTACGTAATAAACTACCAACTCAGAACCAGGTAAGAGTATGCTTCTAGTATAACAAATATACTTAAGAGAGGGATCGTTTTTCTTTACTGTATCAATAATTAGGCAGTCTGGTGGACATTCTTTAAGCAGTTTTGCTATTTTGTTGTCAAAATACTAATCTCGTGGTTAATTGAGCACACCCTATTGATTGGGCTTTCAGTTTGAATCTGGATTTTAATTTTTGTTTTAATTTATCACAGTAATAACGATACCTATGAATGAGATATCCTTGCTTTTGACATACGGAGTAAAAGCCAGTAGATACAGAGGTTTGTTCTCTTTAATAATTTAATAATAAACTTTTCAGTTTATTATTGAAATGAGTAGAGAAATAGAGGCAGAGATACATTAGCGTGTATGTGTATATATATATTAATAAACCATGGCCACTAAATTTCCACCTGTTACTCTGTTCATTAGCATTGTAATGTTATGCTTTACATTTAAACAGTCTTTTTCAGTGCACTTTTAATGATCGTACAGTCCTCACAGGAATTCCGTTGCTTTTTTGTACCTGTTTATTTTACCCAAATATTGTCTTTTATTTATGTACACTTATATGTTGCTTCACTAGTTGTTCAATACCTTATTACATTGGACAGAAGGCCTAAATATTAAATTGTTATGATAATAGAGACACTTTTTTCTCATTCTAAAGGAATATTAAATATGGCCCAGTGTTTTTACCATTTAATGGATTTTTATTAATGTGTATCTTTTTTAAAAGATTTATTTATTTGAGAGAGAGAGCACTCAGGAGCGGGAGGGGCAGAGGGAGAGAGTGAGAATCTCAGACAGACTCCCCTCTGAGCATGGAGCCCAACACAAGGCTGGGTCTCAGTGAGCCTGAGATCATGACCTGAGCAGAAATCAAGAGTTGGGTGCTTAACTGACTGTGCCACCCAGGCGCCCCTAATGTGTATCTTCATAGGGTTTTAAAAATAAGGAAATTGAATCACTGAAATGTCTCTTAAGCATGATACTTTTGCAAATAGTATGACACTACTATGAAATATTCATATTTCATTGGATGGCTGTATAAATGCAATATACTATGCAGAAATAGTATATAGAGTCTACAATATATAATACATTATGTATAATATAATACAAAGGTTTTGAAAAAGGAAATTTAGAGATTAGTTCTGATTAATAATTTAAACAATAACTTCTTTAGAAAATTTAATGCAAAATTTGTATTTACAATAGAAAATATAAAATGCACTAGGACTCTAATGTGAGTTATAGTGCATAACCTATTTTCACTTTTATTAAACAGTTTGAATGACATAATGAAATTGTGTATACATTCAGTTTGGGAATTTTGAATTCAATACTTAGATTACCTTTAGTAAGCAACTCTTTTTATTCTTCCCTTCAAAGACATTTGATTTACAGGAAAGCCTTTTGTAAGTGGAAGTTTGATTAAAATGACATAGATAGAGTCACCTGGCTGGCTAAGATGGTGAAGTGTGCAACTCTTGGTCAAGGGTCCTGAGTTCCAGCCCCACGTTGGATGGAAAGATTACTTAAAAAGAAAAAGGTAACATAGATAAAGTTTTCTTTCTGGGATAGACATAAAAATACTGCTGTGTTCATCAACATGTTGTCTTTGCTTTGGTTTTGGCGATGTGTAACTTTGGTTTCAGTGACTCTCATTATTTGACTACTTTACATATCCCAAATCATCAAAAATTTATCTCTATGATATAACATTTTATTTTTTCTATACGAGAATGAAGTACTTACGGATTTTTTTCTCTTTTTTTCACGGTCTTAAAATCCTTTAAAAGCAATTGTTGGGGCACCTGGGTGGCTCAGTCCATTAAATGTCTGACTTCGGCTCAGGTCATAATCTCAGGGTCCTGGGATCAAGCCCCACGTTGGGCTCACTGCTCAGTGGGGAGTCGGCTTCCTCTTTCCCTCTCCCTCTGCTCCTCCCTCCACTTGTCCTCTATTTCTCTCACTCTCTCAAATGAATAAATAAAATCTTAAAAAAAAAATAAAAGCAATTGTTAATTTCATTCATTTGTCGTTTTTAAGTAAATTAACTTTTTACATTTTTTTCTCTTCTAACTTAACAAAACTTAAGTAACTTAAACTTATTTTCTTTCATAAAAGTAGAACTATTATCTAGCACACATAATTTATGAATTCATTATTAGGTGACACTGAAGATACAGTTAAAGTTCTCAGAGTTAAACCAGTTAAAATTTCAAATTTGAGATTTGATTTCCTGGGTTACCAGCTAAGTTTTATATTAGAAAAAGGAAGATATCTGTAGTGTTGTGATAATTTCTAAAATATCTGTGAATTCTCTAGTAATGATAACATTTAATTTTCTATAATATTTCTAATTATATATTTGAAGATCATAAATGAAGCATAATAAAAATAATATATGAATGAGTCATCAAGCATTCAAAATATGTGTCATCCAGAAAGTAATCTATAATAAAGTTGTCAATTAAATAGTAACATTTAAAAAAAAAAGTTTAAATGTTATACCACTTGATGTTTTGATGTTGCATACATTGTGAAATGATCACATATTCAAGCTAATGAATATATCTACCTTATCCACATAGTTTCCATTTTCTTTTTATTTCTTTATTTTGTGGTGAGAAGACTTAACATAAGATGTACCCTCTCAGCATATTTCAAGTATACAATACAATATTGTTAGCTGTAGGCACCAAGGCCATACATTAGATCTCAAAAATTTATTCCTCTTGTGTAACTGAAACTTTGCATACTTTGATTAACATCAGCCCATTTTTTTGTTTCCCCAGCTCCTGGCAACCACCATGCTATTCTCTGATTCTATTACTTATTACTATTTTAGATTTCACATTCGGTGTAAGTGAGATCATGCAATATTTGTCTTTCTGAGTCTGACTTATTTCAGTTAGTATAATGCCCTCCAAGTTCATCCATGTTGTTATAAATGATATGATTTCCTTCCTTTTTAAGCCTAATAATATCCCATATTATTATAATAATTTTATGTATTATATATAATTTAATACATAAGCTAGAATATAACCTATAAGATATATACAATATATACAATAAGATATAATACAGTAAATTTATTATATAAATAATATTCCATTTGTAATATTCCATTTTATATATGTGTATATATATACTATATATATATATATATACGCACACACATATACATACACATATATATATCACATTTTCTTTATCCATTTATCTGTTGATGGACATTTGGTTTGTTCCCATACCTTGGCTATTATGGAATAATGCTGCAGTGAACATGAGAGTACGGATATCTCCTCAAGATCCTGATATCAATCCCCATGGATAAATACCCAGAAATGGGATGGCTGGATCATTTGGTGTTTTTGTTTTTCATTTTTTCAGGAACTTCCATACTGTTTTCCGTAATGACTGAACCATTTACCATTCCCAGCAACAGTGTACAAGGGTTCTAGAGTCTCTACATCCTTGCCAACACTAACTTTTTTTTTTTTTTTCAGCCATCCTCACAGAGTTAAGGTAATATCTTGTTGTGGTTTTGATTTGCATTTCCCTGATTTCCCTGATGATTGATGATGTTGTATGTCTTTTTATATACTTGTTGGTCATTTGTTTGTCTTTAGAGATAGTCTATTCAAGCATTTTGCCCATTTTTAACTGGTTGTTATTTTTTAAAATTATTTTTTAGTTGGAATTATTTACATATTTTGGATAGTAACCTCTTATCAAATATATGGTTTACAAATATTTTCTTCCATCCCATAGGTTGCTATTTCACTTCATTTATTGTTTCTTTGCTGTCAGAAGTTTTTCATTTGCTGTAATCCTGCTTGTCTATTTTGCATTTCTTGTCTGTTCTTTTGGTGTCATGTCCATGAAATCATTGCCAAGGCCAATGTCATGGAACTTTTCCCCCTTTGTTTTCCTCTAAGAGTTTCCAGATTGTTTGATGTTAAGAATGTTATTAAATACTGGACAGTCAGGGAAACTACTCAAGGTTGAAATAATACCAATGAATAACTTCCTGTATCTCTGATTAGGTGATTTTTATTTCAATTAGTAGTAATTTTGTAGAAAATTTCAATTGCTTATTGAGCATTTAAGTTCAATTATTACTAAGTCTTCTTGTAATTATAGCATTACTTAGTTTCATCCTTAAAGTCAAAATAGCTTGAGTTTGTTCTCTGTTCTTACAAGGATGATAAATTACCTTTCTCTTGATAGAGTGGCAATAGCAAATCTTCTAGAGTTTTAAGAATATATTAGAGCTTTTTCAAGGAGTCTATTGATATCTCGTTTCTCAATTTTCTTTTAAGCTTCTTGATCACCCTCTTGTTTTCCCTAATTAGTATTGCTTTCTCAGGCAGCTGCAATAGTAAACATCTGCCACTGATTGCTGTTGATAAATGCTCTGAAGATAGATCTTTTCCATCGAAGGTAACTCTGAGATCAAATAATGATAAGCCCAGTGAATGGGGTTCTTCCAGAAAGTTTCAAGATCGATCACAGACTGACAGTACTCTGGAGATGGAGTTTTTGGGGTGGTCCAAACCATTGTCCCCACTCCAGTGTATGCTGCTAATTATACACTACTGTGTACTTGGAGACAGGATGGATAGGAGATAGGGCATGTTATAAT
The DNA here is from genome assembly GCF_017311325.1 of Ursus maritimus. NCBI lineage: Eukaryota > Metazoa > Chordata > Mammalia > Carnivora > Ursidae > Ursus > Ursus maritimus. The sequence continues at coordinate 18,322,389 of NW_024426230.1, read as the reverse complement.
ACCACCCAGCTCACTGGTCTGCCAACTAGCAGCTTTTTGCACTTAAATCATCTTTAGATTGTTGCAAGCTTTGATACATTTTCAGATTTCTGCATTAAGTCAATTTTGACAAATTTTCCCTGTGTTCTTGCTTTTGTGAAAGAGCAGATTTTTAGAAGTTTTTACTCTCCCATTCCAAAAGTGCTTCTCAGTTGATTATGTTTGGATATATTTAAGGTGTTAAGAAGAGGTGAAAGTACTGAATTCACTTTAATGTCTCATATTTTAGCAGAAAGAAAAGAATGAGGGGTTAATTTACCCATTTATTTTTTCTTTTACATCAAACAAATTATGGATGTATAGTTCCGAGATAGGTCTTAACAAGTTTAACATAACAAACTTGATAATCTCATCATATTAGGGTTACAGTTAATTTCAGTTTGTTTTGTTGTGAAGATAAATTTTTAAAAGTTATAATGCTCTTAACTTATTTATAGAATGAAAAAGAACCCAAGCATCCACTTACTTACTCATTTCAGCTGAAAATTCTCTGACAGTTTTATTAGACTTTGAAACTCCTGAAGGAAAACAATAGATATATAATGAATGCATAAATATTCAAATAACCCCCTGTAAACACATGAAATATTGGTGTAATTTAAATATCCAAAGCATGAGCATTCCTTATATAGCACAATGATAACAGAGAGATCACTACAATTACATGACATTATTTTTCTTAAAAAATATACTACTACTAAAATTTTTCTCTTTGTGATATATTTTTATTTTCTTGGTTGTAACCTGGATTCAGTATGAACGTAGGTATGGAAAATCTGGAATATCAAATAATAAATTAACAGGTGCTTGATAGAATTAATAATATAGGCCATGTAGATTATTATGAAATAAAAGCAGCCTATGAAAGCAGTTTGTATTTTGGAAGCTTTTTATTTTTCCTTAGTGCTAAAATCTGTCAATAATTACCTAGTCTACAGAAAGTTGATTAGTTCTGCCATGGTCACATTAGATATGGATATGGCTTCATATGCCTCAATTCTTTCCCCTTCCTGCATACACTATTCAGGAAGCTTTCAGAGCTTTCCAAATCACTGAATCTCATGGAAGTTTCCCCACAAATAGTGTAATGCAATTTTGAAAATATATTACAAATGCTACAAACATATGTGATATTATATGTTTAGTTATTGATCATCAATCAGCCCTGTTCCATATTTCTTATTAGTGATAGCAACATTCTTAAAAATGTCCTTGTTTGGCTTTTTCATTCCCATATTTATTTTGAAGTGGAAATTCATCAGTAGTCTAGGATTCTTTTTTCCTTAAATAGTGGACAGTTTTTCAGCAAATGAAGAGAAATACATGACGCAGTATGAATTTACATTACTTCCTTTTTAAATTTTTTCATGCATTTATAATAATTATTTTAATATAAATAAATAATAAAATGTTGAAAATATTTTACATACTATTAGATTTATCACTGATAAAGCTTTGAATGTATATTTCTATTCAGTTTTGGGCATTTAAACCATATACACAGAAATGCAGACAAATATATGTAGTATTTCAAATACAGTTCAAATACAGTTGAAATACTATATATATATGTGTATGTATATATTTCCTTGCTAATCTTATGTTGAAGCAGGACAGGTATTAGCATTTTCTTTTTATGTATTTTTTAATTGTATAAATTAATGCATTAAAAAATGCTCGGTGACCTTTGAAACAATATATTCCGATTAACTCATTCCCCATGTTTACTCTAGCATTCAGGGAATGAACTGAATGGCTACTCAATCAAGACACAGAATATTGAAAAGGTCACTGATTATGGTGGTTAAAATCATCTCATAAAGCTTTTTATCTTAGAGGTATTTTCTTCATGAAATAGGCTGTAAATTGGCAGAGCAAAAATTTCAAGTCAAATATTTTCCAACATTAAATAGTGAAAAAAGAAAACACTCTAAGACCAACGTTATAATGAAAAAGTGAACCCATATAATATCCTATTTAGACCACATACTCTCAGATTTATTTCTTACTTGGAATATGTTTTCTGATTTACATATACAATTACAGTCACATCATTCAATCATGAAATCACTTTACGTACAGGTCATGCTAATTCAACATAGTTTAAAATAAAATATCTTGCTGTGTGCTTGTAATGGAGATAAATTTGTCTTCCACTGGTCCACGTTGCCCTGTCCAAACTTCAGAAATACAAAAGGCTCTGAAAAATTATATTTTTCCATAGTTTATTTAGTGACTGAAGATAATTTCACCTGAGAAGGAACCACTTGTAATTTTTATTTATTCATTTAGGGTGAATATCCATTAACTTTGATACAGAAAAACTAGTGTGTTTAATTATGGGTAGCTCTCCCAGATCCTGTGGGGAGGGTTCCATAATAGATGATACATGCATATACTAAGTTTTTCAGATAAAAAAATTCAGAATTCCAAATTCTCTTGATCTCAGTGTTTTAGATGACTTCTAAACAGATGTTGTAACCTTTTTAAAAACAAAAGATTTTATTTTATTTCATTTTATTTTATTTGAGAGGGAGAGAGAGTGTGAGCTTGAACAGGAGGAGGGCCAGAGGGAGAGAATCTCAAGCAGACTCAGTGCTGAGCGTGGAGCCCAATACAGGACTCAACCCCATGACCCTGAGATCATGACCTGAGCTGAAATCAAGAGTTGGACACTGACCTGACTGAGTCACCCGGGTGCCCCAATGGTGGAACTTTTTAAATAATGTTTACAACAGAGGTTAACACAAAAGTTGAAAATCCATTTGGAAAGTTTTTAACAGTTAAAAATTCTCTATTGAAGTCTTCAATTGCACACTGATTAGTAGTTTTGCAAGTGACATTCTGTGATTATTAGAGATAAAATTTGTTATAACAGTCAGGAATTTTATAAAATTTACCTCCCTAATGTTATCTTGTTGCTCATTGTGGAGTATTGCCTTCTTTCATGCAATAATTGGCTATGAAAGATGCCGAGAACACATTTTATATGGATGTTATTACTATAATCTCACCACAAATCATTTTACTATTCTAAACAAAGTACTAATTCACTAGGATTAGGTTTGCATTTCTCTTTCTTAAAATAGTTTTTTTTATTAATTTTCCCAAGTGATGTTATATATTTTGATAAAGTGATTCTATATATTTTCTGGTATATGCTGTCATTAATGATTCCCATACTTCACATATATTTTTTTATTTTTTATCAGAAATATTATGTATACAACTTGATGAGTTTTGACAGAAGTATTAAGTCATATAGCCCTAACATAACCATTACATAGCTAATTTCCATGAACTCCCAAATTTCTCTTTTGCTTCTTTGCAGGCAGCTCTTCCTCTTGCCTCATGACCTGTGGCAAATACTGCTCTGCTTTTTGTTGCTATAGTTTGCATTTTATATCATTTTTTTAACCACTTCATTGAGGTATAATTGACATATAAAAACCTGTACATATTTAATGTTTGCAATTTAGTGAATTTGGTGTTAAGTATATACCTCTGAAACCATCATTTCCATCAAGGCCATAAATATATCCATCATCTTCCAAAGTTTCCTCCCACTTCTGTTATTATTATTATTATTATTAATTTATTTTTTAAAGTTGGGAGGGGAGGGGCAGCAGGAGAGGGAGAGAGGAAATCTTAAGCAGGCTCCACACCTAGAGTAGAGGCCAGTGTGGGGCTCGATCTCACAACCCTGAGATCATGACCTGAGCCAAAATCAAGAGTCAGACACTTAGGGGTGCCTGGGTGGCACAGCGGTTAAGCGTCTGCCTTCGGCTCAGGGCGTGATCCTGGCATTATGGGATCGAGCCCCACATCAGACTCCTCTGCTATGAGCCTGCTTCTTCCTCTCCCACTCCCCCTGCTTGTGTTCCCTCTCTCGCTGGCTCTCTCTATCTGTGTCAAATAAATAAATAAAATCTTTAAAAAAAAAAGAGTCAGACACTTAACCAGCTGAGCCACCCAGGCACCCCTAACCTCCATTATTATTAGTAGGAATAGTAGTGGTAAGAACACTTAAGATCTACCCTCATCTCAAAGTGTAAAATAAAGTATGGTTAGTCATAGTGTATATTGTATCTAGTGTTTAGTAGATTTCCAGAACTTATTTATCATACATAACTGAAACTTTGTACCCTTAACTATCACTCCCCCTCCTTTTGGCCCTCCCGCAAGCCCTAATAACAAGCCTTCTAGTCTCTGCTTCTATTAGTTTGGCTATTTTAGATTCTACATGTGAGTTCATTAGTATTTGTCTTTCTGTGTCTGGCTTATTTCACATGGCATAAATCCTACAGGTTCATCCCTGTTATTACAAATGACAGTATTTCCTTCTTTTTAAAGACTTCTTATATTCCATTTTATGTAAATAACACATTTTCTTTATCCATTCATCTATTGATGAACACTTAGATTGTTTCCATATCTTGGCTATTGTGAATAATGCTGCAATAAAATTCACAGTGCAGATACCTTTTTCAAGATCCGGACTTCAAATCCTTTAGATATATATCCAAAAATGAGATTGCTGAGTCATATGTTATTTCTATTTTTCATTTTTTAGGAACTTCTGTACTGTTTTCCATAATAGCTATACCATTTAATATTCCCACCAACAGTATAAAGAGTTTTTATTTCTTCACATCCTTGCCAACACTTGTTATCTTTTGTTTTTTTAACAATAGCCATCCTAACAAGTGTGAAATGATATCTCACTGTGGTTCTAATTTTCATTACCTGATGATTAGTGATATTCTTATAAATGTACTCTTACAATATGTCATATTTTGTATTTCGATTTTTTTTGCTAAGCATTATGCTCTTGTGATTTAGTAATGTTACTGTTTGTGTCAGTAATTCCTTTTTATTGATTGGTATTCCATTATTTGTTCATGCATTATTTATTTCACCACTCAGTGGACATTTGTATTTTTTCCATATTTTTCCCAGCACATTGTTAGTTTTATTCAATTTTGTTCATACATGTCATGCTTTCTCACCCTCTCCCCCATTAAATCAGAGCATTTTAAAGCCTATAGGAACTAGAAAGGATTTCTATTAAGTATCTCAGAAAAACAGCAGGTGTCTTGTTGACCCAAATGTTATTTCACAAGTGCCTAGAAGTTCTGAAATAATCTCTTCCTACTTTTTTTTCTGTTTTCAGATTGGACTTTTACTAACCTGGAAAATTCAATATGTTAGATATTTTATAATAACTAAGAATTCAAACAAAATAATTTGAAATTATACAAATGGGGGCCCTTTACCTTTTTAAAAATTGTAAAAATGAATGTGCTTATCCACTTGCTACCACTTGCCAAATCATCATTTTGGTGGTACTTACCTCTTTTAAGTATTCTGGGATTTTATATGTTGTTTTCCTATTCAGAACTATATAATTCTAATTAGGATTCTTTTTTAAAAAAGGGGCAGAGAGACTCTATCACCTTTGCCTCACTTGCATTGTAGGGTGAGTAAAGTGTATATCCCATAAGAATTACAAATATTTAAAGCCTCATGGACAAATTTGAATACATTATCATTACTAATAAGTCATAAGAATAACTTTTAGATTACCCAGTGTTTTCAGGTGTTTCAGTATTTTGTAATACTTTAAGTTACACTTTCAATAATATCACTGGAGGCCAGCCTAATAAGTAACTTATCTTTACTTCAGGATTCTATCCTTTTTTTAAGAGACTATTTTTAGAGGAATTTTAAGTTTAAAACAAAATTGAGAGGGAGGAACAGAGATTTTCTGTATACTCTCTGCTGTTTCTACTTTTTTGGAAATTATAGCTAATGCTTCTGAGAACAATCTAGAACAACTCTTCACTAGGAATATATGTTTCACTTCTCTTGGGTTAGTATCTGAGAGTGAAATTGTTGGGTCAATGGCAATTTCATGTTTTTAAGTCTATAAGAAATGCAAAATTGCATTCCAAACTGGTTTTTATCACTTTATATTTCCACAAACCATGAATGAGAACTACACCAGTGCAATGCATTTCTGCACCAATGCTTTGTGTTGTTAGCTTTATAAATTGTAGCTACTGAGTGAACCAGCAGTCTTTCATTGTGGTTTTAATTTGTTACTCTGTGACTAGTTTGATTCTTTTCATTTGTGTATCTTCTTTGTTAGATGTTTAATTAACACTTTTGCCCATTTTTAATTAGGTTTTTATCTTGTTGCTGTAACATTTTAAAACATGTTCTGTGTAAAATTCTTTATCAGATATTTGTTTAGCAAATATTTTCCATTATTTTGTGTCTTGCATTTTTATTTTCCAATGAGTATGTTTTAAAGAGCTAATTTTGATGAAGACCAGCTATATATATATATATATATATATATATATATATACACACATATATTTTTTTCCAATTAACTTGTCAATTAAAAAAAAACAAGTTTTTGGGTGTTTTTGTTTGTTTGTTTGTTTTTGGTCTAGATTTTCACCATATTTTATAATGCCGGTTTTCTTCATTTATAACTGCAGTTACTTAGGGTATATACTGGATTAGTATGCATATCTTCATAATATACTCTCCTGTCTCTATATAGAAACCCTTTTTTGCAATGATATTTTACCCCATAAAGCCTTTATTCATGTATCTAAAGTTTATTTCTCTTGCCAATATCTATTTTTCAAAACTAAATTAATATGTCCAATCTTCTAAGTCATGTTATATGCCATGTCTCAAAATTTCAACTTAGTTGTCTTATAGGAATCCCATCTTTAACATGTTTAAAATGAATACCATTTTTTTTGTGCTTCAATCTATTACATTTCTTGCCTTCCTCATCAGAATTAATAGTGCTTCTATCTATCATCCAGAGGCTTCTGCCAAATAATTAAGTGTCCTTCTTGGTTTTCTCCTTTGGCTGATGCTGCTAATTGTCTTGTTCAACACTTATTCTAAACCCATTCCTGGTCAGCAGAGGCTAAAAAGCTATTACAGCTATGTATCTAGATGTGATTTGTCAGGCTTGGAAACCACTAGTTTAGACAAATTGCCTATATAGTTCTTATGTGAAATACTGCAGTAGGTTCATGTGAATGGGAATTAAAGATGTGATGAATTGTATCGGCTTACCTATGGTTACTTCGTACTAATTATGCACTGTGCGCTAGAGTTCCTATAATTTCCTGATGTTGGCCGTGTTCCTTTCCATATGCCCCTTTTTCCCTAGTCATAAATTCCCAAGTCTCCTCATATCTAGCTGAATAGTTTCAAATGTTGTGAAGGAAAAGAGCAAGACAAGAAGTTAAGGGTCTCTATAGGATTTTGTTCATTATTTACCTAAGCATCTTTTCAGGAAATAATGAAGCCAGTAAGCATATTATAGTAGATTGACAGTTGGAGACAGGGCATCAGAATATGTAGACAATTTCTTTCACTGTGAAAATGAGAAAAAAGGAGAGTAATGTAATTGGAAAGAGTTAATAGTCGAGAGGATTTTGTAGTATGTTTATTTAATTGACTGCATTTTATATATCAATAAATATTGATCATATTTAAATACAAGTGAAATAGATGAGAAAAATATACAAAGGAAATCTGTAACTTGCCAGAAATGAAACCAGAATTATGTTTATTTTAGGCCTATAATTAGCCAAAAACCCGTATTTATGAAAGAGAATCAGTGGATATCTAACTGGGTCAACCAAGTGAAAAAAAGACTGGAAGAAAATGTTCGGGTAACTTTGTGACATTATAGCGAAAACATGCATGCACACAAGTATCTTTTATGTGTAATCATCATTCCCTACCTCTAAAGCCTATAGGATTTACCTATGCATCAGTAAGTACTTCTGTGTTTAGCACAGATAAATTTGTGTTATTGAGAACTTGGACTTGAAAGCCTATCTTCGTCATGCATTAAACTAAGACATTTTCGGCAAATTCTTAGTTTATCCATAAAATAGTAATAATACAATTATCTTACTAAATAAAGTGTTTAATGATTAAATAAATATTTAGAATAATTCTTGTTATATCGCTGTTATTTCAGTGCAAAGTAATACTATTATTGTTCCTCTATCTTGCTTCTGCTCAAAACTCTATGAGAAAAATGCTTTTTTTCTTACTATACAGATGAAATATTTGAAGTATTTGGAAGTCAAAACTATCAAGTGACAGAATTAGAATTTAAAAACCATATCTATTTAATTTTAAAGATTCCATTTTTTTGCATGTTCATAATCTGGTAGGTCAGAATAAAAATATTATCAACAAGCTAAGCAAAGGAAAGACCCTAGGTAATTTAAGGTTGGGAATTATATATGGGTGGTATGTATGTGTGTCTGTAAGTATGTTTAAAACATGGGTAAGTAATTGTGCTAATGCATTAATAAATAGTAAAACCAAACACAGACATTTCATAGTCAAATCCAGCTCCGGTCTGGGATATTCATTTCCCTATTTGTCTTGTTTTATGTCATTTGTTTCCCTGTAATTTACCTTTCCTGCTTATTCTCATATTGGGCAAACATGAATGAAAAATTTAAAATTTTTATTTACTGAAGTTTGATATTAATCTGTATTATGAGAAGTAATATTTTAGTATTATATAATGTAAAGATCTAAAAAATGAGTCATGGTAAAATACACTTCATTATCGCCATGTCTTATCCTTGCAGTACTACTTCTGATTCATTTCAAAAGAAATCTTCATTCTCTTAACATCAGAGCACAAGGAAATTACTATATGACAAGAAATTGCTACTTCTTATAATATTTGATACAGTGAATCGGAATATCATTTGGAAAATGTTTTATGAATACATTATTAACTCATTTGTGAAATTTCAAAGCTTTTTATCAAAAATACAACTGGAAAAAATCTAGATAAATACCTAACTCATCTGTGTGATGGCAGAGGATATGGAGAAGTGAGAACTGGAGGTGCTAAAACTCCAGAGAAAAGGCAGTCTCAGAAAAGTGAATTTATATCTGCAGCTGTTTTTATTTTGGTGACGGTTCTTAATTTCTGGAAAGGTAGAAAGCTGAGGATATGGGCATTACATCTGAGAAAGACTCCTACTTAGAAAAAGAAAGCTTTTGGATTAAAATCTTGTGGAGCTTTTGGCAGCAATGCTTTTGGAAACTTGGGAGAACCTTGAATACTGGTACTTTTATCCTGAGGGCATTTGTGACTGTGCAGGATAAGAAGCTAAGAACTGTTAAAAGATTAACTGAGGTCTATTAAAAAATTTAAGAGTTCGAGCAAAAATCTGTTTGCATGTGGCAGCTAGCTACAAACTGAAAGTGGTTAGGAGGGCTCTGCTGACAGGAACCAAGTGAAAGACTTAAATGGAGAAAGTGCAGAAGTGAAGACAGGAAATGATTCCATTGTCTATAGCTTAAAGCCTACTTGGTTGTTTGTGATTGGTTATGCTTAACCTTTTGATTTTATAACCTTGAAGCATTTACAGGCTTAGGTTTTGGTTTACTTACTTGGCCAGGCAGTAGAGCCTTCTAGGTCTAATGGCCTCCTTATTTAATTGAATATAACCTAGCAGAACATTTCTCTTAAAGCAGAAGTTGCAGCAATCTCAAGATCTGAGTGTTAGGGTTTAGAATCTGTAAGGAGGAAGATTCCCAGAAAATATGAAATCTTCTCGATTGAAAATAATAATACAGAGATGAACCAAAGGTCCCTGAATCTCAGCTGAGCTCCAACCCAGAATTAAATCTCTACTTCATTAATATGACCAGCCACTATTTTATTGTCTCAGGAAAGAGAGCCATTGTAATAAAGGAAAACATCATATAAACATTTTAATTTTAATTCACAATCAGCAGTATTCTATCAAAAAAGACTAAACATGCTAAAGAGTAAACACAACACAATACTGAAAAGCAGGAGAAAACAGGAAATAGGAATACAGCCACATCAGATAAAATTAATGAGAGTAGATGACCAGATCTTTAAAACAATGTAGATTAAGTGTTGGCAAAATTAGGAGGAGAAACAGACGAAATAGCTGATGAAGAACATTGCATCAGCGTGTGGAACTGTAATACATAGAAATTCTAAAATGAAAAAAAATATGGTACCTGAATTTGTAATTCTCTGTGTGGATTTAATTGAAGATTCATACCACAAAAGTCAAGACTACTAAGTAAGAAAACAGATTGACACACAAATAAATTAGAGTCTAAAGAGGAAAAAAAAAAAAAAAGGAAAAAAAAGGAAGGAAATACAGTAGATGTAAGAATAAGGTGGAAAACAAAGACCTAAATAGGTGTAAGTGGAATCCTAGAGAAAAAGTAGAAATGTGGAAAGAGCAACAATGGAAGAAGTATGTATCTTCAAATAGCCCAAAACTGGTTAAAGAAATCAAGCCAGAGATTTAAGAGACTTTGCAGGCAATGATAAGATAAATTCACAGAAAATAATACCTAGGGACATTATAGTCCGACCGCTGAAAACCAAAGACAACCAGAAAATCTTATGAACAGCCAGATAGGACAAATAAAAACATTACTTTTGAAAAAGCAACAGCAAAGCAAAGCCTACTGAGTTTTTCAACAAAAATAATGAATGTTACTAAGCAATCAAATGACACCTTTAAAGTGCTGGAAATAAATATCATTCTCCAATTCTATTCTCATCACTTTCTTGTCCTTTTGGCTAAGATCAAGTGTAGTAGCTACAGTTCTGTTCCCAAAGACAGTATCCTATTATCCATTAAAATTAAAATGGGGATATATTCAATGAATACTGAAATATTTTGTGCACAAAAATCTGCTCCAAAACAAATCTCTAAGGACATTTTTTTAGAGAAGCAAAATAATTCCAGAGAGGAACATAAAACTGATCCTAGATGGAAACAAAAAACGATGTAAGGATAAATATGTGGAAAATAAATGAAGATGAAAGCTTTACTGCCAGCCCCAAAACGGCAATAGAAATGTCTGGTACTGTTTACAATATAAAATTCATAAAAACTTACTTCAAAGGCCAGATGATTTGGAAGAATTTAAGTATGCTTGGTAAGGTGGAAAAAGTAATAATCTGCATTAAACTGTCATAAAGCATTGTGTTGTGATCTTTAAAGAGACTACTAAAACAATTGTAAAAATTTCATAACTCACAAATTACTGCGGGTAGAATGGAATGCTAGTTTTTAAAGTATTAACCACAAGATGGAGGAATGAAAAAGGAATATTAAAAAATATTGGGTGATATTTAAGGTTTAGTGTCTTATTACACTAAATAAATGTTCCATTATAAGTGTAAAAAATATTGGATGTATTGAACAGAAAATACTTAAAGAAAAATGCTAGGACTTTAAGAAAGGATAAAATATAAAACACAACTGCATGCTTCTTTCAAGAGCAGTATGTTAAAGATAGGGACAGAGAAAAGTTAAAAAGTAAAATAATTAAATATATATCACGTAAACACTAATGAAAACAAAGCTATTGTAGCTATACTAATAGTAGTCAAAGTACATTTTAAGGAATAATGCATCTCTAGAAGATAGAGGGATATTTTGTAATTAAAAGAAACCCAACAGGAACATATCACAATTCAGAAGTAGTATGCACAAATTAACATAGATATTAAATATGTAAATCCCAGATACAGATATATCATATATACATATATGTTTATCATATACATATTATATGTCCATACAAAATTGTAATGGGAGATAATTACACAGTACTGTTAATAGCTAATATAATAAAAAGAAAAATGATCAATAATGCTTTGGTAGATCTGAAAGCGTAAGTAGCAAAATTGACCTAAACCTACTAAATTAAACTTACATTCAACAAAGGCATTGCATTATTTTGATGTACAAGTGCACATGGAAAAATATCCAAATATTATAAACCAAATGTAGGTTTGATTAATTCCAAATATATTTCAAAGAATACATAGCAATCAATGTTCTGCCATTTATAATGTTACTAAAATAGTAGTCAATAACATAAAGTAAACTTGAAAATTTCCCAACTACTTGTTTAAGGATATTACACTTCTAATTAATCAGTGGCTCAAAAAATAAGTCACAATAGAGATTATAAAATATATTTTTAAATGTCTGGAAATATAGTACAGAATATTAAACTTTTAAGGGGCAGGCAGAACAAAATTTAGAAGATATTTCATAGCTTCCAATGCATATATTAGAGAACAAGAATAATTATCATTAATGATACATTGATAATATCTTGATAATTGAGTAACATCAACTCAAAGGAAAGAGAAGGAAGGAAATAATAAAGAAAAGAAATGAATGTAATAGAAAACAGTTGATTGATATGGAAAATCAGCAAAGTTAAAAATGGGTTTTTCAAAAACAAACTTTATGAGTCTGTAAGATCGAACAGGAATAAGTGAAAAAACCGAAATTCTTAATATAAGGAATAAGATAAAATCATTACACATCCAATAGACATTTTTTTTTCAAAGCGGAAATAAGGAATTCTACTTATGTAGATGATGAGCAACTGGAAATTACTTAACTTTTCACCATTAAAAAAACTAAAAAAACTGACAGAATATAAAAACAATTGCTTTCTGACACTGGAAAAAAAATAAAAGACTGTGAACGTTGGAAGAAGAAAAGTAAATGAGTCGTATTCTGTAATTGATTCCAGAATTCTCCCTGAAACTAGATTATGAAACATGGTATAGGAAAAGGATTCCCAAGAAGAACACAATAGTCCTGCTGAGTTAAGGTGAAAAAGAGGAATGGAAAAAGAGGTATGAATTAAACCCAACATAAGTAGAAGAAATAAAACATTCCTAAGTTGATCTGTAGGTTCAATACAAATTTCGCTTAAATTCTAGCAGGCTATTATTTTAGGACTAGACAAGAATATCCTCAACTTTATATGAAAGATATATATTTCATCTATTTATTCAAAAAGAAAAAAAATAAGAAGTATAAAACTAGAGGGCTTATGCTCACATATTTTAAGAATTAATGTAAGTCTACGATCCATATAGTGTGATAATAGTAAATGTAACAAGATAGTCCAAAAACAGATCCACCCATTTATGGTTTATTTTTACTTAAGTTGCCAGTGTTATTTAATAAGGAAAAATGGGAGAGGGTTGACATATATTTGGTTTAAAATTAGATTAATTCTGATCTCTTAAGATGTGTTAAGCCGTGTTTCCTTTTACCTTATTTTCTGGAAGAGATTGTACAATTAGTAGTATTTCTTTCTTATATCAAATTGTAGAGCTAAAGTTAAAGACTGAAAATACAAAACTTCTAAAATATAGGAAAGAATATTTGCAGTTATTGTCAGGCACAATTTTCTAAGGAGGGTTCAAAAGCCACAAGAAAAATAGGGAGAAAAACAATACATTGCACATCATCAAAATGAAAAGGTCCTTTTTTCCAAAACCTCTGTTAAGAAAATGAAATTATAAGTGACATACTGGGAGAACTATTTGTGGTACATACATCTAACACAGGATATGTATCCAAATTATATAAACAATTCCAACTTTAAAATAAGACAACACATATATATTTTCAAAATAATTGAACAGACAGTTCAGGGGGGAAAAAGATACATGGGTGGCCAATAATTACATGAACAGGTAGCAAACTTCTTAGTCATCAGATAAACCCACAAAAAAGACATTACTACACGCAGTCTAGAATTGCTAAAATTGAAGTAGATAACATCAAGTGTTGGGAGGTTATGCAGCCTGAGCTTTCATAATTTGCTAGTGGAAATGTAAAATTGCATAATCACTTTGGACAACCACTTGGTAGTTTTAATAGAATTAAGCATAAAATTACTATGTGACCCTGGACCTTATTCCTATTGTATTTATACAAGATAAATGCAATAAGTATCTATGTAAATTATTGTACGTGAATGGTTTCAGCAGCTTTATATAGGGGCCAAAACTGGAAACAATCCAAATAACTATCACCAGGTGAATGGATATATACATTGTAACATACCCATTTAATGAAATATTATCATCTACTGTTAAAGTTTATCATCTCAGGTAAATCTCAAAATCATGCTGAGTGGAATCAAACACAAAAGTAATTAGTGAGTGTTTCAAGATCTTAAGTTCTAGGAAAATTAAGTCTAACTTATTATAACAGAAAGCAAATCAGGGTTGCTTGAGGTCAGGAATAAAAAAGATTGATATTTAAAGATAAAAATGGTGATAGAAACTGTTGGTGGGAATACAAGCTGGTGCAGCCACTCTAGAAAACAGTATGGTGGTTCCTCAAAAAACTGAAAATTGAGCTACCCTACAACCCAGCATTTGCACTACTAGGGATTTACCCCAAAGGTACAAATGTAGTGATCTGAGATCTGAAGGGATCTGTAGTGATCTGTAGTGATCTGCACCCCAATGTTTATAGCAGCAATGTCCACACTAGCCAAACTATGCAAAGAGTCCAGATGTCCATAGGCAGTTGAATGGATAAAGATGTGGTGTGTGTATATAAGGGAATCCTACTCAGCCATCAGGAATATGAAATCTTGCCATTTGCAGCAATGTGGATGGAACTAGAGAGTATTATGCTAAGCAAAATAAGTCTATCAGAGAAAGACAATTATTATATGATCTTACTCATATGTGGAATTTAAGAAACAAAACAGAGGTTAGATTTCATACCTGTTAAGAAGAATGAGAGTTAAGGAACATTATCTGTATCCTTAGTGGTAATGCCTTCAAACCAAAAATCAGCAGGAATACACCTCTACGTAGTTGAACAAGTTGAGCTTATTCATTATAGTAAAGGTAACCGCACACTATTGTGAACTGTGGAGTGTTTTTTTAGAGCATGCCAAAAACGACTTATAATAGAACTTGGGCTCATGTTAGGTGGCTTTAGAGGAAGATGTACTGAAGTTTTATTCTAGATTGAGAATCTAGATATCAGGAAACAGGGATAATTTTGTGACTGGGTTTCTTAATAAATCTTATCCAGAAGAAGGAAGACTAAAGCAAAGCTAAAGCTATAATTTGATTAGGAAGTTGCAGCCACTTAAAATAGGCAAAATAGGGGGATGTTTGGTTATTTTTATGGCTTAGACAGTGTGTAGATATGTGTGTGTATCTGTGTGTGTATGCTTTCAGACATAGTGGGAAATTATTTTTATTAATTATTTTTGTCTTGATTTGTCATAGTCACAGGTGGCTTTGTTTGATATTGACACTTTATGAAATTGGTTAAAACAGAGCATACCAAAGCTTAGCTGTGGTTATCGGACTAGCTTTTTTTTTTTTTTTTTTTGTAAAGATTTATTTATTTATTTATTTGACAGAGATAGAGACAGCCAGCGAGAGAGGGAACACAAGCAGGGGGAGTGGGAGAGGAAGAAGCAGGCTCATAGCGGAGGAGCCTGATGTGGGGCTCGATCCCATAATGCCGGGATCACGCCCTGAGCCGAAGGCAGACGCTTAACCGCTGTGCCACCCAGGCGCCCCCGGACTAGCTTTTTTAAAACACCAAAGGTTTGATGATAATACTAAGCCAGCTCATAGACTGCTTTTCTTTTCCTTACTACAAACAATGAAATCATACCATAAAGATAGCTCTTGTAATAGGTCAAAATTGTATTCTAAAATTAGTTAAAAGTCATTAAGAAAATGATAACGATGTAGAAAAAAAACACAAAATATATCAGATTTTGAAAAACTCAGAAGTGAGGTTACAGAATTCAGGCAAGAATTATAAATAAAAGAAAAAATCATATTAGAAATTGAGACTAAAATGAAGATTTAATAGAAAAGGAAGGTGAAAAGGGATCATTTAAAAAATAAAGATGAAGAAAGATAACTAAATTAAAGTGACAAATATTGAAGATAGTGAAGGAAGATAAAGCATATGATTAGTAGGAACCTCTGAAGCAGAAAACCAAAAGAAGAAAATTGAACTGAGAAACATTAAGTACTATAATTTTAGAAAAGACTTTTACATTAAAAAAAAAAAAGGTTTGAAATCCATATATTATAAAGATGACCCTGTAGTTTTGAGGTTCTGAATTTGTTTGAAAGAAACCTATTTGTAAAAAAGTAAGTGAAAACTTCATAATTATGAATTTTTAAGTAATATTAATCTTCATACTATATTATATGGGATAGCAAAAAATATATCAAACGCTTCTAGGGTCAAGTCCAAACCCTTGAGAAGTCAGCTTGAAGGTCTTTCTCCTAGCAAAAAGTGAAATAGGTAGAATTGCAATAGGCATAGTAATACAATGGATTGAAACCCACCAAATATATTTAAATCCATATTTTTAAAAATATTTTATTTATTTGAGAGAGAGAGAGAGCACACACATGAGTGGGGGGGTGAGTGGGGGAGTGGGTGGGAGGGAGGGCAGAGGGAGCTGGAGAAGCAGACTTCCCGCTGAGCAGGGAGCCTGATGCGGGGCTCTATCCCAGGACCCTGAGATCATGACCTTAGACAAAGGCAGACGCTTAACCAACTGAGCCACCCAGGCGTCCCTTAAATCCATATTTAATAACCGCTCTCTCTCTGTTCTCTGTCTCTCTTCCTTTCTCTCACACACACGCTCAGATACACAGGGATCATATGAGCATGATAGAGAAGAAAATAATTACCTTAAAATCTTGTAAATAAAGGGAAAGAATTATTAATCCTATGTTTCTCATTTGAACTAGGAATCTGAGAAGATAAAATATGTCCATATGCTTTTATGTTTTATAAGAAAGTAAGTGAAATAGTTTTGCATTGCATTTGATAAATGAAAAAGAAATGAAGAATAAACTAGAAAATCTTAATTTTGTATTCTTCATTGAATTAATTGCGAATTGAGAATCAGTTGAGCATCAAAATCTGCTCACATGACAAAGAAAACTAGAAATTACTTGCTTGTTTTTGAAAGAATGAGATAGCTCTTATGTGGTCAGCAGAATAATGACCCCCAATATGTTCTCTATAGATCACAGAAACCCTTGAGTATGTCACCTTACATGACAAAGAGTATTTGCAGATATGATTACTATTAACGACTTTGAGATTGGAAGGTTACCTGGATTATTCAGTTGAAGTCTGTCTACTCACGTGAATCCTTAAAAGCAGAGAACCTTTCCTGGCTGTGGTGAGAGGGGAAGGACTTAGGAAAAACAGAGAGGGGCAACACTGCTGGTTTTGAAGGTGGCGTAATGGGGCCATGAACGGAGGAATGAATGCAGACTGTAGAACCAGGAAAAGGCATGGAAATGAAACATAACTAACCCCAGGATGAAACATAACTCTGCTGACAATTTGATTTTAGCCCCATGAGACCTACAAAAGATTTCTGCCCTTCGAAACTCAAACTTTAAGAAAAAATTGTAGTTTTAAGTACTAAATTGTGGTAATATGTTTCAACACAAATAGAAAATAATACTACTTATTGTCCTGCCCATAGGATTGAAACTACATCTAAGCAAACCTGTGTACTTAACTGCCAATAATCAAAAAGGAGGAACATGTAAATCTAGTACAAGCATAGGCAGTCAGCAAAACCCAAGCTGTAAAAAATTCCTTAGGCATGATGACTCATGTTTTATCAGTAAATAAACTTTAAGAAAGGAAAAAGATTAACAGTAAACAAGGAAAGCAAAGTCTGTGGATTAAAAAAGTTTTAAAAGTGATCATAAAACATACATGATGAAACTATAGAGATCAATAATGGAGACTTGACTACTAATATTAAGAAATGCAAGGAAGTGGTTACAGAAGGAAGTGATTATGAACAGCAAGACAGTAGTTAATTATAGGTGAAGACAGGATTTGAGAACAGAACATGACGAACGGAGGAATGTCATGAGTGGCTGGCAAAGCTCTATTTCTTTATCTGAAAGGTGGTTACAAGCAAGTTCATCTAATGAGCATCCATTAAATCTGTGTTTATTTTGTGTATAGTTTTATGTAAATGATTTATTTTACAGTAAAAGAGAATGGATAACAAAATTCTGAGTATTTCATTCTTATATATGTTTTATGTACTTTGCAACATCTATTTTACAGTAAACACTAGGTTCTCAACACAAATTTATTGAGTAATATGTTATTCTTAAACTTTAGTATTTACAAGGTAGTTTTAGTAATTTTTTAACCATTTTTCAAACTTTTTTATGATCAAACATATTAATATGTCTGCAGTGACACAGATAACTTTCACATTAAGTGGGATATGTAAAAATCACACATAGCTTCAGGAACCCCTGTTCACGTTCACCACCAAAGGAGTTCAGGTCACTCTGTTCTTCCTTCCAGATAAGTTCCACAAAAAGCTTGCAGTTCTCAGAGCTTTTTGGATTTTAGCATATACGTAAAGGATTGTTGACTGTGAACCATTAAAGGGCATTATGTTTATTTGGGCTCTTGGAAACATGTAAGATTAGTGAGATCTACAATTTTTTTCTTTTTTTTTTATGGGTGGTAACAGATGCCTTTATTATCTTGGTTGTAGTGATGGTTTCAAGTCCAAATACATACATCAAAACTTATGGTACATTTTCAACACATGCTTTTATTGTATTTTATAATGCAATAAATAAAATTATTTAACATGGATGCAAAAACCCTTTAAGAAGATTAGTCAATTGAATTATTATAATAAAAATTATACATCATGATCAATTGGGTTTATCTCAAGAATGTTAGGATGATTCAACATTTAAAAATTCTGAAAATGTAATATACAATTTTAACAGGGTAAAAGGGAAAAACAATATAGTTTTCTGAATAGGTGCAGAATCTGATAAAATACACAATTAAGATTTTTCTTTGCCAGAATATAAGAACATTTATTGTATTTTTCTCTCCTGGATCTTTTAGGCTAAAAGGCAAAGCAGTCATCCTTTTACTTACTTTGTCTTATTTTGGGGGGGTAAAATTGACATATAACATTGTTGGAATGATTATCACAATAACTTTAGTTAACTTCCATCACCTCAGAGAGTATATTTTTTTTCTTGTGATAAGACCTTTAAAATTTTCTCTCATAAATATATGATACAGTATTGATAATTTTATTTATCATGCAGTTAATTACATCGCAAAACTTATTTCTCTTGTAACTGGAAGTTTGTACCTTTTGACCACCATTTTACCTACCCTCCACTCTTGTCTCTGGAAATCATCAATTTTTCTCTGTGAGTTCAGCTTTTTTTAAATTTAAAAAATTTTTTTTATTACACATACAAGTGTAATCATATGGGATTGTCTTTCTCTATTTCACTTAGCAAAGTGCCCTCAAGGTCCATTTATGTTGTAAATGGCATTATTTCCTTCTTTCCTTTTTATGGCTGAATAATATTGCCAATGCTTGTTTTATTTTGTTTTTATGATGATAGCTATTTTAATAGCTATTAAGAGGCTATATCATAGCGGTTTTGATTTTCATCTCTCTAATGATTAGTGATGATGAGTACTATTTCATGTAGGAAAAATAGTAGATTGTATGAGGTTTCCTTCTTTAAGTATTTTATTAAAAATTTTAAAGTTCAGGAGTGCCTGGGTGTCTCAGTCGGTTAAGCATCTGCCTTCGGCTCAGGTCATGATCCCGGGATCCTGGGATCCAGCCCAAGTCAGTCTCCCTGCTCAGCAGGGAGCCTGCTTCTTCCCTCTCCCCCTGCCCTCCTCCCCGCCTCACCCCACTCATGCTCTCTCTCTCTCATGCTTTCTCTCAAATAAAATCTTTAAAAAATTTGAAGTTCAGTTACAAAAAGAATAAAAGTTTAAAGGATGTATTTCTGCGTTAGGCTCTCCATGTCCTATCTGGCTGGAGCTACTTGGCAGGTGCAGAAAATCTTAAACCAGAATATAACAATTAGAACAAAAAATTCCAATTTATAACTTTTTTTTTTTTTTTGCGCTATACTATCACTTTACATTGATGATGTGATTATTTTATTTCTGGTCCCTTCTTTTGGGTAAACAGCATGCAAAGAAATCTACCACTGGCTGCATCTGAATAAAGTACCTTCCAAGCCTTCCAAAGCCTTGCACAATACATTACGAGAAACATAAAAACAAAAACAAAGAAACTTGTTTACTTTTTAAGAATATTTTTATTTTATTTTGTCTTACTGCAGTAGCATTAGTTTTGGGGAGGGTAATGGTTTGAAAGAAAAAGATAATGATTTAATAAATGAAAAGAAAGAAAATTAGAAAAAAAATAGCAAATACCTCTGTTTTAGAGCAACAATGATATTCATAACCCATGTACATGTTCTTAGAAATTTCTAAAACTTTATAGAAGTCATTTTTAATAAGACTCATTAATAATTATGTTTTAGTAATGTTTACAGGAAAGGGTGAAGGATATTAAAAAAGAGAACAATAAAACTTAAGCAGATAGGTACACAGCCTCATAGTTTTGGTAAAGTGTTATCTATGCCTGTTTTGCTGTTTCTATTTTCTCCTTCAGCATCCTTGCAAGGATATTCATTTGAAATCTTGATCATAATATCTGAAAATCATAGAACAGAATTTTCCAGATCACTGATTCAAACTGTGATTTATGATAGTGGTATGTAGGAAAATGTAGTTAGACTATCAAAAACTCATCTCTGATATTATTTATTAAGCCCTGAAATCTGAGTTTTTAAAAATATTTGGTACTAAAAATCTTCCCAGAGATCATTAGTCTTCCCAGTTCAGGAAACAATGGGTTTGCGTATTGCCTTACATTTGTAAAATATGGAAATACAATGAAAAATATCCATCTGTAGTCCTATGATCTTTTATTTTCTCCAGGTAGTCTACAAACTTCCTTCAGGTGAATATGATTAATATTTCCCACATGGTAAGCAGCAACATGTGTGCATGGATAGTTTGTTCCCAGAGTTTCTAATTGTATACACAACTAATTTGAAGTTTTCAGTCAGTTGATAAAAATAGAATATATTAGATCTTAAACACTGGTTATCAGAACAATGTTTTTAGTCATATTTCAGTTTTTATTTAGGGGCAACAAATTTGTATTGCAATTTTTAGAAACTGAAATAGGAAATTGCATAGATGAGAAAGATAAACTGTATACTTGTGAATGATTCTTACATTACTACAGACATTGTGAGCCATGTATTCAAAGCTAGTCACTAATCACCAATCAATTCTGTGTACTTCCCTTCACTCTCTGCCTGAACACAGCCTCCTTTTATTCTCCTCTAGCTGGTAGAATCTACTCAGGCTTCATGGCTTCTGCATTAACTCTTCCCAAAAACTGAAGTGTTATTTCACCCCAATTTTAGCTTCAAGAGAATAGATTTATCATTCAGTGCAATGCCATATCATCAGAAAAAAAATATTCTCTGTAGTTATGTTTTATCTCTTCTTTTAACTTATCACTATATGAAATATTATTTATTATTTTGCTTGCATATTTCTATGTTCCTCTGTGAGAATATAAGGTACTTAAGCCAGGTGCCTTACTAATTGGAGATTCTATATCCTTGGTAATTATCATTACAGATGTTGACTGGCAAAAATGAAATAAACATAACTATAATTGGCATGAAATTTCTATTATTAAAATGAGAACAACGTTCGATTGACATTATTTTTGTACAGCTGTCTGTTATCACGGTAGGAACTGATATTACATTAGACCACCTCAAATATCTGCAGTTTATTTACTTCCTGTTCTTTTAATATTTATCTTTAAATTCTTAACTTTTAAATTAACCTAGAGTCTAGGGTTAGTCACTATCTCTTCCTTTTTTTCACAGCAAAATAAGACCTCTGAACTATTTATCTCTAATTGGCTCCTCATATCAAATATCCTATAATTTAAAAATGTGGATCTATTTTTATCATGTTAAAATACTGACATAATTATTATTTTTTATCAAATTATTTTTAATACTTAGTGTATGTGCCAGGCCCTGTTAAAAATACTTGGAAAGCATTGAATGTTCTTGTTTGAGAAGTATAGAAGTCATAGCAAAGGGAACAAAAACAAAAAAAAATATAAGCATGATAAACTCTGGACATGGATCTGAGAATATTTATATATATATAATAATAGTTAATGACATTGATATTCAAATCAAAATAGACATGAGGTAAATAATAAAATTGATCATAAAGGCATGTTACTACTATTAAACTTTACAACATAAAAGGGAAAATAATGCATAAAATTTATTTCTAATACAATTTTTAAAAGTTCACAATTAAAATTTAGATTAAAATATGCAATAAAATTTAAAATATTAAAAAGTAAAAAAAAAAGAGAAAATTCCGCTTCTATGATTTAAGACATGTTATTCTGTGGTATAGAAAAAAAAATGGAAGATATAGAATGAAAAATAAACCTCAAAATTTACCACTAACATATAACTACTCATACCTCTTGGTAATATGCTTGTTAATTTTATGCATAAATATAAATAAACATAAAAATAGAATGGCAAAGTGCTCTATAGTAATTTTTTTGTCATTTCCTATATTCCTAGTAATACTTTATAGAAAATACAGGCTATTGGTGCATATTTTGAATGCCTAGAGGTCTAGAAATAATGGGCAAAACACCTTTACATATCTCAGAATATAATTTGTCTCTGGAATTTTTTAAAAATACTTATTCATTTGAGAGAGAGAAAAAGAGAGAGAGAAAGTAAGGGGCAGAGAGAGAGAGTGATCCCGAAGCAGACTCCCTGTTGAATGAGGAGCCTGTTGCAGGGCTAGATCCCAGGATCCCGATACAATGACCTCAGCGGAAACCAAGAGTTGGACACCCAGGCGACCAAGCCACACAGGTGTCTCTGTCTGTGGAAATTTTTAAGATCTTTAAAATTTTTCTCTGTATTTTTATTGTATATGTACCTAGTGTTCTTAAGTTTTCCTTTTAAAAATGTAGGAATCTTAGATTGAATATCTGTTGAATATCAGCATTATGATATCATAAATTTGATCTCTGTACCCCTTAGTTTCCCGTAAATTATTTTCCATGGTGGCATTGGTTTAATATATATGTCCAGCATTTTTAGAGAATATTGGAATAGTATCTAAATAGCAATCATTGATGAAATATCAATTATATGCTACCAATAATTCAAAAATTGGAAATCTACTCAGATTGTGACAATTTATATTTATTTCATTAAGTTTCCTTGATTTTGACAATTTTTTATTATTTTCATGTATTGTTTTGAGTAATCAAATAATGTAAATGAGACATTTTAGTATCATCTATCTACTGGTGCGCTAAAGAAGAAATTACCATGAATTAATTATATCTGTATGTTGTTGTTCTAACCACTTGAAATTGTATACCTTAAAATATCCTGAGTCATCTTTTTTGTCATAGAGTTTAGTGTATGATAAAAATTCAGTACTTTTTTTTAGTGAATGCGTAAATAAAAGATTTACATGTATGATGTTTACTCATTTCCAGTTTTATGATAATGATCCACAGTATTTAGTACTAGTAGCAGATACAACTGAAATTCACTAGATATGGAGATGTGTCAAGTGTACAAAATTACTAATATTAAAATATTTGTCTTTCAGTTTATATAGTATAAGCAAACAAATATAAATATAGTACCTATTTCAATTAACTACTTTAGATTGAATATAGAAAATAATCTTATTTTCATAAAAATGTCATATTAATAATATTGATATATTTGGAAAAGATAGATATAAGGCCTTTCATATTTTGAAAGTTCTTGTTGCATAAGATTACAGTTTTATATGCCAAAATTGTAGAATGCTTTTTTAAAATAATTATATGGAACTTTAATATTTAAAAGTACTTTACACACTCTAAATATACTTTTTTTTCTTGTTTTCTATAGTACACAATCTTTTCCCTCGTTAATATCTGAAAATTTCATCTGATAATCCAATAATCTAGCTAAAATTCATTTTTTCTCTTTAAAAGTAAATGAGACCCAGTAATAAATTTCAGAAACATTGGTAGAAAAATGTCTACTCAGATTTTTTAAATCTAATTTTTTAAACTATCTAGTTGTACGAGTTCCTCATATATTTTGAATATTAACCCCTTATCAGATAATATGGTTTGCAAATACGTTCTCCCAATTCATATGTTGCATTTTCATTTTTTTCCTTTGCTGTTTAGAAGTTTTTTTTTTTGTTTTGTTTTTTAGGTTGATTTAGTCCCACTTGTTTATTTTTGCTTTTGCTGCCTGAGCTTTTGTGTCATATCCAAAAAGATCTTTGACCTGAATAGACATGTTTCCAAAGCAGATAACAGATGGCTAAAAGGTATATGAAAAGGTGCTCAACATTATTAATCATCAGGAAAATGCAAATCAAAGCCAAAATGAGATGTCTCACACCTGTTAGGATGGCTATTTTCATAAAAATCAAACAAGTGTTGGTGAGGATGTTGAAAAAAAAGGAATCCTTGTATACTGTTGGTGGGAATGTAAACTGTTACAGTCATTATGGAAAATGATATGGAGGTCTCCCAAAAAAACTAAAAATAGAACTGCCATATGATCCAGCAACCCCTTTTTAGGTTATTTATCTCTAAGGAAATGAAATCAGTACCTCAAAGAGATATCTGCATTCCTCTGTGTTCACTACAGCACTATTTGCAATAACAAAGATGTAAAAGTATCTAAAGTGTCCATCAATAGATGAGGAGATGAAGAAATGTGGTATTTATGTACAATGGAATATTATTCAGCCTTTAAAAAGAAGGATATCTGGCCATTGCTAACTACATGGATGAATGTGGAAGATATTAATGCTAAGTTAAATCAGCCAAACACAGGAAGAAAAAAAACCTGCATCATCACTCTCACATATGAAATCTGAAAAAGTCAAATACATAGAGGCAGAGAGTAGAAACTGGTTACCAGGTGCCTGGGCCCTGAGGGGAGTAGGGGAATGTTGGTCAAAGTGTACAGAATGGTAGTTATGTAAGATGAATAAGTCTAATGATCTAATGTACTGCATGATGATTATAGCCAATAATACTTCACTGAATACTGGAAATATGCCAAGGGAGTAGATTTCAAATACTGTCATCTGAAAAAAAAAAAAGGCAACTACGTGAGATATATTAATTAGCTTGACCATAATAATAATTCACTATTTGTGTGTGTGTGTGTGTGTACACACAAATCATGTTGTACATCTTAAATATATATGAATTTTATTTAGAAAAACAGAAGTATGTTGGTAGAATTAAATATTTCTGTTGTCTGTAAGTATTTTTGATAGGCCTTTTTAACCAGTGTAAATGAGGGTAAGATGCCATAGAGATAGTGCATGCATGTGCACACACACACACACACACACACACACGCATTTGAATAAAGGAGTTTGACTCTTCTTTTTGAAGGATACTGTAAATTAAGAGTACGCACGTATTGTCATCTCATAGCAGGTTTTGTCTTAACAGGTTGTAAAGGTGTTATTTGACAGATAACATTAGAACAAAACTGCTTCTTCAGAATGCCATATTGATTGATTATTCAGTTTTTTTAACTTTAGGGAATGAGTGATGAAAAAAAATTCTAATTTTGACTCCAAACAGTGGCAGATTTCAAGTGACTTATGTGACTATTTACATATATTGATTAAATGAATGCCAATTATATTAATATGGGAAACAAGCAAGTCTTTTTTTATGAGTTGTGTCAGTTTTGTTGACAGCATATATTACAGTAGGTAGTTCAACACATTTAATTTGATTTTGTGAAGTATCAGATGTGTCACATCAAAATAAAATTGACTCGCACTGTGCAAATAGTTCTTCATTATGTTAGTAAAACAAGAAAGACTAAAGTTTGATGCATATCTCAGTTTTCATTCCAGGGAATGATTTTGATCATGTCTCTGCTTCTGATGTATGAGAAAAGCCAATTCAGCTCCTTTCTCTTGTGTTCTCTCAATTCCTGAGGTAATTTCCTTTGTTGCATGGAATTGCTGACATGGAGTTGCTTCTCTCTGGAACTGTCCAATATTAAAAATTACGAGTTCTGGGCCCACAATAATGCAGCCCCCAGTTTCAAATAAAACAAAACAACAAACAGTTCAACAATGTGAACTTCTATTTAACTTTCCTATGATTTCTCTTCCTAACATGATATTAAATTTACTGGTTTACTCCTCATAACTTATTTTCTTTCTTATGATTTCTTCTCTGCCTTTTCAGAAATTTCCCCATCTCAATACTCATTTAGAATCCCATCTCCCAAACCTAGTGCTGGATGGCTATGTTGCTTTTATTCCAATTTGACATGTGGACAAAGGTCTGGGATCACGCAGCTATTATTTCAGCCTATTAACACAAACAGAATAGAGAGTTATTTTATCTCTAGAAAAGTAGAAATTCAACTAATGACATGATCTCTTTAATCCATCTTTTCACCCATTAAGGTTTTTAGAAAGGAATATATCATTTTTAGATCTGCTACTACTGTTCCCACAGGAGGAAATAAAAAAGGTAGAACATTATCTGAGGTGAAGGAAGGGACTTGGACATGCAAATTTTACTAAAACCAAAATCTCATTGTAATTCTATACTTTCTTCCAAGCTATCATGGTTGCTTTTGGAAAAAAAAAAGTTCTTGAGACTATTTCTTTGCCCTACTAGTCTCTATGCAATTTTGCTATGACATAAAAACACAGGGTGGTTGAAGAACAAGTGAATACAGATATTTGGCAAGATAATATTAAGTGATAGGAGGTTGTGGTAAAAGAGAGAAGCAGTAGAGAAAAGTAAGAAAATAAAACCTGGGTGTGATAGTCATGATTAGGTGTCAGTTGTATAAATGGCAATTGTTGATTTTTCACTCATTCAGAGACCAGTGAGTTGGCAATATAGGATGTTTCCATCTTGTTCCAACATCTCAAATTGAAGTCTACTTGTATACCATACCTGGGAAATGAGGAGAGTTGCACACTGGAAATTAAATAGTTTTACCTAGAGTGACATGTGTCATCCTTCTTCAAAGCCCGTTACTGAAACTAGTCAAATGACTTTTCCTAACTAGAATGAGTCTGGGAAATGAAGTCTGTATGTGACACAGAAGTAGGGCTTGCTAGATAAAATACAGAATAACCAGTTAAATTTGAATTTCACACACACACACACACACACACACACACTTTTTTTTTCAACTCGTAAAAATAAGACATACACAAATATGTATTCTTTGTTTATCTGAACTTAAAATTTAACAGTTTGCTAAATTTGGCTACACTATCCAAAAGTCAAGGAAAACTGGGTATTGACAAACACCATTAATGTCTACCACAGTCCCATTTTTTTTTTCCTCAACAAACTATTTGGTTCATTTTTTTCTTTCTTACACATTCAACATACTCACTTTTTCTCCACAGTAGACAGCTCAAATCCTATCAGTCATAGTTCAAAAGTCATGGACAGTAGAAGGTGCAGTTGTCTCTCCATCAGGTACATTTTCTTCAGACATGTGCACTGAAAGGACAAGTCGTCAAACTATATACACCCCATATGCAATGGTGGAACATGAGTACCTCAACTGCAAGAACCATTCTCAGGTAGAAGAGAGAAGAATGGGTGACACAGTAATTATAGGTTCTGACTTACCATGAGACAGACAATATGAGCTTACCTGTTTTGGGATGAGGATATTCATTAATTAGTCCCTAATACTGCTTTCTGCAAAGAGTTGCTGTGTGCACTGTTATTGTTGTTTGTTTGTTTGTTGTTTTGACTCAGTCTCTTCAGAGGTTCCCTTTTCACCATTAACCTCATTTGAAATAGCTGGTGAGTTGCCATTTTGAGGACATCATAACATTCATAGGTATATACATATACATTCAAGTATTGAGGCAAGAATTATTTTAAATCTTAACATTATATTGTGATTTAAGTTAAAAATTGAAACTAAAAAAATAAATAAAATTAAGCACATAGGGGATGTTTACCTATATCAGATGTATTTGGCCTTTATTCTTTACCTGTTATAACATTAATTTTCTGTGCAAATAAATGAGGAACAATTGGAGAAAAAAATCTTAACATATTGTGTGTGTATATATATGTATATATATATATATATACATATATATGGTCTGTGTACATATATAAATTATATAAAAACTATATACAATGCATGTAATGTTGCATTTGCAGTGCAACATCAAATTTTAGCAAGCACGTTTTTGACTCGTTTGCTATCAGTAAGTTCTCTTCTAGATATAGGTCTCATAATTTTTTTTTTCTTCTGTGATTCATAACTATCTGTCATAACTTAATGATGGCCAAATGAAAGCCACCTGAAACATTGTTTAGGTAGCAAAGTAATCCTCAAACACTCAAATTAATACAGAGTGACATTCAAAGTGATATTTTGCTAAAGAGAGCCAAGAGTAAACAAAACACATTAACATTCTGACTTTCCCAATCAATTCCTCCATAGCTACAGGCTGAGTAGGTAATCTGATGTGCCTTCTAATTTGTTGCAGATGCAAGCTTTTTTCTTTTTTGCTTTAATCTTCCTTTAATTTTACAATATAGAGAAAAATGGTTGGAAATGAAATTACATATACCACTTTGTAAGATGTATGGTTTTTCATATTCAGATATTACCTAAGAAAATATATAAGATCTAATATATATAGAACTGCAAAAATGATAAAGAATTGAAAATTCCTGTCTCCTGAAACTCTTATATTTCTTCTTTATGAATTGAGAAATTAACCAGTATTTTAAAAATTGTTCAGTATCAAAAAAATCCCCAAATTTGCAACATATAGTGTCATTTTCAGTAAAAAATACATCTAAAAGATAAAGGAACCATGGACACTGCTTTTTTTTAAGTATGTGGGAATAATAGAAGTTTTTTTTTTTTAATAATTAACTAATTGCATAGAAAATTAACCTGCCCATCTGAGGAGAATTAGAAGTCTTTTAGATTTGACTCATTAGGATCATATTTTTCTGATGGAGATTATATTGCAGAGCTTAAATATAGTTCTTATGGGAAGAGCACGTTTTACTCAATAATTTATTAATAACTATTATGCTCCTAAATATATTCCCTCTGTAACTTAATTGTTCTTATCTGAGTGCATATTCTTAGTTGTATACAAAAAAACATTACTGCAGTCAGTGAAAGAGACATATTACATGTAAGCAAGTGAATAAAAATTATGTGAGAAACATTTGGAGCAATTCAAATGAATATTTATTGGAGTATATGAATTACTTTATTTTATTTTTTTTACACCTTGAAGATACTGCAAGCAATCACAGATGATTACATTATATTACAACTGATGAAAGTACTTAGGGTTATCTTTATAGTTGTTTTCAAATTATGCAAATGATAAAATTCATAATGTAGAAAAGCCTTAAAAATGCTGCTCACATTACTTTCTTTGAAGTGGAACTTTCTCTCCCTAAAATGTGTCACTATTCAATTAAAATGTTAATTAGTATTGACAGAATTTGGAAATTCTACCTAGCTGTCATTGAACCCTAATCTGGAAAATGACAATTACCAAAAGCCCCATATTTCTGCACAAGTTTCTGGTTTAATGCATGCTTAGAAAAATATTTTCCAGTTAATACTTAATTTTCAGCATTAGAACTGCTAAAATTATTTAAAATTTGTTATACTTTATAAAACAGATTGTCATAAATTACTAAAATCAGGCTACATTCTTTTATTTCTCTTATTGAGTAGGGGCTTTAACAAGATTGATTCTGAGTTAAGATTATGAAAAGATTCTTTATATTCTTGACAATCATGTCAAGTTATGTGCAATTGTGAAGACTTATTGTATATTACTTCCCATATCTGAGTCTAGTTTTGAGTTTTCCATTCTATAACATTGATTTATTTCCCTTATTATGTCAACAGCTCTATATTGTGTAAATTATGGCGGATCTCTAACATCTGAAAAAGCTAGTGTCCTCCTATTATTTTTTGAAAATTACTTGTTAAATCTTACATGTATATTGTCCACCCAGCCTGATTGTTTACAAAAACAGCTTTGTATTTTTTATTTGAATCAGGATCATATATAAATTAATACAATAAACATGAAATGAATTCATGGATTCATGAATCCATGAAGTGAATTTTTAAGTATTTGTATTTTGATTTCTTCAAGTGTTTGTTAAGAATATTTTAATCTTTGGGGCGCCTGGGTGGCTCAGTCAGTTAAGCATCTGACTCTTGGTTTCTGCTCAGGTCAGGTCATGATCTCATGGGTCTTGGGATGGAGGGCCTCTCCCTCCTCACTCAGCGGGGAGCCTCCTTGAAGCTTGTCTCCCTCTGCCCCTCCTCTCACTCCTGGGTGTGCACACTCTGTCTCTTTATCTCTCTAAAATAAATAAATCTTTTAAAAAAGAATATTTAATCTTTAAAGTGTTTATATAAATGTTGACATTTTAAAATTTATTTCTGTGCATTTATTATTTTCATTTTTAAGTTCAATCTTCAATTCTGTGTATTTTATCTGAATAGGAAAACCATTAATTTTTATAAATTAATTCTCCCTAGGGGCTCCTGGGTGGCTCTGTCATTAAGTGCCTGCCTTTGGCTCAGGTTATGATCTCAGGGTACTAGGATCGAGCTCTGCATCGGGCTCCCTGATTGGTGGGAGGCCTGCTTCTCCTTCTCCCACTCCCACTCCTCCTGCTTGTGTTCCCTCTCTCTCTCTGTCAAATAAATAAATAAAATCTTTAAAAAAAATTAATTCTCCCTACTTACTAATTTCTCATTAGTAAAAGTTTTTATTTTTTGTAATATTTCCAATGGTCTCTTAGATTTTACAGTTATACAACTCAACCTTCTTAAATATTCTTTCTATATAACAAAGCATTTACATACCTCTTAAACTTTTTTGCACTGCGTTAGTTACCTATTGCTACTGTAATAAATTTCTACAATTTTAGTAGCTGAAATAAAACAAATTTAAGTTCTGGAGGTTAGACATCTGAAATGTTCACATTGCATTAAAATAAGGTGTTGACAGGTGTGAAAACCTTTCTGGAGGCTCTAGCTTTGAAAGTATTCATTTTCTTGTCTTTTCCAGCTTCTAAAGGCTGCTCACATTCCTTGGCTCATTGTCCCCTTCTATTCTCAAAGTCAGCAATGGCTAGTGAAGTGTTTCTCATGCTGCATCATTCTAACCTAACATTTCTCTCTCCAGCTTTCACATTTAAAGGACCCTTGTGATTGCACTGGGCTCATAGAGCTATCCCAGAATACTCTTATTCTAAGATCAGTTGAATAGCAACTTTATTTCCATTTTCAACTTTGATTCTTCTTGCCATGTAATGTAACATAGTCACATGTTCCAGGGATTAAGGCATGGACAGTTTGGGGGCAAGGGGAGCATTATTTTGCCTACTACGACCAATTATTATTTTCTCTCTTCTGTTTATGCTACTAGGTAAATCCAATTAATGTTAAAAATCTGGTGTGAAAGGGGCATTCTCTTTTATTTTGTTTAGCATATATGTGTATTAAAATATAAGGACATATTCCGTAATTATATTTTTATCATGATTCCTGTATGAATAAAAATTGGATGTTGAATTTTAATAAAAACTTCAGTATCTATAGAGATAATCATTTGATTTTTTTCTTTTAATCTCTTAATGTGAAAAATTACATTACTAGTTTTCCTAATATAGAACTATATTTTATTTCAGGCAAGACACCTCGTTGGTCTTATAATACTATTTCAAGGATGTGATGTATGTTTTGGTAATTTAGTTAAGATTTTTGCATTAGTATTTATAGTTAATATTTACCTATTTTTTAGAACTATCTTCGCAGATTTTGATAACAAATTTACTTAATTTTTAAATAGAACATATAAACAAACATCTCTATTCTCTGTATTAGTATAATTATTGCTACTAGTGTAGCATGAATTAATCTCTATCGTAAATATATGATACAATTCACCTGTAAAATAATCTGACCCTGCTGTTATTTTTTTTGACCCTGGTGCTATTTTGGAAGTTAATTTTTTAAAGGAAATTATAATTGAAAATGGATGATTTTTTTAAAAATAGAAATATAATTAATATACAGGGTTACAGTATTATCAGGTGTACAATATATTGATTCAGTATAATTCTCTGCAGTACTCAGTGCTCATCAAGATAAATGTACTCTTAATCCCCTTTATCTAGAGAAGTTAATTGAAGTTAATTTTTGGCAATTTTTTTTCCATTTCTTCTATGGGCATTATCTGTTTGGATTTTTAAATCTCTTTTGTTATTTTGTGTGATTCATAGTTACTAAAAAAAACAGTTTTGTAAAGATTTTCAAATATTCATATCTAAACAAATCTAAAATGTACTCAAATAATATATGTCTCAGTGCCAATCAACAACAGTCTCACCTGAGTATTTGCATTTCTATTTATGATGTTAAAACATTTGAAATTCTGAACATCTGCCAATAATTGAGTTCCTTACTTATCAAGGTCCTATATAATGTCAACAATCTACCTACTTAGCAAGACTGTGACTGGTGAGCATATTCTATTATAAGTAATAGAGTCAGTTTATCTTTTTATCAGATACATAAGGTGGTCTTAACATTTTTTGACATTTGTGAACTAAGTTTCAAAAGATACTGAAACTTCAAATGTAATAAAATGTCGATAGATGATATCACCATTGACTAAATTAAAAAGACAAAGCTGAAATTTTTTATTATATTAAAGGGGGATATGCTGGTTTGACACGGTCTCTTTGAGCAGAGTAACATGATATAGGATATTGGCTTTTTCAGTAGCATGAAGTTGAAGGATTGGTGGATTTTCAGGGGCATCAGAGATTTCCATCACATATAAAAGTGTATTTTTTTTTCTGGTGAAATTAATATTGATTGGCACGTGAAGGTATATTTATTAAAATAAGTTCATTCTTAATTGGCTGACTTTCAGAAGGTAGAGGGAGAAACTAATTTATTGTTTCATGAAAGCATATTCACTAGCCAAGTTGTCATTGATTGATCGAACAGTTTCCCAAAGTGTTCTGGTGAGTACTTGTTACCGTGGCTACAGTACAACACTCTTTTACTAATTCAGTGGGACAATTTAATTCTCAGTCACTTCTTTAGGTTGCTACAAAATAACCATCAAGTATTGTCCAGATCTTCACCATTGTTGATTGTTTCTGTAGGTGAGATTTCTGAAGACTCTTTATGTTCAATTTATGCATCGCTCAGCATGATTTCATGCCATTTTTTAAAAGAGAATTTGGTTTTTAGGCAGTTTTAGGTTCACAGCAAAATTGAGAGGAAAGTGGAGAAACTTCCCGTATCCCACCTGCCCCCACACATACATACCCTCCCCCATTATAAACATCTTCCACCAAATTAGACATTTGTTATAATTGATGAACGTACGTTGACACATCATTATCATTAGGGTAGAATAGTTTCACTGCCCTAAAAATCTTCTGTGCTTGAACTGTTCACCTCCCCTTCCCTAACCTCTGATCTTTTTATATCTCTATAGTTTTGCCTTTTCCAGAATGCAATTCTGTGCAGTTATAGTATAGTTTGTAGCCTCTTCAAATTTGCTTCTTTCACATAGTAACATGCATTAAAGTTTTCTCCAGGTTTTTTCATGGATTACTATAGCTCTTTTTTTTTTTTAAAGAAATGAATAATATTCCATTGTCTGGTGTACCATGTATATTAATCCATTCACAATAAAAAACATCTTGGTTACTTCCAAGTTTTAGAATTATGAATCCAAATAAATGAATTATAAATGAAGTTGATCTAAATATCCCTGTGCAAGCTTTTATGTGGACTTAATTTTTTAACTCCTTTGAGTAAATACCAAAGAGCATGATTGCTAGATAGTAATGGTTAAGAGAATGTTCAGTCTCGTGAGAAACTGTCAAACTGCCTTTCAGTGTAGCTGTACCATTTTGCAATTCCGCCAGTGAAAACAGCAGAACTGTTGGCATATAACACTGTCTGAGCCCCTGAACTAAGAGGCTTAGTGCACTAAATTCTAGAATGGCTTTTAGCAGTATAAGGATATGCTCCTGGGATGACCCCAAACCCCTATTAAAATACCTGAAAAAGTTCAACACTGCCCAGAGAATGTAGTGTTTGTTTTAGTAAACTTCTGATGCTAGGCGCCTGACCACACTTTCTTAGAGAGTTTACTAAAACGATTTACAGTGGTGAATATATATCTTCTCCAAATCAGAAGTGTCTTTCTTAATGACCTTAGGGCTATACCTTTGAAATGTAATCATCAAGAAGGATACCTCTATCTCCCTATCACTCTGAGAGGAGAGTAAATTTCAACTAATGCGGATTAGGAAACACAGCTGGCCTAACCACATTTAGACTTACTAAACCTTTGTAATTTTTCACTTTTCTCACTCTGCTGAGCGCTCGCTCTTGCCCCTTTCTCATTCTCCTCATAAAAAGCCCAATCATGTCTGCAGAGACATTTCTTATACTGTTGAATAATTACTGAATAAAATGTTTTCAGTGCCTTACTAATGCTTGGATGTATTTCTCTTTGACATTAGAAAGGAATAAGAGTTTCTGGTGTTCTTTTTTTTTTTTTTTTACTTTAAATTTTAGCCAGTTAACATACAGTGCAATATTGGTTGCAGGAGTAGAATTCAGTGATTCATCACTTACATACAACACCCAGTGCTCATGATAACAAGTTCCCTCCTTAATGCCCATCACCCATGTAGCCCATCCCCCACCCACCACCATCCTCCCTCCATCAATCTTGTTCTGCATCCTTGTTTGCATTTAGAGTTTTCAGTGTTCTGGATTTTGGCCATTCTAATAGCTGTGTAGTTGTGTCTCGTTTTAATTTGCATTTCTAGCACTGGTCTCTGTGGATTTTTGCTCCAGTGAATTGTGATACTCTGTATTCATTTGTCAGTCTCTTCAGTTTTAGGGGCACTGACCTCACTTCTCTTATTAATCAAGAAGAATTGTTGATTTTTCAGTTTATTTAGGTTTTTATTTGTTGTTAGGACAGAGTGGTGGCTTCCAGGCTTCTTAACATGCTGGCCCAGTAACCAGAAGTCCTGCTTGTTTATGTGTTTGTTTTTCCTTGAACTAGTTGTTGAATAATTTGCCAGGATAATGACTTAGCAGAGACATTTATGAATCAGGAAAACAGATATAGAATACCTGTGATACAAACAAGTATATCTAGGGCTATTATATGAAGGAACTGGAATATATTCCAGAATTACAACTCAAGCTTTTTCAGGCTTGATTTTAAAAATAAGTCTTTTTTTTTTTTTAAGATTTCATTCATTCATTCATTCATTCATTCATTCATTCATTCATTCATTTGAGAGAGTGTGTGCCTGTGAACCAGGGGGTAGGGAGGTGGGGATGGGGATGGGAAGAGCTGAAGGAGAGAGGGAGAGAATCTTAAGCGGACTCCATGCTCAGCACAGAGCCCGACGATAGGGCTCAATCTCAGGACCCCGAGATCATGACCTCAGCTAAAATCAAGAGTTGGATGCTTAACCAACTGAGCCACCCAGGCACCCCTAAAAATAAGTCTTAATAAATGCTTGAGTCCATCTTAGGTACAGGTTGCCTTTATTTTATTTTTTTACAAGCCCATGAAATAGAAGTCCACGAAAGGGAAGATTTGAGAGGAGTCTGAGAAAGCAACATCTTACTAGTACTATAAATATCTGGAGACACTAAAATCGTGGAGTCAGTGCTCAAGAAAGTTTCAGGGAGGTGAGCTCAAGAGAGTCAAATTATGTGTGGGACACTGTTTTTTCTTTTTTTTTTTCTTTAAAAAGAAAAAAAGATTTTATTTGAGAGAGGAAGACAGACTCTGTAGCAGACACAGCACTGAGCCCAGAGCCAGACTAGGGCCTCAATCCCAGGACCATGAGATCATGACCTGAGTTGAAACCAAGAGTCAGACGCTCAACTGTCTGAGCTACCCAGGCGCCCCTGTGTGGAACGCTTTGTAAGAATTGGTGACATCAGCTTGTGTAACCACAATGCAACATTGCAGTGCACCACACAGGAATACTACCTTTATATTGAAGTTTTGGTCCAGGATTTGTAATGTTTTAGATTAATTCAGAGTTCTCTGTAGGAATGAGTCTGTCAATGTGACTAGAGTATATATTGATGACTACTATTCTGAAACCAAATCTCTAAAGAATGTTCTGAATTACATGAATGTATAATTCATTTATTCATTAATTAATTTCCTTGTTGGTATATTTATGTATTACTTTAAGAATCATTGCTTTGGCACCCATTCTAAAACTTCAAAGTTAATTTTTAATTAGTTTTTATTAGTTTCTGCTGTGTTTATTTTGAATGACAGTTTTATATCTGTCACGTTAAAAAAAGTTTTCCTTGATTCCATAAAATTGATGTTCATCTGACTCAAAATGTGTCCCAATGATTCCGCATTCTTGTTTTTTTTTACATAAAAGGATATTCAAACTTTAAAAAGTAGAAAGATCATTTTATACACTTTTTTTGAAATTATCATTAAAAAACTGTATAAATTTCATCAGAACTTTTTTTTAGCTTTGTCCCTTTTTGCAACTTTTTCACGTTTCATATTCTAAGACTCATGTGCTTATTATCTCTCTCCTCTGGCCATTCCTTATACTACTGAATTAGAGATTTCCAATCTGCAGTATGATTTGATAACCATAATATAATTATAATATATTAAAATAATCCAAATTAATAATTAAAATAAATTCAATATTAATAACAAGTTGCTACTTTGGAAGTTATACCTTGAAAACAGTTATCTCCCCACTATATTCTATAGGGATGATTGTTAGAAATGCTCTGATATCTTCCTGGATGGCCCTATTTTCATTGCTTCACAGTCCATTTGTCATTTTGTTAATATAATTTTCCCTCATGGTCTCAATCCCTAGTTTTTTTGTTGTTGAATTTAACACCTACTGCAGTGTGCTATTTCAATAGAAGGTTGGCAGATGGGGAATTTTCTGACAAGGAGCTTTCTATTTTAAATACAAGTCCGATATCACCTTAAAATACTCTTACTCTTAGAATTCAGTAATATGTTGATTATCCTCTTATTTCTGATTATTTATTTCAGTTTTTACTTTTTCTATTATTCTATTCTTCCCTAGTGTCTTTCTTAAAATACTCGTATTATTCAAGCTTAGATCTTTTATATTATTCTCATACTACATATTCCCTCTTTGGATAGTTTTCTGTACCAGTGACTTTAATACTATATATTTGCTCTTGATTTTTACATCTTTATATCCACATTCATACTAAACTCTATTTTAAACTGCAAATACTTATATATACAGCTACCTATAGACATTTACCAATATTTCAAAAACCAATATGCATATACATATAATTCATTTCCTTAGTAATTATACCATTTTTTTTAGTAATTATACCATTTAAATGTAATAGTTCTTTGGACTGTATTGGAAAAGAATATATGTGCAAGAACATTTTGTGTGTAAAATAGAATTTATGTTTAGAAGTTCTGTGGCATATTTGAAGCATTTGCACATACATAATAAATGCTTATAGTCACATAATCATTGAAGACTTAAAAAATTAATGATTTGTTTTTACAATGTCATTTATTAGGGTTAGGTATTATAGTCCATCTAATATATATTTTATCATATATATTTATTAAGTAGGTCAGACATACATTTTTAAAACTGGTTGATATTTTCACATTTTTTTCTCCTAATTTTTGTAAGTTTTAGAAGAATTGCTGTATTCTCAATCTTGGTCAAGCTCAGGCAGATTTTTTTCTACGTGTAAGTTTTTTGAGATTTATTGAAGTGTACTTGCTTAATGCAACTTAAAGTTCCTTGAATTCAGAATTCACTCAACAGTGGTTTTCAGCACTATTTCATAAGCATATTGTACATTAATATGGAGAGATACATAAATGCAGTATTAACACAAATTGCCACTTTAGAAGTTATCTGTTGAAAACAAATCTCTGTTAACCATGCTAAAAAAAGATACCTAAATCAATAGAAAGGCAATATCTCAGTAAATATGCACCTCATGGTGCAAACAATGAGGGTTGCAGCTTCTGAACCAGGCAAATGAAAAAGCAGAGATTTCACAATATGTGCATGAAAAATTAATGGTTCTGTCAGAACAAAATTGCTGAAAAATAAAAAAATAATAAATGAAAATGGGCATCGAGAGAAAATGCAAATGGATAAACAACGAACTTTATTTAAGGCAATAAATATATTCAGAACTCCAGTTATGATGAATTTCCAGTAGTAAATATATTTAGATATGTTTATCATCATTATTTAATAAAACATAAGCATCCGTCATATTAAGTATCCTAGAAGAAGACTCTAGAATATACTACACTGTCATGAGATATGTTTAATTTAAAATAAGCTACAAGATGGATGGGTATCTACCTTTTTTTTATAACAAGCTCAAGCAAGGAATAACTTCCTAATTATTCATTCAAATATAAATCTGAGGAAGTGATTCACACCTATATAAATTTTAATATAAATGTTTCTTGTCCTAATATAAGATTATTTCTTATTCAATCATTCTTAGGATACATTATGGTGATTACACATTCTTTTCAGTACAACTAAATACAGCCAAAAAGAAAGAAGAAAAATGAAACACAATAACAAAAACCTAGTTTCATCAGAGTTTTCATTCAAAATATGTACTGCTATTGATAAAATTGATATTCAGTGGTCATTGTTCAGGATGATAAATTTTAAGTCAATCTTCTCTGAACAATATCCAGGTGAATAGTATTGTGTGTTTCTAAATGAGGAACTATAGTCAGATTTGGACAACAAGTTAATAAATTAAAGGATTTTTTTTAATGGAAGTTGAGAATTTTAAAATTTCCTTTATGAGGAAACTATATTTTATTTTCCAAATGTAACTTTTCCTGATACCAGCATCATTAGTTATTATGATTGATTTCATCACAATACAAGCAGTAGCTAATATTTTTAATCAATTTGATTAGTATTAAAAAGTCTAAAATTCTTACCAAGGTGAAAGGATACTACAACTCTATATCAGAGTTGAATGACCATATATCTCTAATAATCAGGGATTTTTTCAGGATAATTGGGACATTGGTGCTGCAATTGAGAGGAAGAGAGAGAAGGAGAGGGAGAGTGAGGATCAAAAAAGAAACATTGTTTTGGTAAAAGAAAATGTAATTATAACCAAATATCATTAGGAGAATAATGTACTTTATTATG
The DNA here is from genome assembly GCF_017311325.1 of Ursus maritimus. Classification (NCBI taxonomy): domain Eukaryota; kingdom Metazoa; phylum Chordata; class Mammalia; order Carnivora; family Ursidae; genus Ursus; species Ursus maritimus. Next base: position 18,283,140 of record NW_024426230.1, on the reverse strand, counting down.
AGAATGGGAGTCTGAGACTATCCTCAAATTAGATCTCTCAAATGCAATCTAAGTACATCTCCTAGAAAAGACAGTGAGGAAATCTAGAAAGAATGGGAATTCCATGCCTCTTCCTATTATCCCAGAACTTTAGCATCAATAAAATCTAAAGATGCTTTATTCAATCACCAATAGCTAACTACTACCTTTCATGATTATTTGTTAAAAATGACAAAATAACATCAAATCTTGCTAGTTATAAATTGAGGAATAATTACTATTTTTTTCATACAAGGAAACTACTTCTAAAGTTAATGTTCATAATAAGTAAACTATACCCCATCTATGATATTACTTATTGAAATGAAGTGAATTTCATCATTACTTGATGAAATGAATTTCATCACAATAAATTATTGTTTTAATAATTTACATGCAATTAGTTTGACCAATTTTAGGTATGCAATTTGATGATATTGACAAATGTATACAGTCATGTAACTACTGCCACAATAATGATATAGATATGGAACATTTCCATCAGTGCCCAGATTTCTCTTATAACTCTGGCAGTGTCCTTCACTGGGCCTGAACTCTGGGAAACGGATATTTTTTTTCTGCCTTTAATCTGTGAAATTTGTCTTCCTATGCTATATAGGCAATGATATATCTGCTTAGTGCACTTTTACTATTTTATCTTATTTTTTAATTTTCCATGCTTTATTTCTTTCCTTATTTGAATATGGTTGACGCACAATGCTACATTAATTTCAGGTGTACGACATAGTAATTCAAAAAAGCTGTGCTCACTGCAAGTGTACCTACCATCTGTCATAGTTGCCAGAGGGTGTGGGGGTGGGGGAAATGGGAAAAAAATGAGTGAAGGGGAGTGGGAGATACAGGCTTCTAGTTCTGGAATGAATATTTTAATTAATTAATTAATTAATTAATGCATTTATTTATTATTTGACCTTTCTACATGTCTTCCTGTGTCTGCAAAGCTTAGGTGTCAGTCACTGGTCAAAGACTGTGATTAAACCCTCCAGGTAGTAAAATTTCTTATACCAATGGCTCCATGTATAGATCAGGTTTTGCATTCAATTTTCAGGCTGTTTTTGATTCTGCTATGAATTTTGTATTTCACTGAGTCCTTTCAAGCCTTCCCTGTTCATTCATATAGCTTCCAAGTGAGCAAGAAATGTGTGAAGAAGTTGGCCATTTCATGCCTTCCCTGTTACTACATTCAGCCTTCCAGTCCGCTGTGGTTGTTGGAGAGCATGGGTCCTATCCAATAGTTTCCTTTGTATGAGTACATAGCCTCTTAATCAGTAAAAGATAGGTGATATCAACCTCTTCCAATGGCTCTTTCATTTCCAGTATCCTCTTATATTTCCTGCTAGTTCTGTTTTGCCACTGCCCTACTGAAACCACAATCTCGGTTAAGTGCACTGCTACTTAATTGTTTGCTACTATTCAAGTGTTTTGTGCCTTGTCCAGATCAAGTCTGCTCCCTCAAGCAGCTTTCTTTCTGCTTTTATGTCCAGATTTGCCTTAGTATACTGATTCACATACTGACCAAGCTGGGTTGGGGCATAAGAATATTATTAGACAGGAACAGCATAGAGTCCCTCTATTAATACTACAAATTCAGTAGTTTTTCAGGGATAATCATTTTGTGATTTGTTGTTTGCGTTTTTAAAGCAATAATTGCCCAGTTGAGGGAAGCAGATATGTTTGTATCAGAAAATAAGGAAGCTCTATTTTCAGTGTTGTGAGAAGAAATAATTTTTAATTTGAATTCTATATTTTACCACAATACACTTAAAAGAGTAGGCAAAATTAAGTAATCATAGATATTCACTTACCATATGATCATTGAATATATGCCAGGTATCACATGTAAAAGAACAATCTAGAATTCATTAAATGTATTTGTCCTCAGAAAGGGGCACACACCTATGTATATCAAGATGTTTATATATGGAAGGAGCATGGCGAGCCAATCATATCTGTAGTGAATCTGGGTTTCATTGCAGCTTTATATTCAGTTCATGTTGCATTCAACGCTGGCATTAAAAATTAGAAGAGGGTCATTATTTCCCTTTAAGTAGGGATCTAAGTTTTTGCAGTGGTGAGATTCCACAAAACTCTTTGTACTTTACATCCAAGTTTCTGCATACTACATTCAAACTGTTCTGGAGTCTAGAATATATCTCTCTAGTTTATAGGATGACAACTAGACTTTTCAAGTTCTTAGAGAATTCTTATTACATGGAGACACACCTTGAACTTACTCATCTTTTGTTGATGTCTCTTTGTATTGCTACCTTGTTTCCCAACCCCACTTGTATTTACCTGTCCTAGGTAGTGCTCTTTGTGAAATTCCAGTGTACCTGGGAGGGCTCTCTCTCTTTTCCCCTCTCTCATCCTCATCCTTCAGATTAGATGAGGCTCCATGTGCATCAGAGACAATCTTGCTCAGCTTTCTTGCTCAGTCTCAATCCTTTACATAGTCACAGCTTATATTCAATAAAGGTACTGTTCACCTTACAGGGGAATCTCTCTTACTTATCTCTCCTGAAGTTTTCAGCCTACACAGTTTACATCAAGTATTCTGAAAGAGTCAATGTGTTCTGAAACGTGGGTGCTGGCTCACTGTAATTATGAATCTTTGAGTTATCGCTCCAGCCCTCCCACAGTGGATAAAAGTTGGGTTGATGTCTCCTTAGCATTACTTACATTGTATTCACTCCTCTTACTGCTAATTTTCCAGGCTTGAAGAGAGCCATGGGCTGCTATATGGTGGAAGGCTATGGTATTGTTCAAAACTTAATTCATTTAGTTAGTTTTTGTTGTTGTTGTTTTTTTATTTGTTTTTGAGTTCTTATTATCATGATTATTTTTAGATACTAAGATTTTGTAATCTATTTGACGTGTTTTTATTAGTAAATGAAATGATGCTCATTGATGAAGTTATGTTCTAATTGAAAATGGAAAACCATGGGGTGCCTGGGTGGCTCAGTCGTTAAGCGTCTGCCTTTGGCTCAGGTCATGATCCCAGGGTCCTGGGATGGAGCCCCTCAATGGGCTCGCTGCTTGGCATGAGGCCTGCTTCTCTCTCTCACACTCCCCTTGCTTGTGTTCCCTCTCTCATTGGCTTTCTCTGTCAAATAAATAAATAAAATCTTTTAAAAAAATGGAAAATGATGGTATCATCTTTTAATTACCCTTTAGGTTAAACTTAATTTTGAAGTAGAATAAGAAAGGACACTCCTTCTGAGTTACAGAGAATAGAAGAAAAGTTCACTGCCATCTGTTTAATGATACTAGCCATGATCACTCCCTAATGTATATCAAGTGTAATAAAATAAAGTGGTGCTGGCTAATGCTCAGATGATCTCTCTTTAGATGAGTGATTTCCAATTCAATAATGTGTAAAATCAACTTACCTCATAATGAGCATATAAAATATCCATTAAATCTATTCCATATAGCAAGTGCCTAGGGGACCAGATCAAAAGAAAACCTTACACACAAAGATTTAAGAAAGAAAACAAAGATTTCCAGCACATATAACATAGTATTTATTGTATTTACAGACCTTCAGAATGCTGAAATATTTTGAAGGATTGTGTTGCTGTTTAATAAGAATTAATTGAATGTTTTTAAAAGAATATTGAAAATTTTTCTATTGGAGTTATGTTTATCATTTAGGTTTTGTTGTGGTTGGCCAGACAGTGCTGTGGACAGGAGAAAAGCTGTAATCATAGAAAGAAGGAAAATGAAACTTTTGATGTTGTTTCAAATCCTTTTTTAGTCAAATGATTTCTAAGGGATTGGTGAACCTACACGAAGCACGTTTTGAGTGCTCAGTTCATGGTAGTGTTTGTTGCGTTATTCCTGAAATAGGTCTATGTGTCTTTATCTCTTAATTGGTAAGCTTTCACTTAGTGACTATATTGATCACATTATCAATGCTTTACTTGATTTAGTATTTGAATCGTTAACTTTGTTTTATGTTGCAGTATTATTAATGTATGTAAAATACTACATAGTGTATATAGCTATATATACTATATATGAAATCTGTATATATGTATATACATGTACGTAGCTACACATAGTATATATAATATCTAGCCATACATGCTATATGTAGCTACATTCACATAGTAATTATTTTAAATTATTCTTGAAAACCTTACCAATAAAATATTTTAAAGATCTTCCAAATGTAGTCTATGAATAAACCCAAATTGCATATTTTTTGTTGTGTCCAAATCATTATTCTTCAAGAAATATATATTCCTGGGGTGTCTGTGTGACTGTTAGCTATAGGACTCGATTTTGTCTCAGGTCTTGATCGCAGGGTCCTGAGATAGAGCCTCACTCAGTGGGGAGTCTGCTTGAGATTCTTTCCCTCTGCTGCTTCCCTTACACACTCTCTCTCTGTCAAATAAATAAGTAAATCTTAAAAAAATAAAGAGGGGTGACTGGGTGGCACAGTTGGTTAAGCTTCTGTCTCTTGCTTTCGGTTTAAGTCATGATCAGTGTTCTGAGATTGAGCCCCATGTAGAGCTCTGCATTCAGCAGGGAGTCTGCTTCTCTCTCTTTCTCCCTCTCCCTGTGCCCCTCCCCCTGCTTGTGCATGCTCTCCCTCTCTCTAAAATAAATAAATAAATCTTTTTTTTTTTTAAGAAATATATATTCCTATTAAATGGCTAAAATCCAGAGCAAAGAATTTACAAAAACTATATATATTTAAACTTTATTGAACAAGTACTATATTTTATGTGTATGTATATAAAAATAAAATACATATAAACAGTATTATTTGTAGCTATATATAAAGTTTATTGAACAGGCATTTTCACATTAAATGGTATTCAGGAGTGCTTCTAGAAATTGGGTAGGAAATTGAACTTGATATAGCAACATAAACGATGAAAAACTTTTCCAGGACATCTAATTGAATCATTTGCATATATCATAATGAAAATTCACAAAAATTGTACATGATATAATTTTTCCAGTAACCATCTCTTTGGACTCTGCAAAATATATATTTCTGTATTGCTGAGGTTAATCGAATCAGAATTTATATATTACATTCAAGTATTTTGTTGTTTGTATGTTCTGTTTTACTTTTTTTTTTAATCCACCACATAGGCCAACCTAATTAAAAGAAAAGATAAATTTTTATGAAAGTAATAAGATTTTAATTGAATTTTATAAAAATCCTGGTCAAAATATTACCTAAATGATTTTATATGGGCTTGGGAATGAGAAAATTAAAAAAAAAACAAATAACCAATATTTGTTGAGTGCTTGCTAGTATGACAATTATCTCATTGCAAGGAAAAATTTTACAAAAAAGCAACAATAATTTTTCACACAAATACTTTTCAGTTTGTGAAAACTATAAAATCAGTTGCAAGTATTTTAGAATTATCCCATAAAAGTGGTCAACAACATTTGTGTGTGTGTTTGTGTGTGTGTGTATATATATGTATACATATATAAAATAACATATATATATTATTCTATATATACATAATATATAAGACAAATTATATATTATGATAAAACATTATATATTATGTTATATATAATGTTCTACGATAATAATGTAAATTTACTTAGTATGTAATATGTAAGGTGCATATAAATACCTTTATATATATGTATACACACACATACACATTAACTCTGGCTCTCAAAATAACTAAATTAAGTACCTAATAAACATATCAAAATAAGCAATTTTAGTAGTTACACAAAAACTACAGTGTTCTTGAACTAGAAATATTTCCTCACTGTGACCTGAGATTTTAATGAAATTGCTATGGAATGGGTCCACTCTGAAGCAATCACTCACAAAACAAGCAAAAAAGTTCCCCCAAACCTTTTTCTTCTCTTAATTTATGCCATCTTTAATTTGAATCTATGGTAAATAGAGTTATTTATAACTAGATCACTAAGGAGGAGATAAATATCCAGTTGGATTCCAGAAGCACATACGTGGCTATTGCAGCAACTTTGAATGAGAATAGCTAATTTGATGGAAAACTTCCAAACTCATTCTACAAAGCCAGCATTACCTTGATTCCAGAACCAGACAAAGACCTCAGTAAGAAGGAGAGCCACAGGCCAATATTCCTGATGAACATGGATGCAAAAATTCTCAATAAAATACTAGCAAATCAAATTCAACAGTACATTAAATGAATTATTCACCATGATCACGTGGGATTTATTCCTGGGCTGCAGGAGTGGTTCAGTATTTGCAAATCAACCAACATGATACACCATATTAATAAAAGAGAAGATAAGAACCACATGATACTGCCAGTAGATACAGAAAAAGCATTTGCTCTCCATATCATAATTTAGAAATTTTGACAAAATTATTTCAAAATTATGGAAAGATAAAGAGATGGCCAATTCAGATAGGATTCTATGTTCTGGAAAGCATTGTACAAATCAGGATACATATAAAGTCATGTACCTATGTTTTCAATAGATTTGAATTTATATTCATAATTATTTTCTTCAACATCACACTTCACACTTACCAATAATAAGCTTAATTATAATAGTGGTTATGAAAATCGATGTAGTGTGAGAAAAAAATATGTTTGAGCAAAAAAATCAGTTAATACTCATAATTAAAAGAGAATAAAATTATTCAGTCTATTACTAGAAATATGTAATGTGATGCATTAATTTTGTATTGCATTCTATGTATTTTCTAACATATGGGAAAATAATTTGATAGTAATTTGAAAACAAATAAAATTAACTGAAATTGATCCTCAAAATTGTCACACTGAAAAAGATTGACTACAATCCCTAATTTTACTTTGATGTCAACAACATATTATTAAAAAAAAAATTTTGCCATTTGTAACCCCAAAATGATATCTGAAGAGATTTCGTCATAGGGAAGGACCAGGTTAGTTGTTTTTGTTGTTTTTGTTTGTTTGTTTGTTTTTTAAATTACCTAAGAGAGAACATTGATTTTCAATGTTTATATGTACCTTCAGTGACAAAACACATTTCCTAAAGATGGAAACTTAACACATTTCAAAGTTTGTCTTATTAAAACTAAATGATAAAAATGGAAGTGAATAAAACTCTTAGTTAATAATAAACTAATGAAAACCACAGTGTGCTGAAATGGCAAGAAAAATTTCTTCCTGTTCTGTCTCATGGGGATTTTTTAAATTACTTCATTAGCTAAACATTTACAAACAATTTAAACAGCTTAGAATCAATTTGTAGTAAATTATTAAAATAGCAAGAAATTCTGAATAATATGCAGACCTACTGTGCTGACAAAAATAAATAGAAAAAAATATTCTACCTTGGGAAAAACATCTTTTCTCAGTTAAGTCTGTACATTCCTTCATCTGTGACAAAATATGAGCCAAGAGGTCTGGTCACACACTGTAATTACTGGGTTTTCGAAATTGATGGTGAATTCACTGTTACGACTTAGTTGAGCAGACAGATGGTAATCACATGCAAGAACACATGCTAATTTAACTGAGAAAATTAAAACTTTTGATGAATTAATACTATTTAACTTTAAAAGTGTGTGTGTGTGTGTGTGTGTGTGGTGTTCATGTGTGTGCATGTTTGTTTGTGTCCATATTTTATTTCCTATTAGAGAATATTGCCCCATTGTTCATACGGATAATTAGCAAAAAAAGTAGTATTCAGTCAAAGTAGATGACTTACAGGGAATGGTAACTCATCAGTTGTGATCAGCAGTACAAGACAAATCTATAGATTTTGAAAATCCTCTTGTCCTACCTTAATTGGTTTTTTTGACTGAACATTACATCATATAAGTGAAATAAGAGCAAACAGAAGGAACTTCATGTTGATAGAGTAAATATGTACATTTATAAATATATACATAACAAAATAAAATGTTGCAAGTGAAGCCAAACTTTGTTTACTGAGAAATAGGAGATTCATGCTAAAGAGGGTCTAAATCCAGAGTTTTCTACTTTTCTTTTTTCCATTAGAATAAAAATATAATCATCCTGAATGACAAATCAGAGTAAAATTACTTTTAATAATTTCTGAAAGAAAATGGTAGCAACACATAAATCACTTCTTTTTGTTTGAGGGAAAACTCATGTAATTGAGCTGTGAGCTGAATTAGCTTTTTGCTTGTTCAGTTTTACATAGAACACCACTTTTACTAAAGTGAATGATAATGTATGCTTACTCAGATTTGGATTTTGACATTATTTTCTAGAAAATGACTGAAGTGTATCACTTGCAGGAAAATAATTGGCACTATTTGTTGCCAGTAATAAAATTTGAGCTTTAAAGTGAAAATTAAAATTTTGGAGAACATAAACAGCACTGTGTACTTGTAAGCTTACCAATTCTTAAAGTGCTTTAAAATGAGATTATCAGTGATTTTAACAAATATGATTATTTATATTGAATAACAATTATGTCAATGTACGAAAGCTTTGTACAGCTCAGTGAACTGATATTCTCCAAATGACCAATGAATGATGTGAATAATAATAACAAAGGTTAAAGATCCATTCAAAGTGCAAGATAGACTGGTAAGTTACAATTTAATGGACTCTAAAAGTTAATATGGTTTCATATCCTACACATCAATAACCTTTAATAATTGGCCACTTGTCAAATTTTGTGTATTATCTAAATATATTCACATTATATGGAAAGGCTACTAACATATTCCACTCTTTTCCAACTACATAGTTCTTTTCCCCCCCAGCATTATTGAGATATGATGAACAAAATTGTGTATCTTTAAGGTGTACAACCTGATGTGTGTGTGTGTACAGTGAACTGGCCAATATAGAAAGTACCCTTAATCTTTGATTTTGATCTGGAAATCTTACTCATGGAAATTTATTTCAAAGTTACAAAAATACAAATATGCAAGTCTATTTATTGTGCCATCATTTGTAATACAATAATTGTAATATATGTGTAAATATATATTATGAGATAAATGAATAAATATGTTATTGTGGTTGGGATCTTAGATTTTGACATGGGAGAAAGGAGAAAGATATATAAGTTTAAGAAGGAAAATCCTGTAGTATTAAATTTGAATTAGAAGTGTCATTGTAAATTCATGAAAATTGATCTTTAAAAGTAAGGTGTTTTGCTCTTTTTTTTTTTTTTCTTTTATTACCAGAAAACCAACCTTGTCTTGAGAGGCACATCTATCTTGGATGCTGGTATTACTGCCCATAAAATAACAAAGTCTTATTTGTGCATTAGTTGATTTTAAGCTTGGAGTTGAAAATATCCAATATAAGCCTGGAATATTCTGTAATTCCCAAAACCAAGGGTACTATTAAAGACTATTATGTACTTAACAAATTGGCTTAGAATGTAAAATCCGTGCGGGCATAATGTATTTAAAAAAAGAAGCAAACAGCCCATTTTCACTTCTAGATGATGCTAAGCAACCAAATCAATATTTTCAAAATGAGCTACAAAGAAACAGAATCAAGTGTCTGTCTTTAAGTTCATATAGGAATTTCATCGCCTTATCAATAAGGGGAAACTGTCTGTTGAAGCATGTACCTGGCTAACAGATAAAGAAGGAATAATAGAATTAGACATTGCCGTCTTTTCACTATCAATGAAATGATGAATCTAAGCAGTGGTTATCAGTGATTAATAATTTCTTGAAACATAAAATACTCGGACGTTATGTGAATCCTGACAGAAGCACAGAATACAGCTATGACAGTATCTTCAAACTGAGTCATAGTAAGACTCTGGATCTTGTAGAAAAGATTATCCTTTCTCCATTGAATTGCCTTTCCTTGTATGCCAAAGATCAATTGACTATATTTGTGTGGATCTATTTATAGGCTTTCTGTTCTGTTCCACTGATTTAGATGGCTCTTTTTCCTATCAAACTGTCTTGATTTCTGGAAGTATAAAATGCATCTTGAAATGTTAGCCCTTCAGCTTTGTTCTTCTTCACTGTTGTGTTGGCTATTCTAGGTCTTTTACATTTCCAGAGTAATTTTAGATTTAGGTTATCAGTATCTATTAATACCTTTTGCGGAATTTTGAATAGGATTTCACAGATTTTAGGGAGCATGTTGGGAAAACCGACTTCTTAATATTACATCTTCGAATTTATGAACATGGGGTATCTCTTTACTTTGATCTTTCATTTCTTTCTTTAGAGTTTTGTAATAATCTACATTTGGGTTTATATATAATCTTTTAGGTTTATGCCTAAGTATTTAATTTTGGGGGAGCTATTTGTATTGTATTTCATGTTTCAGTGTTTATAGGCTCATTTTTGACATACAGAATGTAATGGATTTGTGTATGTTTATCTTGTGTTCTGTGACCTTCCTAAACTAAATTATTAGTTGTCGAATTTTATCTTATTTATTAGTAGATTCTTTAGGATTTCCTACATAGATAAACATGTCACATGATAATAGAACAGTTTTATTTTATTTTTCCTTTTGGATATATATTCATTTTAATTCCTTTGCTTGCTTCATTTTACTGGCTGGAACTACAACTAATTTACTGAAAAAAACTGGTGACAGCAGAGTGGCCTCACCATTTTTTTAAAAATTAAAACAAACAAACAAACAAACAAAATATATATATATATTCAAAAGGAAAAAATAAAAGTGTTCCTATTATCATATATATTTACATGTGTTTATTTATTGTAATTATATATTTTTTGTACATTTTGTTAAGGATTTTTCTGTCAATATCCATGAGGAATATTATGCTATAATCTTTACTGTTTTATTCTGGTTCTAGTTTCAGACTAGTATCAACTTTATAAAATGAATTGAAACTCTTTCCTCTTCTGTGTGATGGCATATTAAATGATATTAAATATGTTTTATGTATTTTTACAATTTAGACTTTATTACACTTTAAAATAATATTAATATTTTATAGTGGTAATGTAAAAGTATAATTTCTTGGACTTGCCTTAAAATAATTCAGATTTAGGGAAAAATGAGCAAGCATATGATTGTCCATAGTTGAAAAATGTTTAATTTGGGTAATGAGCATACTGTGGTTCATTATTCCTGTCTCTCTACTTTTTTTCTTTTTTTAATAATAATTTTTTATTGTGTTAGTCACCATACAGTACATCCCTAGTTTTTGATGTAAAGTTCTATGATTCATTACTTGAGTATAACACCCAGTGCACCATGCAATACGTGCCCTCCTTAATACCCGTCACTGGCCTATTCCATTCCCCCACCCCCCTCCCCTCTGAAGCGAGGGTTGTGGGTTATTGTTAAACTGTCGCTCTACTTTTTAACGCATTTAATTTCTTGATACAATTTTGTATTATTTAAGTCCTCATATCATTACCTTATAGCTAGCTTGTAAATACTGTTTAGGATTATATAACATTACTAAATGCTAAGTGACATTTGTTGTATATTTGTTTTAAAATGCAAGGCCATTTCTAAAATAATTTTTCATTTTAGTCGCTTCTTTGAAATTCTTTTCTAAATGTATTCAACAGAGTTATGGGGGGGGAAGCCATATGGCATCTGTCATGTGTGTTTTATTTTTTTAAAAGGCCATTCAATTTCTTCTCATCTGCTGTCACCCTCTTTGAACAGGAATAAACATGACAGATTCATGGTTGGAGGACACAGGAAAAACAACTTGTCATTCATTCTCAAGATTATATTTGTGTCTCAGTACACAGGAGAGGCTGAATGATTGTGAAGATTGTTTTGTTAATATTATTATTAAATGTTATTTGCTAATGTTTTGTATTTTAAAATATATTATCAATTTTTAATTAGAAATATTCAAATCACCTTCATATGATTGGAAAATTTTTTCTAAATTGTATTGAAATATATTTAATTTATTGCTTCTCTTTTTCTAACTACCTCAAACCTATAGGCTGGTTAAGGAATACTAACTTAAGAGAGAATGAATAAAGGAAGTTGGGTTATAATCCTAACTGTCAAATAAAAATTGTGTTTCTGCAGAGAGACTTAAACTAATTTTTCTCCATTTTTCTTCCATTTCTTTACTTCACTCTATTCACACATCCTAGTGTAATTATAATAAATAAATAAATATATGTGTATATGTATACATATACATGTATACAATATACATATGTATATTCTACATATATACATACACATGTATATATATACATACACACAGACACACTATTGTAGAATAGGATGATAGAGATTTCTTTAAACAAGAAGAAATATTAACATAAGGGTATAAAATAAGAAGGAGACTGTTGAAACCAATTAGAATAGAGAACCAGGTGATGAATAAGTGTTAATTTGCCATTATTTTTGGAATTTGAGGCTACTCTGATTTACCTGCTTAAAGATAACTTATATATGATTTCCTTTCAGAATAACCATACAGAATTGAGAGATTCAAAATTACAAGTCCATGATGTTGGTAAACAACCATAAACTACAAAATAATGAATGACCTATCTTTCAGGGGAAAAAAAAGTGGAATTAAATTCTTAGGGACGGGTCAGGTTACTTGTTCTTCCTCTTCAGATATATTACTGCATGCATCTAATAGTCAGCATTTATTTTGTGGAATACATAAAGTAGAAAACTATAAATAGAATATAAAATGGAAAGCACACTGGTGACTTATTGAACAGGCTTGCCAGTACTCCTTGGAAAGAAAATTTTTAAAAAATCTGTTTAGTTTTAACTTTCTGGTAAATGATTTCTAGAACCAAATGTTTCTCCAAGTATATAAAATAATAATAATTATTACAATATAGTTTAGATAATGTCCTTGTTACACATTTCTAGGAAAATATTAATATGATTTTACTGAGGGAATATGACCAAGAAGATATATATTTAATTTCATAAATTTATATAACATTAATATGAAAGGTTAAAAAACATTATTCTCTGTAATTGCCATTATTACCATAATAATCCCCAAAATGTCATGTAAATATATTGTGATTAAATATATTTGTGAAAATATGAATAATATTGGGTTATAAGTACTACTTTTAAATTGTTTGAAGCCTCATAAAGAAATCATTTTTGAAACAAGACGGGGTGTGTGTGTGTGTGTGTGTGTGTGTGTGTGCATGTGCTTGTATGTGAAAGACTGTATGTATTTCCTTGGGTTTATGTGTATGACATTACCTCTCTGCCATATTTTTGTGAAAGTTTACTAACTACTCTCATTTTTCCTAATATAGAAACCAAAGTGACTTTTCCAAAACGTAAGTTATATAATACTTATACTTGTGCTTCACAGCTTTGGTGCCTTTCTATTTCAATTAAAATAAAATCCAAATTAATTATAATGGCCAGCATGTTCTTGCATAACCCAACATGCTTTCATCTTGTAAGAAAGTAAAATGGATCAGCTACTTTGGAAATCAGTTTGGCAGTTTCTTAGAAAGCTAAACATACAATTGCAATTTGACAGAGCAGTTCCATGTCTACTAGGGATCTTCTACCCACGGGAAATGGAAATGTATGTTTATGCAAAGATAATGACACAGTTGTTTGTACCATATTTTGTGGGAATTCACAGTGCCTGGATAGAAAAAATCTGACTTGTATATGCCTCTGGATGAGACTAATTGAAAAGCAAAGGAGGAGTGCCCGGAACACTGGGCCGCCTTTGAAGTTTCTTGGCTGAAGACAGCCGGAATCTTACTGTAGCTCAAGGTTCTCATCTAGGGAGTCAATGTTTAAATTTTTGAAGAAAAACAGGCACCTGTAGTAGTCACGTACTTCACAGACTCCTTGCCTCCTCACCCTTATCACACGCTACCCCATATATTATTATCCTGACCATTAAAGTTACACTCTTCTCCTTGCTTTGTGCTTGCACCTGATGTATTGCTAAGACCCCAGTAAAACTGGAGACAAAGCTTGGCACAGGGCCTTTCACCACTAGAGCGTCTGGTCCCCAGGCCTCTCCTTTCTCTTATGAAGGTGTCTGGAGTAATCTTTTCATTTGCCATCTCAGGGTTTGCTCCCCAAACCTGACAATATTTATTCTTAATCACTAGAAACTGGGAAAAACGCGGACGTCCTTCCGCAAGTTAATAGCTATAAACAGTTGTAGTACAACTTTACAGTGAATACGAATATATAGTACCAAAAGAACAAACTTGATTTACACAAAAACACGGAAAAATATTGAAAACAGTTTGCTTGAAAGAACCCAGACCTCAAACACTATGTATTGTATGATTTTATTTATATGGCATTTTGGAAAAAGTAAAACTGCAGGGATGAATAAAAAGATAAGTGATCAGGTTTGAGAAGTAGGGCAGGGATTGACTACAGAGAGTCAATATGAGAAGTTTTGTTGTGCACCAAATGTTCTATACAGCTTTATAACTCTAGTGGTGGACCCCAGTAGGCATGGATGCCTGACATTGTGCATTAGTCAAAGCCCATATATCTTTACACCACAAAAAGTAAAATTTGATTGATACATATATTTCTTTAAATCAATCAGTATGTGAGAGTACCTACGATTGAGTGGAGACTGTGGAAAACGAATATAAGTATACTTCAAAAAAGTCAAATAGTGCCTTGAAGAATCTTAGAAAGAAAGGATCAGACCAAAGTAACTTTGGAAAGCAGTGTTCTTACAGGATTCTGAAGGCTAAAGACAAAAGACAATTATATACAAACATTGTGCTTTAGTTAAATTTGTTTTTCAGAAGGTATGGGTTAACAATTCTAAAACTAATTTGTATGTGTAATAGTGTTGAACAAATGCATATGCATATTACTATAGGCAATAAGACTCACATTTCTCTCTGTGATAGAAGGAAATTACAAAGTGATGGGTAAGGAACGGCGAAAGACTAGACCAAATCTTATGGTGCTGGACTGAATTGGAAGCATCAATATAAACTCATTCATAGCAATATAAAATTCAGGTAGCCCTGTCTGTTGAGAAGGCCTGAAAGAAGTGACAGCAAGGAGCACTTGTATATCCAGTGCCAGATCTTGGTTTCTTTTTTCTTTTTCTTTTTTTTTAAGATTTTATTTATTTGAGAGAGAGACCACAAGCAGAGGGAGTGGCAGGGAGAGGGAGAGGGAGAAGTAGACTTGCTGCTGAGCAGGGAGCCTGATAGGGAACTCGATTCCAGGACCCTGGGATCATGACCTGAGCCTAAGGCAGATGCGTCACTGACTGAGCCACCCAGGCGTCCCAGATCTTGGCTTCTAATATCATTCTCCAATTAAAGAAACTTCAGTGTACCCTGAGACAGTGGTTGAGTCTAAGGATAAGGTAGGGATAATTCAAGATGAGCCTGTATCATTTTTCTTGTATTGCCAAAAGCAAGGAACTGTTAAAAAGGAAAAAAAAAAAAAAAAAGATTGGGGGCATGTGGAAAGAACACATGGGCCTTTCTGAAGGTCAAAGTGGCCAAAGCTGGCTAAGACAATTTGTGCAACAAAATAGATAGCCATAGTATTGGATTATATCTTAATAAATGAAATGAATATCTTTAAAATTTTTATATATATCCTGAATGGAGTTGGAGGGGTAGCAGTCTTTTTTGAGGGATAATTCTAATAACCACATTTAAAGGAAATGAATAAAATAGAAAACTCATTAGAATATCATAATAATTACTGCTGGCAAGATCCACTGATGACTGCTAAAACCAGTTCATGCTCAGTTAAGGATCTTTGTATAGTCCCAAAGTATATCCCCAAAATAAATATTTATTAATTAAAAAGGGAAAATAATATATGCACAGTATAGAAATTGGAAAGTTTAACATCACCAGTAATAAGACATTGATATCATGTCCCCTTGTTCTCATGCACAGAAAACATTAGAGAAAGACAAATGAAGGGGCATCCTCACCAGATATTTGACCAGTATTCTTCACAATTCTCAAAATAATAAAATTCAAGGATTCCACCCCAAAAAACTAATTTATGGTGACAATGATCAAATAGATACTAAGTTTGAAGGGAAATATTGATTTGGATGGGATAGAGGGGAGAATTCTAGGGTGCTGGATGGGGTATATATATTGATCTGGTTTATGGTTCAATTTTGCATATTTAAAAATTAGTCAAATTATTTTCTTAAGATTTGTGAACTTTAGCAATATTAATGTCATACCAGAATGTATTTTTTAATGTAATAGAAGAAAAATAAAAACTTCTGTAAGGTTCAGAGGACCCACCTCTCTTCTAACATTTTCTTAAACAACTCTATACTGGTGATTTGGAAGGCCTTAGTTTTTAAGTAGGAGGAAATATTATATATGTATCCTTCATGATCTATCACTGCCTGACCTATTCAGATTTATTTTCTCCTTCTCTCATATGTTATAATTTTCATTTTAAAATGTAAAACAAAATAGTTTACCAAATACACTTAAAAATATTTCTGTGCCTTTGTATTCAGTGATTCATCTGACAAATATTTATTGAATTTTTGTTACCATAATCCCATTACTGCTGTAGGCATTTGGGTTATTGGTTTACTAGACACACAGTCTTTTTGTAACTTTACATTCTAGTGACAGGAGATGAAAGTAAGAAGATAAATATATATAATAAAATATTATGTAATGACTGTGTAGAAAATTAAAATAGAGAAATATAGTAATTATTGAATAGATTATTAAATAGGTTTGATGCTGGGGAAAGGCCTCTTCAAAAACAATACTTATATTGAATTCCAAATGACAAGAGAAAGCCAGCTGATAACAGGTAGAAGAACATTGCAGGTTACAGGAATGACTACTGTAAATTTTGGAATAATCTTAGCAAAGGCAGAGGAACCTAAAGGCTAGAGCATAGTGGAAGAAGGGAAAGTTGTGTGATAAGAGGTGAGCAACGCTATATCGCATATCATTTTGTAAGACAGGGAAAAAGATTTTTTTTGTGTGTAATTTATGTTTTTTGTCTACTTGTCTTTGATAATTCTAAGTGTAATTGGGAATCCCCTGAATAACTTTAAGCAGGGAGGGACCCCATGATCTAATTCATAGGTTTAACTGCTTACCTTAGCAACTGTATTGAGAAATTATTTCTATGTAGAGAGAAGGGAAGTGCAGAAACCATCTAGGAGACTATAGAAGTATGCTGAGCATCAGTTGATGTTTGTGTGGCCTAAGGTAAAAGTAACGGAGAAGACAAGTGTACATTTTCCAGCTTTATTTTAGAGGTAGAGTTGAAAGGGTGTATTGATGAATTAGATACGGAGGTAGGGGAGTACAGAGGATCTTAAAATACCTAATTTGGGGAGATAAGGTTTCTAGTTATGGAATTAGTAAGTCACAGAGATAAAAGGTACATCGTGGGGAATATAGTCAGTGATACTGTACTAGTGTTGTATGGTGACAGATGGTGGCTGTACTTGTGTAGCATGACACACCTGAAACCAATGTAACGTTGAGAGTCAACCATACTTCAGCTAAAAAATTTAAAATGAAATTAAATTAAAATTAAAATGCCTAACTTCATAGCTTGAACAACTCTATGGATGATAGGGCCATTTATTAAGATGTCTTTTTATGTGATGCTTTTTAACTGTACTTCTGATACAGCTTCTAGAGGCAGCTTGCATCTTTTAACTTGTTGCACCCTTCCTCTGTCTTCAGACTTAGCATCATAGAATCTCTGTGACACTTCTACTATTTTCACTTCCCTTTTGACCCTATCCAGAAAGGCTTTCTGCTTTTAAGGACTCAAGCAATTAGATTGGGGCCACCTGGATAATCCAGGATAATCTCTCTATCTCAAGGTTAGCTGATTTCCAACCCTACATGTATCTGCAACCTCCATGCCCTTTTACAGGTTTCCAGGGCTATTATTCTGCCTTGAGTTTGGACCTTTGTGGTAGAAACAGGTCATTTAGGCATCCATTTGAGAAAAAGCAACAAAACACAATTGTCTCTCTTTATGTTCTGAAATTAATGCTCAATTGTAAATCCCCGAATGCTTTTTTGAAATGGAAAATGAAGAGTGGCTTGCCACATTTATTTAATGATATTTACTAGTACATACCCAGAATTGCCACATCCATGCAGGTTAAAGGCTTCCAAAGTGCACCTCACTCAGGTTCTCCCCTCTCTGAAGTCTTAGCCTCTTTGGGGCCTCCTTTCTTTTTCAGTCTCTACTGCATTAAGCCAGTTGATTTCCGTATTCTAACTACATTTTTCTAATGGTTTTTGTGGGAGTGCTGATCCTATGCTAGCTGAAAATCCCTCCTGGAAGTTGAAAGTCTCCCTTTATTATTTCATTTTCAATCTAAAAAATTATATAACACAATCTTAAATTTGAAGATTAAAAACAAGCAAGGAAACCAACAAAAAGTCTAAAAATAGCCTGTCCGATATTGTGGAGTTTAGGTGATAAAAACTAGTACACTATTCTCTTGATGTTTAGATTGCATCTGTTTTTACTGGACCACTCTGACATAAATAATTCAGTCTTTGTTTATATAAAGTGTTCAGAAAACCAAAGAGCACTCTATGAATTTTCCCAAACATTTCACAAGTTCAGAACAATAATCACTCGTCAATGGGTAGTTTGTCATGTAACAGATGCCTTCAAATATTTTTTTTTCTATTTCCATAAGTGAACAGTACCAACTGAAAATTAGAATAAATGTAAATAGCTAAGTTAACTGAAACTTACTAAGTGTAGGAAGAAATTTTTTTAAATAAAAAATTTCTTTGAAAATCTTAAATTCTTCTGTAATATCTATCATTATGAAAATCACGTTGACTTAATACTCTATTCTCTTGAAATGTCAGTAGTTAAGGGATAAGAGTCATGAAGAATTTTGATCAATAATTTAACTTTATACAGAAGCACAAGCAATCCTGAAGTGTCCAGATAATGTTCCTCAGGTCAGCTTTATCCTCAGAATTCAAGCCTTGAAAGTCCCTTTAGGAATTCTCTAATCATTTCGATAAGCCCTACAGATGATCAAAAGTTATTTAAAATCTATTATTTTATCCTTAATATCAGTTTATTTTCCACTGCTTGTGGTTGAGCCTGTGTGGTCGAAACAGGTCTCTTGGGCAGCCATGTGAGATAAAAGCCGGAAAACTTGATTGTCCCTCTTTATGTTCTGAAATTATTACTCAATTGTAGATCCCTGGATGCTTTTTGAAAGAGAAAATGAAGAGTGGCTGGCTATAACATTTCTTTAACAATATTTACTAATTCTTTTCAAATGCACCATCTTGGAAATGCAGTCTTCAATTTTTATCTGCCTTATTGTAAAAAGAAGGCAGATAAAAATCTCATTTGCTGAAAATCAGAGAGATAGAGTGCCTCTGATTCCTACTGATATTGTAATTCTCAAGGGTTAAAATTTCAAATTGCCGCATTCAAAGCGATAGAGAATAATAATAGAGGCTGGGAGTCATAAAGCATATAATGTAATCCCTGCACTCCAACTATTGATTGTGTGACTTTGTACACATTTTTAAACTGTCCAGTGTCTCAGTTTTTCTACTTGTGAACAGAGATATCAAAAGTAACTTATTCCATTCGTTTATTGAGAGAATTATATAATTCAAGATTTTAAGCCTCTTAAAACATTAACACAAAGTAAATGCTCAATCAGTAAAGTCACTTTTCTTTTTAAGATTTTATTTATTTATTTGACAGACAGACAGAGAGAGAGCACAAGCAGGGAGAGCAGCAGAGGGAGAAGGAGAAGCATGCTCCCCGCTGAGCAGGGAGCCCGATGTGGGGCTCGATCCCAGGACCCTGGGATCATGACCTGAGCCAAAAGCAGATGCATAACTGACTGAGCCACCCAGGTGCTCTAAAGTCACTGTTTTCTAATATATGATGAAAAGCTGCTGGCTGTACCTCAGCAGTGCTTGTCCTTCTTGATAAAGACACTGTAAAGCACCATCTAATTGAAGATGACTCTGTTGATGCCAGGTGCTAACTTAATATCGCTTCCCCAAACACACATACATACACACACACACTTTAATGTTTTGTGACTTTTATGCCATATATATATATATATATATATATATATATATGTATATGTGTGTATATATATACGTATATATGTATATACACACACATATATATGGTGTGTGTGTGTGTACACTGTAATCATCATCGTATTTATCCTTGATGACAAATGTCGAATGCTACTATACTTAACATATGCCAGGTACTCTGCTAAGTGTTTTGCATTAATATCTCTTTGTGTTCTTAAAGCATTTGTTTGAGAAGGGGGTATTATTATAACTATATTACTGAGGCATAGTGAGCTCAGATAACTTACTTGTCAAACATCTAGTCATAACAGAGCAAGGATTCAAACTGAATCCTACTTGACCTTAAAGCCAGTGCTCATAACCACTTCACTGCCTAGGCAGTAAAATAGTCAGTTTATTCAGAAAAGCAGTTGAAGTACTTAAGTGGAAAAGTTAATTGTTAAATGGAAGTTTTATTTTATTTTTTAAAATATTTTATTCATTCATTTGAGAGAGAGCACGAGCAGAGGGGAGAGGGAGAAGCAGACTCCCCACTGATCAGGGAGCGGGACATGGGGCTCGTTCCCAGGACACTGAGATCACAACCTGAGCCAAAGCAGATGCTTCACCCTCTAAGCCACCCAGGCACCCCAAAATGGAAGTTTTATAAATTTTATTCTGCTGCTGCTAATGAAAAATAAATACAAAATTATAATTTCCAGTTCCTTTTGACCAACATGAACAAAGTATATTTGATAACCAGTTCCTAATCTTTAGCAAGCAAAGTTTGACTTTTTATGCTTTCATCCCTTTTATCCATATTTAGAACTTTCTGACAGAGGTATGATTTTTTATGCCATTCTATATAAATCTGTTTCCAAGGTAAAGTAAATTCTGTTCTCTCTCACCCACATTCTCTTCAGCTGTTCATAGCTGCTATCCTTTTCAACTGGTTTTTCAACTCCGAACAGGATATTTGACATATATTGGAAAATCAATTTTTTTTCTCTTAAGCAAAGAGACTTACTTGAAATAGCGTTAAAACCTTCAGATCACCAAAGCACTCTGGAATTTTACACTTTAAAGAGACAGACTTTATTTACCCAGTTAATAGCATATGATACTTCATAGCTCTAGCCCCCTAGTAAGATTGGTTGTGTTGAATTACATTTTATTGATACTGACACAGACAAAGGAAATAAAAAGAAGAAAAAAAGAGGAGAGTATCATATTTTATCTTCCAAATCAGTATTTACACAATAAAACACTAATCACACTTTTTCTCCACAAAATAACTTTTACTAAAATTCACTTAGTTTTAGGCAACTCTATATTAGCATGCTGTACTAGAATAAGAAATTATATAGTGTGATATAATGACATAGTGATATACATCTCTTAAATAGTGAAGCAGGAACTGACTTTGGATTAATTTATTCATTCCCTTATTCAGTATTAATTTATTGTCTAATATTTAAAGTAACCTTGCAAAGTGATCAGAGCTCCATTTCTTTTTCTGGTAAAGTAGACTGTCCTAGAATATAATCTATGCATTACCAACTTTTCTGATTTCTTCTGCACATGAAACTTAAGTGACATGGCGTTGTGGCTAAGGAAGTGCTAAAAGGGGCATGAAGCACAGAAATATTTAGGTCCAGCTTTTTGCTTGTCATGCAATCAGGCAAGATGGAAAACTAACTAACTACACAGCAGAGATTTTTAAAAAATGTGTTACTACAATCTTAATATAGCACTTGCGAGAAGGAACTTGAATAATATAGAATTAAAAATCACCATTTGTTAGTGAAATGAACAGGAATCAAAGAATTATGGATGGCATTAAGCATCTAAGAAGCCCATTCTAAGGAAAGGCTTGAGAATGTATGGCTGGTGAGGATTTTGTACCTAGTCCACTAAGGTACCGGTTTATTGGTAAACTATAATTAAAGACCTTGATGCAGTTTAAGAAGGATGGACTTCAACACCAAACAGACCTGTATCAAAACTTAGCATGCTTACCTTATAGCTTCATGGAAGGTTAACTTTGTCCTGTAGATTTTTCTCTGGTAGGTTTTTGTCTATATTTATTTGGATATAGACATCAGTTTGTTACAAGTCCCATCACTCGCTGTAGCCACATGTCTTGCCTGGAACACCCATATCTTTCACTCAACCTTCTTTTATGATCCATGCAGCCTCACTGCCCCACCTTCTCTTAGTCTTCTAGTTACTAGTATGAATGAAATTAAGAAAACTAGAAATTAATAATTGTCCACTTCAACCATATTCTGAAAGGTGAATAGATTGGAAAATATATTTTCTGTTCATACAGTTATGCATCATGCATTCTAATAGACCATTTTTTTTAAGAATCAGAAGAGGAATACATTCTTTCAAAAAGATCAGACTACTCAGAAATTAATGCCTTGCTTGACCTCCTGTGTGATTTTGAGAGAACTGTGAGACCCTCTGAAATAGGAACTGCATTTATTTATCTCAAAATCATTAATAAGAGATGGGAAAATGCCATGCACTAGTAGGTGCTCCAAAAATAAAATTTAATTAGTAATCTCACTAAATCATTACCTATTTTTTCTATTTTTAATATGTAGCCACATTCCAAAATATTTATTTCAGGGCCCATAAAATTCGTAGAATAGAATAAGCCTATTGATACATTAGAGGAAACTACTGCAGCCCAAAGGGGTTGTATCAGAATGGAAATACTTGATTTGCCTAAGAGCAGAGCTGTGTACTTAAGCACAACTGGCTGAGGTAGCCAGTAGCAACAGATAGGATCTCTGAAATAAGTTAGCATTGCCTGGGGATTTCCTGAGAAAATGATCAAAGGGGACCTAGTAAAATACTTGACTTCCAAAAGCCAGTCAGGACACAGTCATGGGCTATTGTTATTTGAAAAATAAAGTGTTGCATTGCTAGATTGAGAAATTAGACACCAAGCTGTTATAAAGTCATACCTATTTGAACATGATTTGATTATAATAGGGGAAACACGTCAGTGTTTTCTGTGCATCTCATCATTTGTAAGTCTGTAGTGCCTTATATAAAGAATAATAGAACAATCTTATAGAAGGTGATAATGTTATTACATGACTAACATGCAATTGTACTGTTCCAGGCATTGCTTTTCATATTTTGCATATATTATCTGATTATCGCACTGAATTTATTGGTCTGTCTATTCGTGTATCTGTGTCACATGATTTAATGACTATGGCATTGTAATATATTTATTTGTATCTTAGGTGTAGCATTGATTTATTACTCTTAATTTTCAGAATTTCCCCAGATATTTGTATATGGTTCTATTTTTTCTGTAAAATTTAGAAATCGTTTTCTTTTTTTTTTTTAAGATTTTATTTATTTTATTTATTTGACAGAGAGAGAGGCAGAAAGAGAGGGAGCACAAGCAGGGGGAGTAGGAGAGGGAGAAGCAGGCTTCCGGCTGAGCAGGGAGCCTGATGCGGGGCTCCATCCCAGAAGCTTAACGACTGAGCCACCCAGGCGCCCCTAGAAATATTTTTGGTTTTTTTATATAATAATTTTTTATTATATTATGTTAGTCACCATACAGTACATCCCTAGATTTTGATGTAAAGTTCCATGATTCATTACTTGTGTATAATACCCAGTGCACCATGCAATACGTGCCCTCCTTAATACCCATCACCAGCCTATCCCATTCCCCCACCCCCATCCCCTCTGAAGCCCTCAGTTTGTTTCCCAGAGTCCATAGACTCTCATGGTTCATCCTCCCTCTGTTTACCCTCCTTCTTCTTCCCTTTCTTCTCCTACCGATCTTCCTTTTTCTAGTCAAAAACTCCTCTGTCACTTTTACTGGGAGTACATTTGATGTATTGATTAACATAGGAAGAATTGACATTTCGTTATTTTGAATCTTCCTAACTATAAACCTGAGATATTTTTAAATATTATTTTGGAGTCTGCCTATCTATCTATTTATTTTTGTATTGTTTGAAATAATTCTTTTGGATTTTCCAATTATCAAAAAAATTGTTGGCAAGTAATAATCATTAAAATTCTTCCTTTTCTATTTTTATGTCTTTCAATGTATTGTCTTGCCAGATGAGATTGGCTGGGACTTCCAAGAGCATTGCTGAATAATAAATAATGATGGCTGAAAAACCTATCTAGATTCTGAATTCAATGGCATTGCTTCTAGTATTTCTAATCAAGGATAGTGCTAGCTTTTTGTTTGTTATACTACATATGCTTTCCATTAAAAAAATATCTTTATGTTATTATTTTGTTTAAGTTTTTCTTTTGTACCAATTGCCTAATGATCATTATTATAAAATGTTTTTTAGAATGTTTAGAAATAGATCACCATATGATTCTTTTTTCTTCTTAGAGTGTTTGACATGTCTCATTTTCTGACTGCTCAGTATCTCTTAATAACCTTGTTTGGGGGAATTCCTAGCCTTGTGATAGCCATCCCCCCAACACATTAATATCTAAAAGAGTTGACTGTAGAGTGAGGACCCATTACAGGTTTAGGTCTAGGACCAATACTCCATCAATACACCCACTCCCAGAGACTTTTCAGAAGTCAACAACTTGAGTATTCAGAGTCTTTGTAGAATTCATTTTGTCACCAAAGTACTGAGGATGTTTTGGGTATCATACCTGGTAGCTTAACTTTAAGCCTTCTTCAACTTTCCAGTGATTTAACAAGCCACTCAGTGTACTTTTCTATTTAATTAACCACAAACAATATATGACTATTAATTATTCTGGATCTACATAATTTGGTGGCAGGTATGAATAGAAGCAACTTACTCTCAAGGTATATCTGGAAGTCTGGAATTGGTCATTTGGCCTCAGTTGGAATTCTGTCACTTAAAACCTTAATTAATGTGATTCATGGCAGCCTATGACATGCATTGGCAAAGTAGCTACATTATCACCTACCTCTAAAATAAAGTCTAAGTGAAACTATTTCCATAGAAGAATATAAAAGATATGAGGAATCCAAGGAGTATATGTGATGAGCTGGTTTCTTCAATCTATACTGGACATCTATTTTTATTTTTCATCTTATATTGTATTTTAATTCCAGTGTAGTTAACATAAAGTGTTATTACTTTCAGTTGTACAATACAGTGATTCAGCAATTCTGTATATTACTCAGTGCTCATCAAGAAAAGTGTACTCTTATTTCCCTTCACTATTTCACCCATCTTCCCACCTACCTCCCCTCTGGTAACCATCTGTTTGTTCTCTATAGTTAAGAGTCTGTTTTTTTGGTTTGTCTCTCTCTCTCCCCCGCTCTCTCTTTTTTTTTTCTTTTTTCATTTGTTTTGTTTCTTAAATTCCACACTGGACATCTTACAGAAAGAGAATGGAAATCACAAACCCCCAGTTTCTCTGCTCATAGCATAGCATAGCATGACTACCTTTAAAAAATTTCTTATCAATTACATCTTCAAAGATGATGCACCTGAAAGCTTACATTAAAATTTGATCCTGTGAGTTTATGAATTACAGTGCCTACTGAACTATGAGCCTATCTATAGCAGTTAAATATAAGGGCTATAGTACTTTGATTTAAGCTCTGGTTCTGCTATTTTCTAACATTGTAATTTTGGGCAACTTAACATCTCTGTGCTTCAGCTTTCTTATTTGAATAATAATGCTTTATAAAGTGTTATGAAGGGTAAATGAGCTAAAACATGTGACATGCTCAAAATAGCACCTGAAACAGGGCTTACTCAATGAGGTTTAGCCATTATTAATTATAGAACTTATTATCTCATGTTAAATTTAGATAATTATTAAAGTATTTGAAAGAATATGAACATAAAAACAGAGATGTCTGCATGGGGGGGGGCAGGTAGTTAGATTGTTGGAATACTCCAAAAACCCACTAACCACACCTCCCTTGTCAATAGAAACGACCTTTTTTCCCCAGGGTCTCATGAGGCTGTTTTGGCTTTACTTGAAGACTTTATAAGAACCCCTGGAGCAGTCAAATCTTTTCATGCACACCTCCACTAACTCTAATTTTATCATTTTATACAGATCTATAATGAGTGTGAGAATCTAGCATTCCCCAGGGGGCCAATTATAAAGTTAACCTTGGAGAAAAAAAGTAAAAGCATTGCAAAGCTCTATAATTTATATTGGGAAAAAAATCTATGAATAATATTTGTAAGTATGGATTTTGAGAGTGTTTGACCAAAGAGAAAGAAAAAGCTTTAGTCTAGTAAAGCTGATTTTTTAAAGAGTACATTGATTGAAGATTTCATATTCCAACTAGTAAAAAAAAAAAATGGTTCTATTTGTTTGTTGACTGAGCTCTGTATTCAGAGTTATCTCTTACTAAATAAGGATGAGATGCCAGAAATTCCTTGGCCGAAGATCATGGAAGAAATAGGAAAATGTCTATTTATGACTGTTAAAATAGATTTAAGATAGACAATCTACTCCTCCTCGGTTCCTATCTAATGTCCCCAGAGATGGTCTATGAGGTATTGATTTCATCAAAGCATTGAGAACTGCATTTTTATGAGAATGATAATATTGTTGAAGTGTATTATGGTGGCAGTTTTTTTTTTTAATCGGAGGTGTTGCTAGTAGATTCTACTTCTTAAATGTGTTCCCTGATCTTATTTGGGATGATGTAATCATAGGGTAATAGAGGCCAAACAATTCATTTAAATGCAAAAACTATTAACGGATTATGGAGTTCTTGGGACTATGAAAGAGGTAGACAAATCATTAAAGTCCGATCGGATTATAAAAGAATAAAGAGTTATAGAAAACTAACAAAAAACCAAAATGAAACAAAACAAAACAAAAAAACAAATCCAGATACAGGAAGCAGAGGTCTGTCTTGAATCCATATAATAGGAACTTAAGGGGGCATCTGGGTGGCTCAGCCGATTAAACATCTGCCTTTGGCTCAGGTCATGATCCTAGGGTCTTGGGATTTAGCCTCGCATCAGGCTCTCTGCTCAGCGGGGAGCCTGCTTCTCCCTCTCTTTCTCCCTCTGCCTGCCACTCTGCCTACTTGTGATATCTCCCTCTGTCTCTCTCTCTCTGTCAAATAAATAAAATCTTAAAAAAAAAATCTTTTGCACAGCAAATAGTCTGTGAAACCAAAGACAACCTACAGAATGGGAGAAAATATTTGTAAATGTCTTATAGATAAAGGACTAGTATCCAAGCTCTATGAAGAACTTATCAAACTCAACCCCCTCCCCCCCAAATACAGTCAGGTAGTGGGCAGAAGACATTAACAGACATTTCTTCTAAGAGGTCATAGAAATGGCCAGTAGACACATGCTCAACATCACTCAGCATCAGGGAAATACAAATCAAAACCACAATGAGATACCACCTCACACCAGTCAGAATGGTTAAAATTAACAAGTCAGAAAACAACAAATGTTGGTGAGGATGCAGAGAAAGGGGAAACCTCTTAGACTGTTGGTGGGAATGCAAGCTGGTCCAGCCACTCTGAAAAACAGTATGGAGGTTCCTCAAAAAGTTGAAAATAGAGCTACTCTACAGCCTGGCAATTACACTACTAAGTATTTACCTAAAGGATACAAACGTTGTAATCTGAAGGGATGCCTGCACCCAGTGTTTATAGCAGCAATGTCCACAATAGCCAAATTACAGAAAAAGCCCAGATGTCCATTGACAGATGAATGGATAAAGAAAATGTGGTATATATATACAATGGAATATTCCTCAGCCATCAAAAAGGATGGAATCTTACCATTTACAACAATGTGGATAGAACTGGAGGGTATTACGCTAAGTGAAATAAGTTAATCAGAGAAAGACAGCTATCATATGGTTTCACTCATATGTGGAATTTAAGAAACAAAACAGGATCATAGGGGAAGGGCGGGAAAGATAAAATAAAATGAAATCAAAGGAGGGAGATAAACCATAAGAAACTCCGAACTATAGGAAACAAAATGAGGGTTGCTGGAGGGGAAGTGGGTGGGGGGATAGGGATAACTGGGTGAACATTAAGGAGGGCATGTGATGTAATGAGCACTAGGTGTTATATGCAACTAATGAATAACTGAACTCTACATGTGAAACTAATGATACACTATATGTTAACTAATTGAATTTAAATAAAATAAGATATAAAAAAATAGAAACTTAGAACATCTTACCCGGTTCTCAGAAATGGGTCAGTTCACAATCCTGGAATCCCTTTAATGAAATTTAATCCAGGTGACAAAGTGAAATGGTCCTACGCTAACAGAAGTGTATACTATATAAATCTTCATTTTTGCTCTTCCCAAAGAGACCTGTCAGGTGTGCAACCATGGTAATTGTTAGGGATTTCAGGGATTATTAGACAGGTTTAAGTGAATGCAGATTCCTTGGGACCCAGAACAATATTGTATTCTGTGTAGAGGGTTAGCATGGTCTAGTGATAGAGTTTTCACTCATGATTTCTATATAGCTTGTTTGTAGAGCCCCAACCCGTTTTTTGATTACCTTTCCAGGGCCTGAATATAGAATTTTACTAGATTCACTTAGTAGTTGGTACATTGTCCAAATTAGCTTACTGATTTATGGAGTAAGGTCTATTATTGCTAGAAAGGAATATATGCCATATAGGTTAATTGAAACCTAGAAGCATGCATGTGCTAAATGGGGTGGGGAGCAGAGGGAGAAAGAGAATCTTAAGTAAGCTCCACACCTAGCGCAGAGACTGACGCAGAGCTAAATCTCACAGCCCTGAGATTACCACCTGAGCCGAAATCAAGAGTTGGATGCTAAACTGACTGAGCCACCCAGGCACTCCTAAAAGATTTAGTTTACTTTTTTACTGTACAGAATATGGATAGAACTTGGGAAATGGCTGTGGATCATAAAACATTTAATCACATGGTGAGCCAGTTGAAGCTTCTGTTCTGGATGTGTTCTCTATTGTAGTAAGTTAACATAGCCAATGTTATTTTATTTATTGTTCCAGAAGTTGCCTTGGTTTTCTCTTCTAAAATAAATTAAAATACCATTGATGGACTAAATATTTTAGGACCTAAAGCTTCTACAAATTAGGGAACTTTTTTTTAGAAAGAATTTCAAATATTAATATAAAGTTGTAAAGTATTTCTCAGGGCTAGGTAAGGAGATGTACAGATGAGGGGTTCTGAAATTTAAACTGTGTTAGCTTCATTAGAAATCTGTATCTGAATACAATACATCATCACTCTTTTGCTTTAGGACTCCATGAGCTTTCTTGCTCTTACACAATTTAGTCTGGAGGGGCCTTCCTAATCTAGATATTTTACAAAACATAATTGTGGTCCAGTAAATGATAATTTGAAGACATTTTGTTGATAGATACTAGGGGAAATGGAGTTGGTATTTTGTTTAGAGATGTGTATGCTAGGGGGTGGAAGGTAATTCCCAAGAAAATAACTCTGTTTGGGCTTGTCCTCTCAATCAGATTATGGAATTCTGTGGCCCGAAACACATTAGATAACTCCACTAAAGGATATTTATAAGACAGTTACAGAATCATTTATGCATGGTCTGCATGGGTTAAGATAACAACAACCCTTCTCCTCTTGTATTCCTTCTCAATGCAAATGTGCCTTGAATTTGCCTTCTTCCGATCACTAAAAACCTTATTGAAAAAGGTAGAATTTCAGCTGTGTTACCAGGCACCCTTGTTTATGGCAAAAGAAAAGAAGGAAGGAAGGGAAGGAGGGAGGGTGGAAAGAGGGAAGGAGAAAAGAAAAGAAAGAAAAGAAAAGAAAAAAGAGAAGAGAAAAGAAAAGAAAAAAGAAAAGAGAGAGACAGACACATGGAGGGAAGGACGGAGAGAGGTATGAAGGGGAAGAAGGAAGGAGTAAAGAGAAAAAAATGATTACTAAATTGAACCTGGGAGCGCGTGGGTGGCTCAGTCAGTTAAATGGCTGCCTTCAGCTCAGGTTATGTTACCAGGATCCTGGGATAGAACCCCAGGACTGGTTCTCTGCTCAGCAGGGAGCCTGCTTCTCCCTCTCCCTCTGCCTTCCATTCCCCCTGCTTGTGCTTTCTCTCTGTCAAATAAATAAATAAAATCTTTAAAAATCAATCAATCAATCAATCAATCTGGACTAGGGACTATTAAAAAATAACGAACAAAAACATGGATAAAGCCATAGCTTTGGGTTTTCCTGAGCTTGGTGGTTTTTCTAAATAAGTATGTTCCTCTTTTGTTAAATTGGAAGCTAAGCTCTTGAAACTGTGAGAAGAGATATTAATTCCTGTATGGAGCTTGGGACTTCTAAGTCAGTGTGAATCCCCACACCACTCCATGGTCTCATTTCCTAATGTTAAGCTAATGTCATTGAGGCTAATGACTAGCTCCTGAGCATCTGCAAGGACTCCCACAGAAGTGGTGTTCTTGATGCTGGCGCACTGGATTTCCTGTTTTGTATCATTCCATAAATCTGAGAAAACTAGTGCTAGATGCGGCCTATTTCAGTCTCAAGAGTTTGAAATATTCAGTTGAACCTAAAATTGTCAAGACTGGTTGTTGCAATTGACATTTCAGCAATTGGAGGGAAACATATATCACATCTGGGCATATTATTCAGAACAATGTATTAAACAACCTGCAGGTCTGCCAGGTTTGAATATGGCCCAGAGGACAGAAGGCTTTCCACTGAGTAGAGACTGCAGTGTGTCTCTAACCTGCCACTTGGTCCTTTTGTTCCAGCTGATCAAATGTTGGTAAGTGCATAGAAGACTGAGATGCCTAATGAGAATGTGCCACATTCTAATCAGAGAATTACAGAGGATCCCTCTAGTGTATTGGAGCAATGCCTTCTTTTCATTTTGAAAAATATCAGTGTTTGCTCTTGGATTAGGTGACTGCATTATCATGGGTCACAAGGTGATGATGTTACTTGAGCTACCAATTATAATCTGTATATTATACAACCTACTATCTACTATTGTTTTAATAAATCTCTTTTATTCCCCTTACACTTATTCTATTGTGCTTTTCTAATATATTTAATATGGAATATAATTTCATTGCAGGCATACCTCATTTTAATGCACGTCGCTTTATGTACTTCACAGATAGTGTGTTTTTTACAAATTGAAGGTTTATGGCTGCCCTGTGTGAGGAAGTCCATTGGCACCATTTCTCAAAAAAACAAAAACAAAAACAGCATTTGATCACTTTGTCTCTCTCTGTAATATTTTGGTAATTCTCACAATATTCCAAAATTTTCATTATTAATTATTTATTATGATGAACTGTGATCAGTGATCTTTGATGCTACTATTATAATAGTTTTGGGACATTAGGAACTGAGTCTATATAAAATGGCAAAATTCATTGTGTGTTTTCTGACTGCTATACTGACAGGCCATTCCCTCACCTCTCTCCATCTCCTCAGGCCTTCCCATTCCCTAAGATACAATATTGAAATTAGGCCAATTAATAACCCTACATTGGGCTCTAAATGTTCAAGTGAAAGGAAGAGTCTCATATTTCTCACTCTAAATCAAAAGCTAGAAATTCTTAAGCTTAGTGAAGAAGGTGTGTCTAAAGTCAAGATAGACCTCAAGCTAAGCCTCTTGTGCCAGTTAGCCAAGTAGCAAATGCAAAGGAAAATTTCTTGAAGGGAATAAAAAGTGCTACTCCAGTGAACACAGGAATGATAAGAAGGTAAAACAGCCTTACTACTGATATGGAGAAAGTTTGAGTGGTCTGGATAGAAGATCAAACCAGCCACAACATTTCCTTAAACCAAAAACAAGTCCAGAGCAAGTTTGTTACTGTCCTCAGTTCTAGGCTGAGAAAGGTAAAGAAGCTGCAGAAGGAAAGTTTCAAGCTAACATATATTGGTTCAGAAAGTTTTAGGAAAGAAGCCATCTCCATAACATCGAAGTGCAAGAAGTAGCAAGTGCTGATGGAGAGGCTGCAGCAAGTTGTCCAAGAGACGTAGCTAAGATAAGAAGGTGGCTACACTTGAGAGCACTCAGTGTAGCTGAACCAGCCTTATATTGAAAGAAGGTGCCTTGTAGGACTTTAATAATTAGAGAGAAGTTAAAGCCTCATTTCAAAGCTTCAAAAAATAGGCTGACATCTTTGTTAGGGGCTGGTGACTTTAAGTTGAAGCCAATGCTCATTTACTATTCTGAAAATTCTAGGGCCCTTAAAAATTATGCCAAATCTATTCCATCTGTATTCTGTAAATGGAACAACAAAGCCTAGATGACAGCACATCTATTTACAACAAGGTTTACTGAATATTTTAAGCCAACTGTTGAGACCTACTGCTCAGAAAAAAAGGAATCTTTTTAAAATATTACTGCTCTCTGACAATGCACTGGGTCACCCAAGAGCTCTGACAAAGATACACAGTGAGATGAATGTTGTTTTCATGCCTGCTAACACAACATCCATTCTGTAGTTCATGGATCAAGGAATCATTTAGACTTTCAAGTCTTATTATTTCAGAAATACATTTTGTAAGGCTGTAGCTGCTGTAGATAATGACCCCTCTGATGATTTGGGCAAGGTAAATTGAAAACCTGGGAAGGAGTCACCATTTTAGATGCCATTAAGAACATTTGAAATTTTAGGAAGAGGTCACAATTCCAACCCTTGTGGATGACTGTGAGGAGTTCAAGACTTCAGGGTGGAAGTAACTGCAGATGTGGTAGAAACAGCAAGAGAACTAGAATTAGAAGTGTTACCTGAAGAGGTGATGGAATTGATGCAATCTCAGGGAAAAACCTTAATGGATGAGGAGTTGCTTTTTATAGATGAGCAACAAAAGTGGTTTTTTGAGATGAAATCTGCAGGTAAAGATGCTGTGAAGGTTGCTGAATTGACAACAGAGGATTTAGAATGTAACGTAAACTTAGCTGATAAAGCAGCAGCATGGTTTGAGAGGATTACTCCAATTTTGAAAGAAGTTCTATTTTGACTAAAATGCTGTCAAACAGTATCACAGAGAAATTGTCCATGAAAAGGAGAGTCAATCCATGTGGCAAACTTTGCTGTTGTATTATTTTAATAAATTGCCACGGCCATCCTAACCTTCGGCAACCACCACCCTGATCAGTCAGCAGCCATCAACACTGAGGCAAGATTCTCCACCAGCAAAAAGAGTATGATTCAGTGAAAGCTCAGATGATGGTTAGCACATTTTTAGCAATGAAGTTTTTTGTTTTGTTTTGTTTTTTTGAGAGAAAGAGAGAGAATGTGTGTGAGTGGGGTGGGTAGGAGAGATCATGACCTGCGCCAAAAATCGAGTCAGATGCTTAACTGACTGAGCCACTCAGGTGCCACAGCAATGAAGTATTTTTTTTTAAATTAAGGTGTGCACATTGGTTTTTCAGATATAAGGCTGTTGCACACTTAATAGACTATAGTGTAAACATAACTTTTATATGCACTGGGAAACCAATGACTTGCTTTATTGCAGTGGTCTGCAGTAGAATCTGCATATCTTGGAGGTATGCCTGTAGCAATAGACAAGGCTTTAAATTGTCCCTGAACACTAATTTAACTATGTCCTGATATTTAGGCTTTCATATTCTAGGTTTTTTTTTCATTTGTTTATTTGTTTATATTTGACATTTTAAAAAATATTTTATTTATTTTAGAGAGAGAGCAAGTGGGGGGAAAGAGCAGAGGGGCCAGGAGCACAGTGGGTAGGAAAAGGAGGGGAAAAGCAAGCAGACTCTGTGCTGAGCAAGGAGCCTGACTCAGGGCTTAATCTTATGACCCTGAGATCATGACCTGGGCTGAAACGAAGAGTTGGACACTCAACTGACTAAGCCACCCAGGCACTTCTGTATTTTGAATTTGACTCAAAATATGTTTAGGAGGGAATTTGGTCTGTTTAGTATAAATTCCATGAAAGAGAGCCTTCTCTGATTTCTAGTTTTTATTATTTTTATTTTAAATTTTCTTAATTTTTTTCTTACATTGTTATAAGGTAATATCCTTGACACAAATTTCTGTACTCATTTTGTTTTACTTTATAGTAGCCTAATTATGATCAATTTTTATGAATGTTCTTTTGCTACTGAAAAGAAGTTTTATCCTCCTCTTCTTATACATTCTTGATGTCTACATAATTATTTTGTGATTAAGCCTCTTTGTATCCTTACTTTGTCCTTAATTTTTTATTTTATCATTGAGGAAATCAAAGTCTTCCACAACTTAAGTGTTGCTTTCTACTTCTCTATCTCCTATATTTTTTGCTTTATAATATTTATATTGTTATTAAGATGTAAAAATATTAATCATATTTTAAAATAAATTATAGTCTTAAGGATCATAATTAGAGTTAGATGAAGTGTTAAGGATGGGGCCCTCATCCCATGGGATTAGTGCCCTTATAAAAAGATACACCAGAGAGCATGCTTTCTTTCTGCCTACGCAAAGAACTCATGTGAAGAAATGGTGCAGTTGTGGCCATCTGCTAGCTAAGAAGAGATCCTTCACCAGGAATTGAATCAGCCAGCCCTTGATCTTGAACTTCCCAGAAGTTCCAGAACTATGAGGGAAAAAAAAAAAATTCTGTTTATTTAAGTCTCCCAGTCTGTGGTATTTTGTTATGGCACTGTGAAGTGACTAATATAATTACAAATATAGAATCTAGTTAGGCAGACAGGTGCCTAGGCAGAGTTATGTAGTTAACTACGTACCTTATCGAACATTCATATATTCTACGGAGTGAAGTCAACTCTGTTGGAGTTACACCACAGCTGCCCTGTGGTAGGAATAAGCTAAGATGATAACTGATTTGGGGAAACAGCCAGAAGTCCACAACAATTAATTACTTCAGATTTTAGTGTCTTTTTCTTTTAAATATGCATGTATGTTTATGTATACACACCCATATGTATAGACACAGGAAATATATTAAGCAGGGAAGAATGGGAATGGCCTGCAGGGCAATGAACTGGTTAGTGCACATTGCTCCATAGCTTAGGAAATTTGTCTGGGGGTCAAGAGCTTTTAGTACCTTATGACTATCCTTCAGTCAACAAAGAAAGAGCCTGCAGGCATGCGTCCATCAGTAGTAAGAATAGGAAGAGAAACCTGAATTAGTGACATTTCCTTCCTTAATTTGGTATAAATTCTCATTATTATAATTTACGAATATGTTAACTTCTAACCTCATGCATTTCCTGAATCAGGTTTGCTAAATACTGTAGAGAATAGCTACCCTTCAAATAAACTAGTTTTGATTTTCTGTTAGTATGGCAACATGATGACAAGCTACATGCACAGTCATTCTACCAACATGTAGAGGCAATAATCAGCATAACACCCAGCTTGATCAGATCCCAATTCTACACAGCGATTCTCTGTATTGTTTTTAATATGTGAACTGCTTGGAAAGCAGAAATGCCTAATAATTACTGTGGTTTTTAATTGAAAGATTTATAAAACTAACGCCGCAATCATTAAGTTGGTAGAACATCAAGAGTTCTATTAAGGATGTTTAAAGCAAAACTCTCATTTTCAGCATGCCATCTGCCCCAATAGGAAAGGACCTTATTATCCTGGAAGATGTCAAACTGTGTGACTGCAGCCCCAATTTTTCTGAATATGGACTGTTTAGCAAGTTCACTTTTAAATGAATTAATTAGGGGGAGTGCTTGTGTGGCTCAGTCAGTTGAGTGTCTGCCTTCAGCTCAGCTCATGATCCCAGGGTCCTGGGATTGAGCCCCACATTGGGCTGCCCACACAACTCTCTACTCCTCCCCCATCCATGCTCTTTCTCTCTCCTCAAATAAATAAAATCTTTTAAAAAAGAATATTATTTGAATTCTCCATTTCCATTAGAGTGTAACAAAATCTTTCTAGTAACTACTTTTTGCCTCTTTTTTTTTTTTTAAGTTGCCTTTTCTTGTAACATCTTTGGACTGCCTGTCTGAAGGAGGTGAACATTTCTTAGGTTATGTATTTGTTGGAGTTTCAAGTAGGAAAATGATTAGTACCATGTACCAGGTGACTTATAATTTTCCTTTTGCCCCAGAATTTTGAGGGTAAATTTGTTTATCCTTACTTTTCACCAGTCAAGGAGGATAGCAGCTCTTCTGTCCCTCTGACAGGGAGACAGGCTTTGCCCTGAATACATGGCCTGTCTGTGTGATTCCTTTGCCTCCTGTCTCTAAGAAGCAAACTAAGAAGTTCTATCATATAGTGATATGATAAATCTTTCCCTGATAAACAAAGGAGATTCACTGCCATCACCTTCAAGAAGCATATTTTTCTGGTGACAGAATTCTGAGATCGATTGCCATAATCTTTTCTTTTTCCTAAAACAATCACTACTATTCAAGGCACATTGCGTTGGGCTGCAGTTCTTCCCACTTTTTAGCATGTTTTTCATGGGTATTTATCTGTGTCCTAATTTTTCTAGAATTTTTTTCTAAAAAATTAGGACAAAAAAGTTATATTTTTATTTCTCAACTTGCTTATAAGTAATAAAAGTAATAAATATGTAATAAAAGTATTACATATTTTCCTAGAAGAGAGAAGGAAACGCTGCTGTCTTCAAATCATAGGCTGTCTAGGTTCCTGAATTCACATATATACCTCACTTCATCTATACCTTTCTTCTTTTTCTAAACACCCAGATTTAATTGTTTTTATCTAAGTACTGTTTTAGTAGCATCCTATGATACTGAAATATAGCAAGCTGATTTTAAATCAGTTCTAAATAGCATATTAGTTTCTCTATTTGGAACAGTAGTAAGTTACCACAAACTTGGTGGCTTACAACAGCACACATTTATTATCCTGTAGTTCTGAATAACAGAAATCCCACATCATCCTCACCAGGCTAAGGTCAAGGTGTCTGAAAAACTTTGGTCCTTTTGGGAGGAGAATTTGTTTTATTGCTTTTTCCAGCTTCTGGAAGCTACACATACTCCTTAGCTTTGGCTCCTTTCTTCCATTTCAGAGCCAGCAAAGTAGCAACTCTCTGACCTTGTTTTCATTGATACATTTCTTTCACTGACTGATCCCTTTTTTGCCACCCTCTTCCATTTAAGGATGCTTTGATTACATTGGGGTCACCTCCGTAATCCAGGATAATCTTTGTATTTTAAGGTCAGCTGCTGAGCAAAATTAATTCCATCTGCAACCTTAATTTCCCTTGGCAGTGTAACCTAAAGTGGTCATAAGTTCGAGCTTTAGGACTTAGGCGGAGGAGAGGTACTGTTTCCTACAAGTTTCTAGTTTTAATTGGAATTTACCTATCATGATATCTTTAGACATGTACTCTCTGGTCTATAAACATATAGCGTTTACTTTTAATTATTTCTATTTTTAGTTAAATATTCAACTAAAAATTGTTAATATATCCATTTTAAATTAGAAAATGATTAATATTTGTGGTAATTCCTTGATAGCTTGAAAGTAATCATACATTCTCTCTATATATAAACAGTACATCTTTTTCCATATATCAAACCATTCATTTTGTTTTAAATTCTCTATTTTGTATTATATATTTAGCTTGTCTGTCTCACAATTACTTTAAATACCATTGATCATCACCTCTCCCATCCTCTTAATTTCATGTAGTTTTATTTTAATATTCCTTACAAAACATTTTATACTTAATATTAAATTTAATGTATTTTTTAACTAAATATGCA
This sequence comes from Ursus maritimus, assembly GCF_017311325.1. Lineage (NCBI taxonomy): Eukaryota > Metazoa > Chordata > Mammalia > Carnivora > Ursidae > Ursus > Ursus maritimus. The sequence goes on along the minus strand of NW_024426230.1, from coordinate 18,245,495 downwards.
TTTATCCATTCAAAATTTGTGGCAGAGATTGCTTGTCCCAGAGATCCAGTTCCTTTTTTCAACAGTAATAGCACACCTAAGCTGTCAGGTGGGGATTAAATGGGAAGCAGCTAGTAACCCACCAGTGGCAGCAGCTAGTGTTCACCACCATCTCAGGCTAGTACACACTCCTTCTCTTTGGCCAGAGACTTGAAGAGAACACCCTTGAAAGGCTTACTAAAACTTGACACCAAAACAAAACAAAACAAATTTAACTTTAAATTCTCTCCTGCCCCTTCCCCTTGTAGGAGACTGAAATCCCTCCCATGATTTTTTCACCTATTTTAATGTTGGAGAGCATTGATTGGGGCATCCCTCTGGCTGGTGACTTAACTCAGCCTCACGTGTTTTTCAAATGGGCAGCATGCCTGTTTTAAAGTAAATTAAGCCATCTTTGAGCTCAGATATGAGGACCACCGTGGAGCAAGCAGAGAAAGAAAAGTGGGGGCCTCATATTCTTCATTGAAGAGCGATAGCTTTCTGAAGAAGTAGAAGAGGTTTACCTGTTAATTGAAGTGATTTGAAATTAGCATGGAGTGAAGAGGTGATAGTCTGGTCTGGTCACTGTCAGCTTCCTGGGGGAGGAGAGGTTGTTCTCATTTGGAAGGGGCCAGCCACTTGGCTGCTGGTGGTGGCAGCAGGGAGGGGTGGAGGGGTTATTTAGGCTTTGCTCACTGTTCTTTGTTGCTCACCTTAGTGGGCATTTCACTAAAGACCATTCCTTCCCAGGGAAGGAGGAAGGAAAATAAAAGTGCATCTCCAGGCGGAGGAGCTGATGGTGGAGTTCAGGCATCCTTGTTCCCCAGTCACTGTACTGGCTCATGGGATTTGACTGCTCAGGTTCTCAAGTCTCATGTGACCCCAGCCAGCTTGTGGAACTAGCTCACATGATTTGAGGAGTGAACGAACTTGCTAAATAGACGTTTGAGTGCTTCCCCTGGGCAGAAGAGCCATAGATCTCATCAGATTGTCAAAGAGTTCTGTGTTCTAAGATTTCAGAGTTTCTAGGTGCCTTTAACCTGACCTGTTTTGATGGGGTCCTGCACAGACCGTGGTCCTGAAAGGTGCGATTCTGGAGCCAAGTTGCTTGATTTTGAATCTTGACTCTTATCTCTTATTAGTGACATTATACAAATTTCTTAACCTTGCTGTGTCTCAGTTTTCTTATCTGTAAAAGAGGTTAACAGAAAACTTACCCTCATAGGGTTGTTGTGAAAATCAAATGAGTTAACCCATGTAAAATTTTCCATCTATGGAAAATTATCACTTCTCCCCATTGCCCTGTGAGGTCAGCAGGTCAGGAGCTATCTTCACCCCATTTCTGCTGCAGAAGAATGGTGAAGAATTTAATTCAGTACCAGAGCCTCTGCTTGCGGGTGCAGCAGGGCCCACTGACTATCCAGTGACATCACTGCAAAGAGGAAGTTGCTCTCAGAGGTGGGAGGGTTCGATTTAGAGAAGCCAGGAGATAAAGCAAACTAACAACAAAAACAACAAAATTAAACAAATAGTCAGCTGAAATATAGACTGTTTATTGTAGCCCCCTAGCCTAACGATAGTTGTGCTCTTATGAGTATGCTCTAGCTAATGGAACAGGAAGAGCGTGTCCTTAAAGAGAAGGGAAAGGGGAAATGCCCCTTCCTCCTTTTCTGAGTCCTACTTAGAAAATGATATGATGTGTGAATAACTGTTTTGATGAGAATGAAACCATATACTAGTCCAAGAGATTGAAAACACTAGCTCTCCAGTATTGAGAATACAGCAGAATTATTACATAATATTGGTGCCAGATATCCATTTTGTGTGGCCAAGTGGCCTCCAATGGCCTTCAACTGACGGCCGGTCCTAGCAGCACATGCCCTAGATAACAGCCTACAGAGAGTCAGAAGAAAATATGAGTTCCTAATATGACTTCCCCAAAGACCCTTGTGGTGAACATTCTCCCCTGCTCTCCAGGGCCTTCTCCTTATGCTCTCCTTAGATGAGACCCTAATCAAGCTAACCAAAATCCCACTCACTCTTTTTGGTTTGAACTGGTCAACCTGGCCTTGGTCTGGGAACTTCCAGCACTACACTCTCAGACTCTGATAAAGCCAAGTGCCTCAGGTCCTGCCTTGCTTTCTCTGCCAGCATCTTGACTTGACCCCCTCTTATGGACCCTTGAAATAAGGACAAAGTGTTTTTTTATTATCTTAAATTATTGTGCATTGGGAATAATCTTTTTTTAATTTTAATTCCAGTATCATTAACATACAGTGTTACATTAGTTTCATGTGTACAATATAGTGATTCAACAGTTCTATGCATTACTCAGTGCTTATTGTGATAACTGTACTTTTAATTGCATTGAGAATAATCTTTGTGGTAGTCCTATACTTCTGGATTTATGAGGGTTGACAGTAATTAGGGAATAGGTTGGGCAACATGGGGCTTTATAAATAAATAAGGTTTTCTGATTGGTCAGCATTAATTCACTTTTTTCTTTTGGTTCAAAATATAGGAGGACATTTTGCTAAGTGTATAAAAGGGTGCACATTTTTTCCTTTTGCCTCAGACTCTAATATGTCTAATATGGCTTGGCATGGTCCTATCCTATCATCCCACCCCGCCACACACACCCCACCTGGCATGAGGGGTGGCAGTTCTTCCCAATGTCTGCTTGCTTTTTAGCTTTCTTTCACGATGGGAAGAACCTTCTCTTAACCTCTTTTATCCCACCCTCCATCCCTTGCTTTCAAGAAGTGAAAATAGATCTTATTTCTCACCCCCATAAAATTCCTGCATGCCTCTGCCTACTTCTGGAATGCAGAAATGGCTTCAGCACTGATCACTGTGGTTATGTTCTGAGTCCATACATTGTCTAGAAGTGTTTATCTTGTTTTGGAACCCATTTCTGTCGTTTGATTTTCCATTTTTGTATACTTTACGAAACATCTCCATGCTTTTGGAAGAGGGGGGTGCATGAAAAGTGAGAACTTATTGAATTACCTAGACTAGTAGTCCATATTTTCAACAAATGATGAAACTGAAGTCTAAAGACATGATGGCCTTTGTAATCAAGATACCAGTTATGATACATTATGGCACATCTTGTATTTCCAACATGTGCTTTTACTTAAGGCTTCCACTTAAGGGAATGAAAGAATTACTTAGAACTAATCAGAAATTACTAAGAATAATACTGGAGTACATGTATCTAGGGCAATTTGCTACATATCTGACTGTCCTTCTATTCTCAAGATTTGAATACTTTTGCAATGTTATTTTTCCGCTTGTGGTAGTTGATCTAATTATACTAACCTATAAAGGAAAATGTTATTTATTAGGTGTACATTTCTTTCTACTTTCCTCCTGCAGTGTGATTCCTTCAGTGGCGCCACACTGGCATAAAATTTCTATTATAAGAAACTATTCATTTCTCTGGTTCTTTTCTCAGTTTGTGGTAAAAGACTAAAATAGCTTCTTCCATTCAAATATTTTCCTTAACTTGCAAAAGCTTAAAATGCCAGTGGTTATCTTAGGTATGCCTTAAATTAATATTTAACAGCTTATTAGATGCATGTAGTAAAACATATATCATGAATATATTTGAAAATCTTTTAGTATAAATTCATGGAAAATATATTTACATTCATAATTTTTAAGTTTGGAAAAAATGATAGTCTGAAGAAACAAGACAGTCTCTAACCAAAGCAATATATTGTCTGGAAATATCATTTTGTCCATTTGGTAAAAATTTATTAGTGTGTAATTTTTGTTTTTGAAGACATTAAGTTTATCCAAGTTTATACAGAGTAAGAATGGCAATTTCCTACAAAGAAAACTGGCCCAAAGTTTACTAAAACAAAAACAAGAACAGAACAAAATATGATTAACACTGTTAATATTCATTTTTCCCTCATCATACTATGACAGCTGTAATTTTTGAAAACAGTTCACTGTGGATTGTAGCATTTGTGTTTCTTACATTAAACTATATTCCAAGTGCAGTCAGTAGTCCAAAAAATACACTTTTTCATCATATAGTCCATATTCTGCAAGATGTGGTTAAAAGGTGATTTTATTTTTTCTACTGCGATTAACACTTTCTTAATTAGCATGGTAAATTTGAGAAATAGGCTTTAATGGTGTACATGGTGAACCGTTAATGAGCATGCTGAATATTAGAAATGAACTCTCATTGAAAATGAAAAATATAGATTGAATAAATTATTTTAGAGTTATTTCCTGCCCTTAGCTGAACAGACAATATAATAGCAAAACCTATCATTACCCTTATTGATGATGCGTTAGGCTAAAATGCTAAATAGCCCTGTGCTAGCCTTATACCTTGGAACTCCAAATGCCTTATTCTTGTTAGGAAAGTAGTGGGTCAGTGCCTTTGGAATCTTGTTTTGAGTGAACATTCATGTAAGTTGTTCTGTAAACCCCTGAAAAAACAGAGAGCTGGGACTTGGTTGAGATTAGTGAACAGGTTGAAGGAACTATTTTAGTGATTATCTGTTAGTAAAAGTTCAGCCAATGAAATGTATGATAATTGACACAATAGTCTAAGACTAACTTTTGCTGTAAATAGTAAGTTTTTGGAGGGAAATAGCTAATTATCTAAAGGTCCTTAAATGTGGTTACAATTATTAGCCAAATGAACGAAGAATGAATGAATGAATGAATGAATGAATGAATGAATGAATAAAGTTGTTCCAGACCAAATTGGCTTAAGTCAGTTCACTATATACTAAAATTCATTTATTTCACAAATGTTTACTCACTATCATATGTATGAAAGGTTGAGGTAGAAAAACCTGACCAAGGTTTATTTAAAGAAGATATAAACCTTAACAATTGTTTATCATGAAAGCAGATGTATTCTATTTATCTTCAGGTGTGTGTATAAAATGTGTATTTTTAGTATTTGTTTAATACAAAATAAAAACTAATTATTAAGGATAATACAAATACATAAATCTTTCATTTCTATATCATAAAAGCTGTATTTATTAATATTGACTTAATGATAATCTTGATTTCTTCATGGCCAAACTTTCATGCTTCTATTTATACTTTAAGCGTGTGTTTATAAGCAATTGATAACAAAAAACTAGTCTTTCAGGGAAATTGAGAAAGTTTTTGGTATGTTATAAATGCAATTCAGAAATTTGAAATCTTGATTTACTTATCGTAGTTCCTGCTTGAATCTCATCTGAATGTATGTCATTCTGTTATTCCTGCAATTTGATTTGATCTAGTATCCTCTTCTTCAACCTCATTATTCAAGAGCTTATCAACTTGACATATAATTATTACCCTAATCTAGCTGGTAAGTGCAAAATCTTTCACAGTGCTTTGCATTTAATGAACACTTTGAAGTGTTGGGTGATTCACATTAAAAAACAAATTTTGATCCCATTGTTAAAATTTTAGCTTTTTCTACAAAATTTAACTGCATCCTAAGTCCATGTTCCTATTTGTCCCCTCTATTGTTTTTCATATCATTAAGAAAAAATTTTAAATTTAAAAACTTGTTTTAACAATTTCCTTTCTGAACATGACTTCAGTGGAATTGCCTCAAAGTGAAAGATCATTTCATTCTCTTATTTAGTTATTAGCTAAGTGCAAGGTATTTTTTGAATGTGTACTAAGTAAAGGAGACAAAACAAGACTGGCATCAGTCTCTGTGTTCCCAAATTCTAGTTGTTGAATATGTGAATTTAACCTATTTAAGATGTTCCTTATCTGGAAAATAAATAGCTACAGTTTTAAGTTTTAAATGATATAATGAATATGAAGCATTGAGGACAGTGTTTGGCATAGAGTAGAGGCCTCACTACCCATTATCTGTTTTCTATAGTTATTTTATTGTTAGATCAACACCTTTTACTCTATATGTATTTATCTGTATTTACGCCTGAGTGAAAGTCCCCAGGAGGCTATAATATGACTTTAGTAATGGTCACATAAATTTCTGAGTTTTGGCAAATTCACACATTTGTGTAACTGTCACCGGAAGCAAGATACAGGACAGCTGCATCATTTCCAGAAATCCCTGTGTTCCTTTTTAATCAATACCTCCCCATCCAGTTGCAACTCCTGAAACACCATCCCTATAGTTTTGATCTTTTTTTAAGTTTTTATTTAAATTCCAGTTAGTTAACATATGGTGTAATATTGGTTTCTGGTGTACAATTTAGTGATTCAACTCTTAGGTACAATATCCTGTGCTTATCACAAGTACCTTCCTTAATGACCATCACCTATTTAACCCATTCCCCCACCCACCTCCCCTCTAGTAACCATCAGTTTCTTCCCTATAGTTTTGATTTTGCCAAGAGGCTAGATAAACACAAACGTATAGTTATAGCCTTTTGAATATGCTTCTTTCACTTAGCATGATTAATTAGAGGTTAATCTGTGCTGTGTGTAGGAGTCATTTCTTATTTCTGTGTAGTATTCCATTGTGAGAAAAACAATTTTCACCTGTTTACCAGTTGAAGGATTTAGGGGTGTGTGTGTGTGTGTGCGCGCGCGCAATTGGGTGAATGTAAGTTTTAATAATAATGCTAGAAGTTTGGGGGAAAGCAGGAGAATACATGTTTCATTCTCCCATTTCATTGTCTTTGGTATGTGACAATTCTGAGAATTTTTCAGCAGGTTACTCATATGTTAAGGAAGATAATAGACTCAAAATTGAGATGTCACAACAAATGGAACCATTTCTTTTGATTCAAATATTTTTTAAAGGAGGTCAGAAATAGTTGAATATTTGTCAAATTGTGGACCAAGTGGAATAAAAAGAACCAAATTATCTTTCTGTACTTCTTTTTTTAAAAGATTTTATTTATTTATTTTAGGGGCACCTGGATGGCTCAGTCAGTTAAGCATCTGCCTTCTGCTCAGGTCATGATCCCAGGGTCCTGGGATCAGGCCCCATGTCTGGCTCCCTGCTCAGCAGGAAACCTGCTGCTTCTCCCTCCTTCTTTGCCTGCTGCTCCCCCTGCTTGTGCTCTCTCTCTGTCAAATAAATAAATAATATCTTTAAAAAAAAGATTTTATTTATTTGTTTTAGAGAGAGAGAGCTTGTGCTTGAGCAGGAGCAGAGGGAGGGGGAGAGGGAGACAATATCCAGCACATTTTTTGCTGAGCACAGAGCCCCATGCAGGTCGATCTCACCACCACGAGATCACAATCCAAGCAGAAACCAAGAGTCAGATGTTCAACCGACTGAGCCACCCTGGTGCCCCATCTCTCTGCACTTTTTATTTTTTTTTTAATTTTTAATTTTTTTAAAGAGATTTATTTATTTGAGAGAGGGGGGGGAGAGAGAGAGAGACAGAGAGAAACAGCAGGAGGAAGAGCAGAGGGAGAGGGGGAGGGAGAGAACCAGACTCCCTGCTACTCACGGGCCCTGGAGCCCATGCAGGGCTCCATCTCACAATCTGAGATCATGACCTGAGCCGGAAATCAAGAGTCACATGCTTAACTGACCGCACAACTCAGGTGCCCCACTTTCTGAACTTTTTAATGAAGTAATTCATAACTACCAATTTGAGTAGGAAACATATTTTGACAAAAGTATCCCCAAACCATCACTCTTGAAGATCATTGCCTGGAATTTTTCACAGGCAGTTTCAGCCTTATACATAAAATGTTTACATATAACAAACACAACATATATTACTGCAGTATATACATCAATATGTATAGTCACAATATGGACATAAATGTCAACTTTTTTTTTTAAGATTTATATTTATTTGTGATGTGGAGGAGCAGTGGGAGAGGGAGCATACTCCCTGGTGAGCGCAGAGCCAGAGGCAGCTAGCTAATCCTAGGACTGAGAGATCTTGACCTCAGCGGAAAGCAAGACTCAGCTGCTCAACCATCTGAGTCACCCAGGCACCCCTAAATGTCAACTTCTTTCAATAATGATAATCACATATCTAGGTGAATGCCATTTTGTTTGCATTTCCTTCTTTATTAGACATTTTGAAGGAGTAATATAATAATAAATGGGACCGGCAAAAGAAAAAAAACTTTAAAATTATGGTAAATAAAGTCATAATTATGCTATACAGTATCAGAAGAAATAGCTATCCATGAGTAGTATTATATTTAGCCACTGGGCTAGGAAATCAATGGGATAATAATATTAGGTAGCTAAGACTTCCACTCTGATGAAAGACAGTTCAAAATATTACCTCTGTTATAAAGCTTCAAATTCTATTAGATTTCTTTTGGCTCAGGTTTTATGATAGGAGAAAATAATATGAACTGTAATATATTTTTGACTGTGGGAAAAGGAAGAAGGTGGAATATGGCAGAGAGAGTAAAAGTGGCTTTCATATTTCTTCAGAAAAGCTGTGCACTATTGAAAAACTGTGATATGAAAGACTAGATGATAAAAAACCAGCTTTTATTAAAAGGAAGTAAAACTGTTTCAGAGGTTTAGAGCATTCCAAAAAATATATTTAATTTGATTTCAGATTTTTTTCATTTCCTTCCCATTGTACTGTTTACCATTTTTGAATAACTGTAAGAGATGATTTAAGGAACCATGTTTTGTGTGTATGTGTGTGTGTGTGTGTGTGTGTGTGTGTGTTGATGAGGTTATTTTCTACTGTTGACAAAGTTTGAACCTTGCCACTATCAAGAGAAGGGAGCAGAATTGAACACATTAGGAGCTGCTTCTCCTCCCAATATTGAGATGGCTCTAGTAAACAAAATATCCCTGCAGAAGGACCTCCCAAAAATCTAGTATAGTGGGTGTTATGCTTTCACTTCTCCCACAGAATTGGCAATTGAAATGCAGATTGAGAAAAAATAAAATAGTCCTAAACATCACTAACAACATAAAAGCTGTTTTAAATACCCTTTTTAAATTCTATAAAATATCATAAAGTTCTAAGTCTCATATTCCTGGAATATTTATCGAAAGAGAATTCATTTCTAAGGAAGGCTTTTCTCAATTTCTTCTGATTAGGAAAAGGGAACATTTTAAGATGAAATTCTAAGCAGACAGTAAGTTATAATTCAGAGTAAAGTTTCACTTGACCCTTATTAGTCTCATCTGATGGCATGTGATCAATTAGTATGTAGAATAATTTGGTTAGACTGCACACAAAGCTGTTCTTAATCCTAAATCTTAAAATGCAGGGAGAAGGATATTAGTTCAGTTTTACCACAATTAGCAAGTTTCACATGATTAGTGCTTAATTTCATCATAATTTAAATATCAATAAAATACAGAACAAAATTATAAAGAAATATTTTATTGGTTGAAAAATCTATGTTCAATTTTAGTACTCTACTCAATAGCATTGACTTTTGCCATTTGAAGAAAGAAGTAGCTATGTCCATGTCTAAGTGATAGCTAAATATTTTTCAAATACAAACATTGAAAGGCAGGGTTCTTATCATTTATAATGATTTTCCCTTATTACTAGCCAGTGAATCTGTAATATTCTCAGGCCATATTTGTGTGTTCCACTTTATTTGGGAACATTATCTCATTTATGCCTATCATGTTCTTTTTTACTTTAAATATCCTTAAACTAAACTATCAACTAGTTTGTAATCTCTATTACTTTGCATACTACATAACAAATATCATTTATCAAGGTTAAATATCAGGTGCATTTTCCCCATAAAGTTGTGTCCCAGAAACACTGGGGAAAGTGTACCTCAATATAAGGTTCCATGTGTTGATGGTTATTTCAGACTGTGTAGCCCAGTGATAACCCTCATTTCTCTGTCCTTCTCTCAAACCCAGGTTCTGCTTAGGGACCATTTTTCCCAATTTAGGTTCTCCTGAGTTGTAGTGGATAACACCTACTTCCCACTGATTTTTCCTGGACATGGTAGCCTAGCTACACAATAGCTAGTTAAGACAGCTCAGCTGAGTATTCAGCTCTCTCTTCCTTGACTGAAATGGTTTCTTCTGGGTAGACTTTTTCATAAGTCTCTAGTGACAACAGATGGCAATCTCAGAGGAAAGCTGGGAGAGGATATATGGAACTGAATTGATTTATGTTTGGGATTCTGCTTAATTCAGCTCAATTTTCCCAAACTTATATAAAACAAAAAAAATCAATTACAATTGATATACAATTGATTACAAGTGAAACAATAACAACAATTAAGATTTTTGCATTCTCATCTCTTGGGAAGTATATGTGTTCTTTAAAGAAATGGACTAAAAATGATTGTAGCTATGATAAACCTGTATCCCAGAAGGCCTTTACTCAGATTCATACTGTATTATTAATATCACATCCAGAATGTTACATTAAAGCATTATCTGAGCTGTGTTTATGCATAGGTCTTTCAATTTATCTGGTACAAATAAAGTAAAAGCTAAAACTTAGAAATTTTTGTCATTTTGTGAAGTCCCTGTTTTTTCATAGTTTTAGTAAAATAAATTGATTTAAAAATAGAATTTTTTTGAAATTCTATTACAGAAAATATTTAGGTAGAATATAGCCAATATAAGACAATAGTTCTATAAAATTTGTAAAGATGCATGTTTAAGGAAACAACTGTAATATTTGACTTAGAGTTTGTTATATAACTGTAGCTATAACTGAGTATCTACAAATTCTGAATCATTTCATTAAATTTCATTCTCCTTTATGCACAATTTAATCATAATAAGGACACATTAGAGCAGCTTAGAGTAAGCTACAGCAATATCAAGTAAAAGTAATAAAATTGATATTTAAAGAAGATTCATATTGTAACAATTTGCAGGGCAAGATAAATGGAAATTAAAAGAGACAGGGAGAATAATGAGAAAGATATGCTCTTATCACATGAATTCAGCAATAAATTGATAGCATCTTAATTTTGACTTCACTTTCAATATTTTCACATAAAAATATATTGCCTTTTCATATTTTTCTCTACTTATAGTTTACATGAATCATTCTGCTGTTTAGGATCTTCCTAATTTTCTTCCTCACTATTAAAGTTTGGAATTGCTTACAGTTCATATTTCTTTTCTTTGCTTTAAAATCTTCCCCTAGGCTATGAAGTCTTATTTTTAAGAAGTCAAGGCCACTTATGTCTTGACTCTGTAATTGCCAAATTTTATTTTTGTGTTGCGAATATAGCGGTTTCTTCTCAAATCACACAAAAAGAAAAGATTTGAATATTCCATTTTTTGTAGACTTGGATAATTACGCTTAATGCTGAAGACCCGGAACTACATTCCCACAGCAGGCTACCTCACTGTAGCATAGTAGAAAGATACATAGTGCAGTATTTTTATTTTCTATTAGATTCAGGTTGCGAATTTGATTATAGATTTTAGTGGCACCCAAAAATGTTAAAGGAGCCATGTGAGGAAAAGTGTATTAATCCACATAGAAATACATAACCAGACTCTCCCCTTCCATATAGCTTATAGAATCAAAAGTGGGCACATGCCCCCCAAATGGTTCAATCATATTCTCCCAATTCAGGATTTAGAATTGGGATTCAAAGGTGTTAGATTGTACTCATCACATATGAAAGGCATGTGAACTTTGGAGGTATAGGATGACCATCTTCTGCCATATACCCAGAAAAGGAGAGAAAACCAATTTGTAGAAAGACTAGAATAAGGGAGACAAGTAAACAAAGCATGGGTTGGAGCATGATATCACAGAGGGGAGAGACAGGAAGTTTGGGGCTCGATATTTTTTACAGGTTTCTAATGTTTCTAGGTTTTAATCTCTTTTGATTGGATTTCTTTTTGTTGGGTTTCATTGAGTATCCATGTCTCCTGTTGATTCCATTTTCCCAATTTTTCCTGCTTAAGTCATTTGTGTAGTTATGTCGTTTTGTTTTGTTTTGTTTTGTTTTGTTGTAACTTGTAACCAAAAGAGCCTTTATTAACACACTAGATCGTTACCCAAATGATGCCAGCAGAGATTATTGCTCCTGGGTTGGTGATGTGTTATACAGTTCTAGAAAATGAATCAACCAGGAAGTTCAGACTCCAGCTTCAAGGCAGGAACACTGAGTGTGTGGGAGCATGGCATAGGGGAGGCTAAGATTCAGGAAGAGAAAATTAAGGTGAAGCAAAAAGAAGAATGCCAGAAAATTTTTGAAGTAGCTTATTTTGTACAGTTATTGTGAAGTCAGTGAAATAATGTACATAAAAGTGGTTTCTTCAGTTTTACACTGGGCAAATAATTTAATGCTTTAGAGAACAGATTTTACAATAATTTCCTTTGAGTTTAAATTTTGGCATTGCAGCTTTCTAATTGGGTAAGTTAAATTCTCTTTGCTCAGGTCCTTTAATTTGTAAATTGGAGATAATAATGATGGTTCCTACTTCATAGGGTTACTTTATTGATTAAATGAGTTAGTACATGTGAAGTGCTTAGAACTGGGACTTGGTAAGTGCTGTTAAAGCTATGTAAGTGTTTGCTGTTACTGGTGTTTATAGAATTGCATTATTGGACTTCACTGTCACACAAACATTATGATAGTTGGTTTATAAATAGCTCTTAACATTCTACACCACAATCTACAAAGTATGTATGTGACATAAATTTCCCTGGAGCTAAATTTTTATGGTATTAGAAAATACTAAAGTAGGGGTGCCTGGGTGGCCCCGTCGGTTCAGCCTCTGCCTTCGGTTCGGGTCATGATCCAGGGTCTTGGAATCCAGCCCTGCCTAGGGCTCGCTGCTCAGCAGAGGAGTCTGCTTCTCCCTCTGTGCCTCCCCCTGCTTGTGCTCTCTCTCTCACTCTCCCTCAAATAAATAAATAAAATCTTAAAAAATAATAAAATAAATCAAAAGGCAAGAAATGCAAAACAAGGAAGAGAGCAGTATTATAATGGCTTGTTGATTGACATCTTTGTTGAACAAAACATATTCATTATAAAAAGAAGAGATTCTACAAATGACATGTTGAAAATAAATGAAACATAATCCAGATAATATAAATAAAAAAAAACTGTAGTGGGAACTAAACCTAATAATGTCATTTAAAATCATAAATAAAAAAAAATCCAAAATTGATTTGTTTTAATGAAAATTTGGTTGAACTACTCACCTCACGTAGACATAATCACTATCAATTAGTAATACTATAGCAAATTGTAATGGAGTTAGTGTACAGAAACTTTAGGTATTTGGTCACAAACACAGTTACTCCTTCAAAGAATAATACCAGCAAATACAAATTATTGTTTAAAATAAATAAGCCACTTATAGTTTCTTCCCTGAAGATGGTTTATGTGATTGCTGTTTTATTAAAGATAAACTGACACACTGAGAAATCCAAAGGTAGAAAATATCATGGTTCTTTATAAAAATATCCCCAGCAAAAGATGTTCCCAGTTTCTTCCCAGCAGAGCACTGTGACCTGTGTAAGTTTAAACTTAATGAAGTGGTTGAATCCCTTTGTATTTACCTTTGACATCAGACCTTCATACTGCATTGTTAGTATTTCAAGACTGGCAAGGAATGTGGAAAACTTTGCATGGCACTTATTTAGCCATTCTTAGCTAATACTGCCTTATGCAACTAATAACACAAATACATGAACTTAATATACTTACATTAAATCAGAGTCCCCACCTTAAAAATGAACTTTTAAATTTAGCAATAACTTTCTTTAAAGCAGTATCAAGGTAACCTTGTATATAAAAAATAATAAATAAAAATCTTGTTATAATTTGTGAGAAAGTACAAGTCTACCATCCTACAGTGTATCACAGTGATGGAAGAAGAATTTCTGCTTCCTCGTCTCAGTAGTTGGGTTGACTTTTCCTTATTTACTTAACTTTATCTACATTACTTCTGGTAGCTATGTTCTATAAAGTTGCTATAAACAATGAATAAGCAAATACCTAATGACTGCTCCCAGGGAAAATGCAGGGTGAGGTTCTTGTAAGCCTCTGGTCACATTTTCTTCAACCAAAAATCCACATGCATTATATAGGTTCATTTACCAGCATCTTTATAAAACATACTAGTCTCGCAGTATTGAAATATGTGTTCGTCTGTATAACTCATCTCTTGTATAACATTTGGCAGGCATTTAAAAATTATTTTGTAGTCTCCTAATCTACAGAACCTGCTTGTCCTGTGGGTTTATTTTTTTGCAGTATGTTGCCTTTTGAAACAGATGAGCCAGCCAGCGTTGACTAAGAAGGATTTAAGATTTCCTTGATCTTGGGTAATGTCACTGTGTATTTTATTGGCTTTCAACCTTACATCAGTGCTGTCCACAACACTTTTTTATAGTTGTCATCTCTTGAATTCATAAATTTAGCAAGTTTTCTGTCTTTTCCGTAGCTTTATCATGTACTATAGACATCACTTTAGCACTTCATAGAGTGGACTTAACTTACAGATTGATGAATTTTCTCTTCCTTTTTCTGGATGTGTATATTATTGGTTCATTAACATCAAACTCACTGCCAAAAGCACTATAACTCATGCCTGAATGGAGCTTGTCTAACACATGTATTTATCCGTAAGGCACGCTGTGTTTAGGAACATTAGATAACACTTCAGCACTATGCTTGGGAGCCATTATAAACAGCCAGATTACCAACAAAAAGCAAAAAATATGGCACTAGCTCTATAGCAAAAAGGACACTGGGTAACAGCATGAGAGCTGAAACAAACAGTTATTGTTAGACTTCGGCTGGGAACTTGGGCATTTGAGCAACCCAGTTTTTGAGGTTGTGTGCATGTCTACAAATAGCTATGAAGTGTCAGGTATTAATTTTGGAGTTACAAATAAATGACAAATTCACAAATACAGAATCCATGAATAATGAAGGTTGAGTGTATGTGGGTGAAGCAATATCTATGCTATCTGTAGGGCATCTGATACACTGTATTTCAATTACCTTGGAAGGATTTGTGATTAATAATGAATACTAACATTCATGTGATAATTGCTGCTGTGTTAACGATTTTAAAATTTATTATCTAATTTCAACTTTATAACAAGTCTGTATGAAAGCACTGTCATATCCACACTTTTCAGATTAAGAAACTGAAGAAAATGAATTAACTCCCTTAAGATTGCATGGCTTGTGAGTGAGGATGTTGGTATTGTAACACATACAGTATGGATGGATGGATGTATTCATAGCCTGCAGTATTCACCACACTGGCATGTACTATGTGTCAGGATTCCTTCAAGATATCAGGGCTGATAGGAGAGTTTAAAGACCAATTTTAAAAAGAGGTTTTTCTTTTCTTTTTTTTAATTACCTAATGTGGAGGGAATTAGTAGGGCCTCAACCTACCATAGGTGAAGTAGGAGCAAAGCTGATCATAGGCCACGTTTAACAACCAAATTAATAGGAGACACTGTTACATAAAGCTAAAAGAAGGGATAGGAGTGGGAGTCAGAAATATAGTCTAAGGTCAGGGCTTGGGGGACTAATTGGAAATTGGACCAGGGAGTATGGAACACATTTGTGCTCTTGCACCCTGTTGTCTTCAGACAACCCTTAGCTCTAGCCTTGCAGGTAAGAGTTTTCTATTCTTACATACCCCACATTTGATGAATGTGGCCTTGCCACCCTGGCCCATCTGTATTATAAACCTTTATGACACAAGACATGTTACTTGAATTATATTTGGAGGAACCAAATGTATGCATTTTTCATTGCCCCTAACAAAGAAATAACTCAGTTCTGCTACCATCAAAACTGCCAATAGACCATAACCTGGCATCTGCAGTAGCAGATGGCCCTTGGTTTTAGGATATGATAATGCTCTTCCAAGGTTGTCAAGAAGACTGTTGTTAACACTGAACAAAAGATACCCATGTGGTATATGCTATAATTTTTTATGGTCATAGCCACCCTTAGAAGAGTTTAAAAATATGTACATATTTTTTAAATGTAACCGTGATTATAGATGTGAATCTTCTGAACATCAATGATATTAGCAAGGGATTCTTTTCTGTCTTGTTTACAGAAGTCTATTATGTGGATGATACTGCTTTTGTATAATAAATGATTGATTTCTTATTACCATCTGGAATAATCTCTTCAATAGAGTTAGAGTAGATCATAGTCACTATATTAAATTAGAATAGACTTGAGAGATAAAATAGTTCATTCATTTCTTACATTTTTGTTTATTTAATGTACCACAATGCATTAAACCATTGTTTGATAGGTGTTATATGGCTTCCAATGTTTTATTGTCAATGCTGCCTTTTTCATAAAAATGAAAAACCTGGTAGTTTATCAGTCTCCATTCCTATTTATCTGCAGGCCACTGAAAATTATCTTCTGTTTGGAGTGTTTGAGGTATTCCTATTTATCTGCAGGCCACTGAAAATTATCTTCTGTTTGGAGTGTTTGGAGTCTTTGCAAATAATTACCCAAATAAATTAATTCCTTCAGTCCTTTTTTTTTTTTTTCTTAAGTCTATGAACCGTCAGGGAGTACTAATTATAATGTATATCCTGATTAACAAGTTGCTATAACTGGTAAGAATTCCTGTGTCAAAGCTAAATACAATGGTAAATATGAATAAATACAGCTGGGTATATGTGGTTCCATGGACTGAGAATAAGAGAAAGTACATGTAAGAGCTTCTGTTGTTCATGAATGGGTATTCATCCTTGGTCTACACTACAAGGTCAAAGCAGAGATAAGAAAATTTTTTTAAAAACCTCAGTTTGTTTCCAATAGTTAACAAACTGAGGGTTGCTGGCGGGATGGAGGGTGGAGGAATGGGGTAACTGAGTGATGGGCATGAAGGAGGGCATGTGATGTAATGAGCACTGGGTGTTATATGTAACTGATGAACTACTGAACTCTACATGTGAAACTAATGATACACTATATGTTAACTAATTGAATTTAAATAAAATAAGTTAATAAAAAAAGAAAATTAAAAAAAATAAAGAATTCCAAGGACTGCAAAGAGATCATGAAAAGATATAAAGTACTGCTGGTATATATATTGAACACATATAATTACTGCTTTTTGGCATGGAGGAGGAGTGGTTGGCAGAGGTGGAAAATTTCGTGTTTGTAAATAGGAATATAGAGACTGATGGGTTTGAGTTTAAACTGATGAGAGCTACTTATGACATCTTTTAGGCATACTGAATCAGAATCTTTGGGTTGGAGGATGGATATTTTAAAACTTCCCAGCTTATTCTGGAATATGTTGAAGGTTAAGAAACACCAACACAGACCTTAATAAGATTTTTTATTTGCTTCATATTCCCAAGAGGTTTGAACACTATTTGTTGCAATTAGAAAGATCTTTGTTTACTTAAAAAGGGTTAATGAAATCTTTTCTGCTAAAAAAGAATAATAAACAACAAATTGATGGCAACTGAGTTCTTAGATATGAAGGAGATATGCTCCAGCCTGACCTGTAAAAAGGGTCTTCACTGTAATTAACCTTCACTTTAATGAGAAAGGGGATTTCAAAGATACTGAAGTGAATAGAAGAAAAGACACAAATATTAGAGACTGAGACTAAACTCTGTATAATAAAACGTGAAAGGTGATGAAAATTTACTCTTATTTTAGCCCATGGAGTCACATGGCATACAGATTAAACCACTGCTTTGTTATATCTATTTTTAAAAAAGTGAACTTAAATTTGAAAAGGTCACATTACAACCAAAAAATACAATAGTCTAGATATATCAACTTAAGTGTAAAATAACGGCACAATGCAGTTCCTGTAACCTTATTTACATAGTAAATATAACTGAAGTCAGATTTGAAGTACTGTAAAAGAATGAAACTAAATTTTCAACTTTAAAATAGTGTGTTTTTAAACACAACTATCTGATTCCGGGACCATGTATATATGTTTTCAAAGATTCCTAAAAGATGAAAAAGTTTTAGATAAAAAAATTTTCATATAGCTTTTTGAAGTTTCAAACATGCTTTGTTACTTTTATGATACTCTGTTTCCTGTATTTTAAAGAGAAACAGTGTTTAAGATTTCATTTGCAGGATTTTTGACCAAGTTGATCTAGAGAGGCCTTTAAAATTTTTAAGACAATTACAAACCTTTATCTTCACTAGTTTTATATAGTGCCCACTTTAGGAAAACTAGTCAGATGATAGCAAATAGGTTTATTTAAAAGTTCACATATACACTTTTTTTTTCTGAATATGTTATCATGGAAAAAAGGCATCAAATGAATTATTTTCATAATTTTAAAAAATTTTATTTTAATACCACTATACTAACATACAGTGTTATATTAGTTTCATCTATAAAAAATACAGTGATTCAGCAATTCCATACATGACCCAGTGATCATCACAATGGCACTCCTTAATCCCCATCACCTGTTTCACCCATCTCCCCGCCCCTCTCCCCTCTGTGATCATCAGGGTTTGTTCTCAATAGTTAAGAGTCTGTTTCTTGACATTTCTCTCATTCTCTCTCTCTCTTTTTGCTCATTTGTTTTGTTTTCTTAAATTCCACATATGAGTGAAATCATGATATTTGTCTTTCTCTGACTGACTGATTTCACTTAGCATTATACTCTCTAGCTCTACCCATGTCCTCACAACTGGCAAGATTTCATTCTTTTTTATGGCTGAATAATAATCTATTATATATATATGTACATATATATGTATTTATATTTATATAAAACCACTTTTTTATCCTTTCATCTATTGATGGGCATTTTAGCTGCTATTGTAAATAATGTTGCTATAAACAAAGTGCATGTATCCCTTTGAATTGGTGCTTTTGTGTCTTTTGAGTATATACCCAGTAGTGCGATTACTGGATTGCAGGGTAGTTTTAACATTTTGAGGAACGTCCATATCATTTTCCACAGTGGCTGCACCACTTTGCATTTCCAGCAGGGCATGAGGGTTCCTATTTCTTCACATCCTTGCCAACATCTGTTGTTTCCTGCATTTTTTTTTAAGCTATTCTGATAGGTATGAGTTGATACCTCATTATGGTTTTTTATTTGGATTTCCTGATGAAAGTTGTTGAACATCTTCTTATGTGTCTGTGGCCACCTGGATGTCTTCTTTGGAAAAATGTCTGTTCATGTCTTTTGCCCATTTCTTAATTGGATTCTTTGTTTTTTGGGTGTTGAGTTATACAAGTTCTGTATATATTCTGGATACTAGCTCTTTATCAGCTATGTCATTTGCAAATATCTTCTCCCATTCCATAGGTTGCCTTTTAGTTTTGTTGGTTATTTCCTTTGCTGTGCAGAAGCTTTTTAGTCTGATGTAGACCCAAAAGTTTAGTTTTGCTTTTGTTTCTTTTGCCTCTGGAGACCTACCTAGAAAAATGTTGCTATGACCGATGTCAAAGACATTACTGCCTGTGCACTCTTCTAGGATTTTTATGGTGTTAGGTCTTATATTTAGGTCTCTCATCCATTTTGAGTTCATTTTGTGTGTGGTGTAAGAGAGCAGCTTAGTTTCATTCT
The DNA here is from genome assembly GCF_017311325.1 of Ursus maritimus. NCBI lineage: Eukaryota > Metazoa > Chordata > Mammalia > Carnivora > Ursidae > Ursus > Ursus maritimus. The sequence goes on along the minus strand of NW_024426230.1, from coordinate 18,226,050 downwards.
TTTGCATGTAGCTGTTCAGTTTTCCCAAGACCACTTGTTGAAGAGACTTTTTCCCACTGGATATTCTTCCCTGCTTTGTTGAAGATTAATTGGCCATATAACTGTGGGCTTATTTCTGGGTTTTCTTTGGTGTTCCATTGATCTATGAGTCTGTTTTTGTGACAGTACCATACTGTTTTGATTGCTACAGCTTTATGATATAACTTAAAGTCTGGAATTGTGATACCTCCAGCTTTGCTTTTCTTTTTCAAAATTGCTTGGGCAATTCAGGGTCTTTTGTGGTTCCATATAAATTTTAGGATTTTTTTTATTCTAGTTCTGTGAAAAATGCTATTGGTATTTTGATAGGGATTGCATTAAATCTGTAGGTTCCTTAGTAATATAGACATTTTAACAATATTTGTTCTTCTAACCCATAGGCATAGAATGTTTTTCCATTTCTTTGTGTTGTCTTGAATTTCATAATTTAATTCAATTCTGTGATCTGACACCAAATGTATTATTTTGGAAGTCATTTAAACTATCTGAGGGGCGCCTGGGTAGCTCAGTCGGTTAAGCATCTGACTTAATTTTGGCTCAAGTCATGATTTCAGGGTCGTGAGATCAATCCCCATATCAGGCTCTACACTGAATGTGGGATTCTCTCCTTCTAAAAATAAGATAAGATAAAATAAAAATAAATAAAATGATCTTCATACTGCTTTGTTAATATTTATTGACATTTACTGTTTGCTAGGTATTGTATTAAGTGTTATATATAAATGACCTTATTTAATACTCATATTAAGTCTATGATGTATATACAACCATCATTTCCTTCTTACAGATGGAGTACCTGAAGTGTTGAGTTGAAGTATTACACAAAGTCACACAGCTAATAAATTGTGGAAATGCATTTGAATCAAAACCATCCTACTCTTAGAGACTTATGTTTTTAAACACAGTTTTATACTTTTTCTTACAGAGCTGTTGATTAAATAAGAAAATGAAAAATTCTCTATAAACTTTGGAGAGAATTCTCTGCAATTTCTAATTATGTTATTGTTACTATAAAGGAATCAGCTGTTAGCCAATTCCTTTAGAAAAATAAAATCATTTTTATCATAATGTAAAGTAATAGAAATAATGGCATCTTTGTAGAACATTAGCAAGGAATTGGAAAGCACATATTTTTAAACTTTTAAAAGAGATAGAAAGTATCTATATAGTTATGGTACTATATAGTTTTTTTGTTTTTGTTTTTGTGGGCCTAGAGCCTGGAGCCCAATGCAGGGCTTGCACTCATGACCTTAAGATCAAGACCTGGGCTGAGATCAATACTTAACCAGTTGCACCACATAGGCAGCCCTAGATAATCTTAACAAATATTCAGAGTGTCTGCTCTGGGTTAGTGGCCATATTACATTCTGGGGTTTCAATTATTAACAAAATTATCCCTGTGATTATGGAATTTACTTTCTAGTGTATGGGTGGTATATAAAATTGCCTGAAGTACAGACAGATGTAAGAAATATTTGAATCAGAATATGTGAAAGACAATCACTAGTCAATAGTCTATAGATAAATGGGACAAGCATGGCTTGCTTAAACATTTTCACATTTATTAAACCAGGATTAGTAACAATACATTTTTGACCAGGAAATATGACACATCTATCATCCTATATTGGCAGTGTACAATCTGTGTGGCTAGTTGAAATAGAGTCGATATCACACCAATCTGTTAAGAATAAATGATATATAAATTTGAAATGTATTACCTGGTAAATTGTTTATTCCATGTTAATTAGTATATATTTAAAAGGCCTCAATTTCACTGAGAAATTTTAATTTACTCTTACATTAATAATGTATCTTCTCAATAATGGTTTATTTCAAAATATACATGTAACAAGATTTCATTTATGAAACAACAGTAACGTGTAAAATCACTCTGTAGGAGAAAAAGTACAAATGGGGTTGTATGCAGAATCAAATGTAGAAATAAACTTTGTAGGAGAAAATGATTATTTTGATACAGATTATACATCAAGAATATTAAATTATCTCATATACAATATATTCTTTATAAGAAATTGAATGAAAATTGTATTATTTAACATTCTGAACCAATAACTAGTCCTTCAAAAGAATATGTATTCTCTCCTGGTTAATATAGTCTAATGTAGTTATTTACTTATTTTAAATCATACTTAAAAACTTATTTAGTATAAAAGGATGAAATTTTAACATATATTTTAATCAAAATAAGGGTAAGTACAATATATTAATGCTCTAAAGTATTGAAGAAGTCACTAGTCACTAAGTATGCCATGTTATTAAAAAATATTTAGAATAAGCATGATTGCAGATCTCAGTGTTTTCAAACTCTATATGGTATACATTGTAATATCAAAATTTCAGAAATGTTTTTTTGTTTCAAGTTTTTATTTAAGTACTAGTTATTTAACATATAGTGTAATATTGATTTCAGGAGTAGACTTTAATGATTCATCACTTACATATAACACCCAGTGCTCATCACAACAAGTGCCCTCCTTAATACCCATCACCCAGTTACCCCATTTCCCACCCTCTCCCCTCCAGCAACCCTCAGTTTGTTTCCTGTGGTTAAGAGTCTCTTATGGTTTGCCTCCCTCTCTATTTTTATCTTATTTTATTTTTCCTTCCTTTCCCCTACATTAATGTTTTGTTTCTTAAATTCCACAGGTGAGCGAAATCATATTTGTCTTTTTCTGATTGACTTATTTTGCTCTGCATAATACAGTCTAGTTCCATCCACATAGTTGCAAATGGCAAGATTTCATTCTTTTTGATGGTTGAGTAATATCCCATTGTATGTATATACCGGCCCTGCTTTATCCATTCATCAGTGGATGGACATTTGGGTTATTTCCATAATTTGGCTACTGTTGATAGTGCTGCTGCAAACATTGGGGTGCATGTGCCCCACTTTAAATCAGCACTTTTGTATCCTTTGGAAAATACCTAGTAGCACAGTTGCTAGGTCCTGGAGTAGTTCCATTTTAACTTTCAGAGGAACCTCCAGTTCTCCAGAGTGGCTTCACCAGTTTGCATTCCCCCCAGCAGTGCAAAAAATTCCCCTTTCTCCACATCCTTGCCACCACCTGTTGTTTCCTGAGTTGTTAATTTTAGCCGTCCTGAGAGGTATGAGGTGATATCTCATTGTGGTTCTGATTTGCATTTCCCTGATGATGGGTATTGAGCATCTTTTCATGTGTCTGTTAGCCATTTGGATATCTTCTTTGGAAAAATGTCTGATCATGTCTTCTACCCAGTTCTTAACTGGATTATTTCTTTTTTGAGTGTTGAGTTTGAGGAGTTCTTTATAGATTCTGGGTACTAGTCCTTTATCTGATATGTCATTTGCAAATGTCTTCTCCCATTCTGTCCATTGCCATTTAGTTTTGTTGATTGTTTACTTTGCTGTGCAGAAGCTTTTTATCTTGATGAGGTCCCAACAGTTCATTTTTGTTTTTGTTTTTTTTCCCTTGCCTCCAGAGATGTGGCTAGTAAGAAGTTGCTACAGCTAAGGTCAAATAGGTTACTGCCTGAATTCTCCTCTAGGATTTTGTTGGATTCCTATCTCACATTTAGGTCTTTCATCCATTTTTAATTTATTTTTGTGGATGGTGTAAGAAAGTGGTCCGGTTTCATTCTTTTCCATGTAGCTGTCCAGTTTTCCCATCACCATTTGTTGAGGACACTTTTTTCCATCTGATATCCTTTCCTGCTTTGTCAAAGATTAATTGATCATATAGTTTTGGGTCCATTTCTGGGTTTTCTATTCTGTTCTATTGATCTATTTGTCTGTTTTTGTGCCAGTACAATATTGTCTTGATGATTACAGTTTTATAACAGAGCTTGAAGTGTGGGATTGTGATGCCTCCTGCTTTGCTTTTCTTTTTCAACTTTCCTTTGGTTATTTGCAGTCTCTTCTGGTTCCTTACAAATTTTAGGATTGTTTGTTCTAGCTATGTGAAAAAATGCTGGTGTTATTTTGATTGGGATTGCTTTGAATATGTAGATTGCTTTGGGTAGTGTAGATATTTTAACAATATTTGTTCTTCCAATCCATGAGCACAGAATGTTTTTCCATTTCTTTGTGTCTTCTTCAATTTTTTTCAGAAGCGTTCTATAGTTTTTCAGAGTATGGATCTTTTACCTCTTTGTTTAGGTTTATTCCTAGGTATCTTATGGTTTTTGGTGTAATTGTAAATGAGATCAATTCCTTGACTTCTTTCTGCTTCTTCATTATTGGTGTATAGAAATGCAACCAATTTCTGTGTGTTGATTTTATATCTTGTGAAATTTGCTGAATTCGTATATCAGTTCTAGCAATTTTTTGGTGGAGTCTTTCGGGTTTTCTACAGAATATCATGTCATCTGCAAATAGTGAAAGTTCAATTTCTTCCTTACCGATTTAGATGCCTTTCGTTTATTTCTGTTGTCTGATTGCTGAGGCTAGAATTTCGGGTACTATGTTGAACAACAGCAGTGAGAGTGGACGTCACTGTTGTGTTCCTGACCTTAGGGGAAAAGCTCTGTTTTTCCCCATTGAGGATGATATTAGTTGTGGGTTTTTCATATATGGTCTTTATGATGTTGAAGTATTTTCCATCTATCCCTAGTTTCTTGAGGGTTTTTATCAAGAAAGGATGCTTTATTTTGTCAAATGCTTTTTCTACATCTATGGAGAGGATCATATGGTTCTTTTCTTTTATTAATATCATTGTGTCATGTTTGGTTTGTAGATATTGAACCACCCCTGAAGCCCAGGAATGAATTTCACTGATGGTGGTAAATATTTCTTTTAATATACTGTTGGATTTGATTTGCTAGTATCTGTTGAGAATTTTTGCATCCATGTTCAGCTGTGATATTGGCCTGTAATTCTCCTTTTTAGTGGGGTCTTTGTCTGGCTTTGGAATCAAGGTAATGCCCCCTCATAGAATAAGTTTGGAAGTTTTCCTTCTGTATCTATTTTTTGGAACAGTTTCAGAAGGATAGGTATTAACTCTTTAAATGTTCAGTAGAATTCCCCTGGGAAGCCATCTAGCCCTGTACTTTCTTGTTTATTGGGAGATTTTTGATTACTGATTCAATTTCTTTGCTGGTTATGGGTCTGTTCAAATTTTCTGTTTCTTCCTGTTTCAGTTTTGGTAGTTTATTTGCTTCTAGGAATTTATCCATTTCTTCCAGCTTGTGCAATTTGTTGGCATATAGTTGGTCATAATATTCTCATACAGTTGTTTGTATTTCTTTGGTATTGGTTGTGATCTCTCCTCTTTCATTTGTGATTTTATTGGGTTCTTTCTTTCTTTCTTTCTTTCTTTCTTTCTTTCTTTCTTTTTTTTATAAGTCTGGCTAGGGGTTTATCAATTTTGTTAATTCTTTCAAAGAACCAGCTCCTAGTTTTGTTGAGCTGTTCTACCGTGGTTTTTTTTTTTTTTTCTATATCATTTATTTCCACTCTTATCTTTATTATTTCTCTTCTCCTGCTGGTTTAAACTTTATTTGCTGTTCTTTTTCCAGCTCCTTTAGGTATAATGTTAGGTTGTGTATTCAAGATTTTTCTTCCTTCTTGACAAAGGCTATATAGTATTGCTATACAGTTCCCTCCTATGACCACTTTTGCTGCACCCCAAAGGCTTTAGACTATCATGTGTTCATTTTTATTTGCTTCCATGTATTTTTTAATTTCTCTTTAATTTCCTGGTTAACCCATTCATTCGTAAGTAGGATGTTCTTTAACCTCCATGTATTTGTGGTCTCTCCAAATTTTTTCTTATGGTTGACTTCAAGTTTCATAGCATTGTGGTTTGAAAATATGCATCATATGCTCTCGATCTTTTTGTACTGTTTGAGGCCTGATTTGTGACCCAATATATGATCTATTCTGGAGACTGTTCCATGTCCACTCAAAAAGAGTTTGTATTCTGCTGCTATAGGATGAAATGTTCTGAATATATCTGTGAAGTCCATCTGGTCCAGTGTTTCATTCAAAGCCATTGTTTCCTTGTTGATGATCTGTCCATTGTTGTCACTGGGGTGTTCAAGTGCCCTACTGTTATTGTATTATAAAAATGAGTTTCTTTAAGTTTGTTATTAATTGATTTATATATTTTGCTGCTCCCAATTTGGGAGCAGAATTATTTCCAGTTGTTAGATCTTGTTGGCTAGACCCCTTTATTAAATGATATAAAGCCCTTCTTCGTTTCTTATTACAGTCTTTGGTTTATTTTTTATTTTTTAAAGATTTGTTTATTTATTAGAGAGAACACATGCCCACCTGCACATGTGAGAGAGGGAGGAGCAGAGGGAGAGAATCTCAGGCAGACTTCCCACTGAGCACAGAGCTAGATACAGGACTTGATCCCATGACCCATGAGATCATGACCTAAGCTGAAACCAAGAGATGGATGCTCAACGAACTGAGCCACCCAGGCACCACTATAGCCTTTGGTTTAAAATCTAGTTTGTCTGGGGGTACCGGGATAGCTCAGCTGGTTAAGTGTCTGAACCTTGATTTCGGCTCACCTATTCATTCCTGTACTTCTTCCATCCTTATTGTTACTACATCCAGTCAGTTTTGCATCTCAGTTATATCTTTTTTTTTTTTTTTTTTTTTTTTTTTTTTTTTTTTTGACCTGACTAGTTTCTAGGTCTTTTATCTCTGCAGCAGGGCTTTCTCTGGTGTCTTCTGTGCTTCTTTCAAACCTGGCTATTATTCTTATGACTGTTGTTCTAAATTCTTATTCAGATATATTGCTTATATCTTGAGAAAATCTCTGACTGTGATTTCTTCTTGATCTTTCTTTTGGGAAGAATTCCTCCGCCTTGTCATTTTGTATGTTTCCTGTTCCTGAAAGTAATGCTATATTAAGAAAAGGTCATACACTCTCCAGGGCTTGGCACTCCAGGAAGTGTTTCTGGTCTATGCTGTGTGCACTTTGCTCTTGCATTTTGGCTGCTCTTTCCCCAGGTCAGTCCTCTGCAGAGTTGCTCTTTGTTTGCAGTGGGGTGTTTGGACCTTTAACTAGGTGTACTTTGATTTGTTAAAATAAGCTTGGAAGAAAAGAAAAAAAAAGGCTGATCAAAAAAGAAAGAAAGAAAGAAAGAAAGAAAGAGAAAGAAAGAAAGAAAGAAAGAAAGAAAGAAAGAAAGAAAAAGAAAGAAAGAAAGAAAGAAAGAAAGAAAGAAAGAAAGAAAGAAAGAAAGACAGGGAATGAAAAACAGAAACAAAAACAGACAAATAAAAAACTGAATTTTGATTCCAAAGAAAAAGAAACAAAAAGAAAAGAGAAAAAGAACAAAAGAAACCTGATCCAAAAGAAAGAGAAAAGGAATCTAAAAAAACAAACAAAATACTATAAGCCTGATTCCAAAAGGGGGGGGGGAGAAGAAGAAGAAGAAAAAATAAATAAAAGAAAATCTGGTCCTTTTTCCATCAGAATTAAAGCTGATGCTTTAGTGCACCCATGATCAGTAGACTTGGTACATGCGGGATGCCTGTGCTGGTCCTCTGGGGGAGAGGCCAGCTGTGCTGGCTCACAGTCAGACCTGCCGTAGTAACCATGTACTTGCAGGGCACAGTAGGGTGGGGTTTGGTGTAAGTGGCTCCTACCTCCACTGAAGGCACTTGTGTTGCTCACTGAAGTCCGACATCCTGGTGGGCGGGAGGTAGAAGATGGCATCACCCAGCCCTCTCCTTCTGGGGAGCGGAAGTTGCAACCACCCTGTTCAGGAAGTGCCTCACAGAAAAGGGAATAATCTCTCCTTTTGTGCCTCAGGCCTCTGTCAGATCCTTGCCCTCACCCATCTGTGCCCAGGGCCTCAGCATGCCCTGCACCACAGCTCTCCTGTGTTATCTCTGGTGTGTGGCTGGGATTCAAAACTTAGAGGACCTGGCATAGTGTGGACCCATTCTTTTCTTCTAGAGGAGAGCCTAGCCCTGTTGTGTCTGGTGTCATTTCGTCCCAGAAAAATAGTCACATGTCTGCACAGATAACCAGAGTCTATGGTAAAGCACAGCAAAAAAAAGCAACCAGGTTATGCACCCTCTGCATGCGCCTCTGTCCCCTGCTGGTGAACGGCCACTCAGTGGCACCCAGCAAGTCTTTTGTCTTTGGAGAGGCAATATACCATCTTCCAAATATACTCCAGGAAGGTGAATGTTTTCTCCCAGTGTGACCCAGGGGATCCCTACACCAGGATGCATGCTCCCGGGCCTGCACCCTCCTTCTCAGGACCACCTGCCACAGCTTGACTCTGGTGAGTGTTGTGGACTTCTTAAACCTTGGAATTTGAGCTCCACACAATGCTTACAAAAACCTGCCACAGTTCTCCTTGACTCCCTAGTCAGTGGTCCCAGGTGGTGTTTTCTTGTGCAAATGCTACACACCACTCTCTCTTCCCCTCACTCTTTCTCCCCCTTTCCTGTCTCCATGGAAAGGGCTCCCTACCCTCTGCAGCACTGTGGCTTTTCTCTCTCCCAACTGATGTCCACACACCTTGTACTTTCCGTGCTCTCTCCCTCCAACCATGCAGATCATTCTCCCAATCCTCAGATCAATTCCCTAGGTGTTTCAACTGATCTGACATCAATCCAGCTGTGTTTGAGGACCAAGGCAAGCCCAGGGTGCCCCTACTACTCCACCATCTTAACTCCTCCTCCACTATGGACATTTCTAATGATCTGTCTTTAAGTTCACTTTTTAATTTCAGATATTGTATTTTTCACATCTAGAATTTCTGTTTGGTTCCTTTTAATCTTTTCTACTCCATAATGAAATTTCCATTTCTTTTATACATTGTGCAGCTCTTTTGATTTATTTAATTAGGATTATTAAAATAATAAAAACCTTTGTGTGCTACTTCTAACATTTAATTTATTTCAGATCAGTCATAGATGGTTGTCTTTAAACTAGAAAATGTGTTCCATTTTCTTTATTCTTTGTACTGGGTAATTCACACTGAACATTATAAATGTGAATAGGTTTCATGAATGCATGGTTTATGAGTCAGTTAGAGATATTAGTGTATTTTCCTTCTGAATACCAGATTCTCCCACTCTCTTCAGCAGCTTCTGTTTCCTCAGATTCCTTTTTTTCTGTTCCCTAGACCAGAAAGATCTGTGTCTTTTTTTTATGTTATTGCCATCCCAGTTACCTTATGCACACACTATACCAGATTGTCCTTATCTGGGGTAAAATACATGAAAATGAGAATTTACATTCTATGGTTCTGTCCTCCCTTTCTCCAATATGTACTTCCAGCCACAGAGTGTCTGTTCTACTCTCTTCACTCTCCAGTGCCTCCAAGCAGTTAATTTTATTTATTGTGTTCATTGTTTATAATAATTTTATATAGAATAATCATCCAGAGGGGTCTTAGCATGTCAATACCAGAGTACAAATTCAATTTAATATTTTAAAATAAAAAATTTTCAGGCATCTTCATTTAATAAGTAAGATTCATTTAAAATACTTGTAGTTTTATTTAAAGCATATATACATTTACATGTAATATTATGTAAATTCATTATTTTTTGATTAGGTAGTCATCATAAATTTCATTTTAATAGCTGTTTTCCAACAATTCTGCTTCATTTTAAAACTATAAACTTTATGCCATCTCAAGTTAAACTTTTATTACAAATCCTAAAATGTTTATAAAAATTACAATGTTTTCTCTTTATTAAGGATAAAATTAAATATTTCCACCTAGATATAGAGAAAATTAAATATTTCCACCTACATATAAATGAAGCACAAATACTATTAAAACTTAGACACATATGTTAAAAACTACAAAAATATATTTCCTCAAGGTTATATTATGAAAAAAGTAATTGTACTTTCTATGTTTTCTTGCAGTCTAAATTGAGTCTTGGATCTATTTCTATCTCAAATAATCTTTTTCATAACTTTTGGTTTAAGATTTCTTTCCAAAGGGATTTACCTCATAGCATCTCTCAAATTTAAAAAGTTCCAGTTTATAAGGTCATTACTTTGATATTTTTTCATTCTTTCCAAGATTTATATCATGAAAATTGGCTTATGTTTTACCACAAGGGAAAATCAAACATCAATAAAATGACAAATTTAAAAAAATTCCATTGGTAAGAATTTCTACATTTACTATATTGCAGTTTATTTTATGAATATCTTGCTCTCTGACTTTAGTATTTTTACAAATAGAGTATCATATCAGTTCCTTTATTTTGAATAGCATTATTTTCTTCATCAAGTGTTTAAATTGATACTGCTGTAAATTTTAACCATCACCTCATATTTCCCTCCTAAAAATAACAATTGTTTTTGTGTTTTGTTTTTTATCAAATTTATTTTTCGTATTATTTTGTTGAATCTTCACAGGCATATTTTCCCATTAAGAGTAGAAATATTGGCAAATTCCCGTGTTCAGTCTTTGAATTTTTCTATTATTCATCTCTTAAGTGACCAAATTTGTTCACTAATAATTGACATTGGACACCCCCAAATTTATTTCTCTAGTCTCCAATTCTCTGTCAAACCCAGATCAAAATTTCCAGCCACCTACTTAAAACCTCTTCCTGGAAGCCTGATACATATTTCTAATTTAAACTGTCAAATCATACTTTATCCTTTAATACAATTCCAATCTATCTCTTCAATAATTTTCCTTACCCTTTTCCATGTTCCTTACATCCAGAAAATTGAAATTACCACCAGTCTTTGTTTTCACATGCCTCACAATCAACCCTACAGCAAATTCTCAGTGTTATGTCAAAAAAAAAAAAAAATCAAGAATCCTACCACTTTAACATAAAATCATCATGGTCCATTCTTTCATAATCAAGTCCCACTTGCTTTAATTAAGGCAATGTTTCCCTAAAAGATTTTCCTTTTTCTGCCCTTTCCTCCCTCTAGCCTATTCCTTAACCTATAGCCAGAGGATTCTTTTTAAAACAGTAATCTTTTCCATCTATCAATAGCTTTTTACTTCATTCAGAGAAAAGCCAAAATCTTACAATAACCTTGAAATCCTATGTAACCTAGCTCATTATCTCTGTACTTCTACATACTGTAATTTTCCCACCTTTCTCACTCTGCACCAATCACATGGGCATCTTTGCTCATCCTTCTGCCTCAGTAAGCCTTCTACCTATTCCTCTAATAGGAATAATAACCAATATCTATAATATTTACAAATTATATTCTCAGATGAATTTCTGATTCATAATATCTTAACTTGAAAACATACTTTCCATGACAAATGAAAATGCAAACACACCCACAAAATCTATCTCATTTTTTGTGGAACACTTACCACTATATCATTTGTTTGTGTGTTGTGTGGTATATATTTTTAGAGTCAGGTTTATTAAGGAATAAATTGAACAAACTGTATATTGTTCACTGGTTTTTGATAAGGCAAATAATCATGTAATCGTCACCACCATTGTCAAAATATAAAACATTATAATTATTTCACAATTTCCCCTTTGACCATGATAATCTTACACCAAGGTTCTGACAGCCACTTATCTAAAGTGTTTGCATAATTTTGGATTTAAATGTATATCATTTAAAAGGAATCATACAGCATTTAGACTTATTTCATTTAGCATATTTTTTGAGATTCATTAATGCTTTTGCACTTATCTATCATTCACTTGATTTTGTTGCTGAATAAAATCTCATCATATAGATATTCACAATATATTAATTTATTCACCAGTTGATGAATATTTGGGTTCATCCTGTATTCACTTTTATAAATGAAGCTGCTATAAACATTCTCATATAGTTCTTTTATGACCAAATATCTTTATTCTTTCTTGATAAATATCTATGAGTGGGATCTCTGGGGCTACTGGGAAATGTGGTTTTAACTTTGTATGAAACCTCCAAACTATGTTTCAAAGTGGCTATACCATTTCTTTAAAAGATTTTATTTATTTATTTATTTATTTATTTATTTATTTGAGAGAGAGAAGAGTGAGAGAGCATGAGTGGTGGAGAGGGGTAGAGAGGGGGAGAAACAGACTCCCCGCTGAGTAGGGAGCCTGATGGGGGGACTCGATCCCAGAACCCTGGGATCATGACCTGAGCTAAAGGCAGACGCTTAACCAACTGAGCCATCCAGGAGCCCCAAAGTGGCTATACCATTTTGAATCCACATGTGTAAGAGTTGTAGTTGCTTCATAGCTTCTCTGTACTTCATATGTTACTCATTTAAATTTTATCCACTCAGGGGTATGTACCTGTATTTCACTGTGGTTTGAATTTTCATTATTCTAGAGATGGGTAATTTGAGGATGTTTTCACATGCTAATTTGCCATTCATATCTCTTCAGTAGAAAAATTACCCATTTATTTATTTTTATATTGCTTTTAAAATATATTTTATATAATAATTATATTGTATAATAGAGATTAGTGAACTATAATTTTCATATAATAAATTCCACCATATTTAAGTGTAAAATTTAATGATTTTTTACAGATCTATAGAGGCATATAGCCACCACTACATTAAAGCTATAGAACAAATAAATAAAAAACAAACAATCCTATTGAAAAATGGGCAAAGAACTTGAGTGGACATTTCTCCAAGTAAAATTTACAAATGGCCAATAAACACATGAAAAGGTGCCCAACATAACTAATCATTACGGAAATGCAAATCAAAGCAACAATAAGATGCTGTCTCACACCCACTAGGATGGCTATTAAGCAAACAAATAAAAAAAAAACATAGTAAGTGTTGGTTAGAATATGGAGAAATTGGAACTCTTAATGCACTGTTGGTGAGAATATAAAATGGCACAGCCACTACAGAAAACAGTATGGTGATTCCTCAAATAAGTAAAAAACAGAATTATCATATGATTTAGCAGTGCCACTTCTGGTGAACATAATTATGTGTTGACTGAGTGCATTATATTAACATGTAAATTATATATCTCTATATAACAGTTTTATAAATATGAACAATAGTGAAATTATCTTTTTTCTCTTCAAAATCTTGCCTCTTTTCTAGAAACTAAAGTAATACCTGACATATGGTAGATATGTATATTTTTTTGTTAAATAAGTAAATGAATTAATGTATGTATTAATGAATGGTCTTGAAGATTCCTAGCCTTTTACATGATTTTTTGTTAATTTATATGCACATAATTAGAAAGAGCTTACTTTTCTTGGTAAAATATATAAATTGTCAAAGATTTAATTTCTTTGATCAATACCAGTCATCAACCAATATAATAAATCATTTTCCTTAAGTACTTTCCAAAGATATACTGGAGTTGAATAAAGCTTTAAATTAATGTAGAATCAATTTTCATTCTTCTATAAGATTAATTTATTTTTCTAACAAAAATTGAATAAATTTTGCATCAGTTTTTGGTTGTTCATAGCCTCTGGAGAAGTAGCCATATCACTCTCAAGTGTTTATAACTAGAAAAGATTATAAATAGAAAATTAGTTTATAAATAGAAAATATTATAAATAGAAAAGACCTGTTTCCTAGAACTTAAAAAGAGATCACAGAGTTTATTTGGGTTAAGGAGATAAAATCACTGGAATATGGATAGTTTGCTCTAAGTAGTCTCATCTCATTTCTCATCCCCTCAACTCTTATATTTCTCTAATACCTATGATAATAACAACTCCTCTGTTTTGTCACTCCTTTTTTAAAATTTATTTTTCTTTTTTTCATTTTTCAAAATACTATACCCATCTACATGGTTTTAATATAAAGATGCTTTGAGCCTTTGCTTAGATGAATCTGGCTACATTAAAAAGAATACAAACCTTTGTGTCAATATAATTTATTCCATATGATATTTTTGCTTATTTATTTTTTAATATTTTTTAATTTAAATTCAGTTAATTAACATATGTTGTATTATTAGTTTCAGAGATAGAGGTCAGTGATTCATCAATATTATGTAATACCCAGTGCTCATTACATCATGTGCCGTCCTTAATGTCCATCACCCAGTTACCCTATTCCCCACCCCCTCCCCTCCAGCAACCCTCAGTTTGTCTCCTGTGGTTAAGAGTCTCTTATGGTTTATCTCCCTCTCTGATTTCATCTTGTTTTATTTTTCCCTTTCTTCCCCTATGATCCTCTGTTTTGTTTCTTAAATTCCACAGGTGAGTGAGATCATATGATAATTGTCTTTCTCTGATTGACTTATTTCACTTGGCATAATAGCCTCTACTTCTATCTGTGTCATTGCAAATGGCAAGATTTCATTCCTTTGGATGGCTGAGTACTCTTCCATTGTGTATGTGTGTGTGTGTGTGTGTGTGTGTGTGTGTGTGTGTGTGTATACACAGTTGTCGATGGACATCTGGGATCTTCCCATAGTTTGGCTGTTGTGGACATTGCTGCTATAAACACTGGGTGCAGGTGCCCCTTAATAAGATCAATACATTTGTATCTTTGGGGTAAATACCTAGTAGTGCAATAGCTGGGTCATAACGGTAGCTCTATTTTCAACTCTTGAGGATCCTCCATACTGTTTCCAGAGTGGCTGTACCAGCTTGCATTGCCAACAACAGTGTAAGAGGGTTCCTCTTTCTCTGCATCCTTGCCAACATCTGTCATTTCTTGAGTGGTTAATTTTAGCCATTCTAACTGGTGTGAGGTCTGTTAGCCATTTGTCTGTTGGTCATGTGTCTGTTGGCCATTTGTATGTCTTCTTTAGAAAAATGTCTGTTCATGTCCTCTGCCCATTTCTTAACTGGATTATTACTTTTTTGAGTGTTGAGTTTGGTAAGTTCTTTATAGATTTTTGGATACTAACGCTTTATCAGAGACATCATTTGCAAATATCTTCTCCCATTCTATTGGTCGCCTTTTAGTTTTGTCGATTGTGTCCTTTTTTTTGCAGAAGTTTTGTATCTTTGTGTGTGTGTGTGTGTGTGTGTGTGATCATGTTTTATTTTCTATTGAGGAATAACTGACATATAATATTATATTAACTTCAGGTATACAACATAATGACTCGATATTTGTGTATTTTCCAAAGTGATCACTACAATAATTCCTGTTAACATCCGTCACCATACATAGTTATAACTTTTTTCTTGTGATGAGGAATTTTAAGATCTAGTCTCTTAGCAAATTTCTATATGTGGTACAGTATTATTAACTGTAGTAACCAACACTGCACATTACATCCCTGTGACTTACTCATTTTATAACTAGATGTTTGCACCTTTTGACCTTTGTACCTTCACACATTTACTTGCTGCCCCCCCTTCCATGCCTCTGGCAACCACCAATCTGTTCTATCTGAGTTCCTTTTTTTTTTTTTAATATTCCACATATAAGTGAGATCATGTGGTACTTGTCAGAAGTTTTTATCTTGATGAAGTAAGTCCCAGTCGTTCATTTTTGCTTTTGCTTACCTTGCCTTGAGACGTGGCTAGTAAGAAGTTGCCACAGCTGAGGTCAAAGAGGTCGCAATGTTTAATACGTGTGTTCTGCTCTAGGATTTTGATGGATTCCTTTCTCACATTTAGGTCTTTCATCCATTTTGAGTTTATTTTTGTGGATGGTGAAAGAAAGTGGTCCAGTTTCATTCTTTTGCATATAGCTGTCCCGTTTACCCAACACCATTTGTTGACGACATCATCTTTCTTTCCATTGGATATCCTTTCTTACTTTGTCAAAGATTAGTTGACCATATAGTTTCAAAGATGATTTTCTCTTTCTCCACTTCTTTTCCTTTCTGCCTCCTTCTCCAGTTTCAGGCTAAGAATAAATATCTACTCTGTCCCAACTTTGCTCAGGTTTACCCATCTAGGTATCCACTGAGATGGTAAGTTTTGATTATCATCTCTGAGTAAGCTATCTTTGTAGATAAGAGATATATTTTTAATATTATGAAGTTGTTCCTATCCAGTTTTTAACCTAATATACTGATTGATACCACTTGTCTTTTTAGCACCAGTTAAAGCCTAGTCTTACAGAAAGCTGAGGATTTGGAGCATATTTTCAGTAATGCATGTTTTTACTTGAAATAAGTGCACTTATATAGGTGAATGGCTTGAGAAGATGTTAGACATAGGCATTCAATTCCTCTTGAATATTTACAGTAAAGGATTTAAAAGCCAAACTCCTTTACTGTACATACAACTTTATTTGCATTGCCTCCAAAACATGCAAATTATTCCACATACTCTGAGATCCATGTGAGCAGTGACTATGTTCGTGTCACATTCTCCAAGATCCAAAGAGGGCCTTATATATAGAATATTTTCAGATTTTATTGATTGACTGAGTGAATGAATAATTTGAATGAAGGAATTAAAATAAATTGTAACTGGAAATGAAACTGAGCTTGAAGAGTGAGGAATACTTTTATACCACTTGGAATAGATAGGGTTAATTAAATAATTTTTTTGGTGTGTGAAGATTATTGAACAACAAATAATTTGAAATTCCCAATAATTATTTTTCTTATTCAGAGAATATTTTATAAAAACAAAATTAATGGAAAACGAAGCAATTTGTTATACTGCTCTTTACTTACACATTAAATACTTACACACGAAGCATATAATATAGTGGTTTTCACAAATAGTTTTCTTTTAAGTATCAGAATCTTTATTGAATTTACTTTACAGTTTTACCATAATAAACTAATAACAACATTTACCTTGTATAATTTTGTGTCCTTTCCTAAAACATAGTGTTTTCATTTGCCAGTTGTCATGGGACGAAATTATAGAATCAGGGCTACTGTTTAATTCATAGTCATTAACTGTATTATATATAAAACCAAATGTTATACTAAATGATTAATCATTTGTTGCTGTATTAATGGATTCCATCCATATGGATCTAAACTACCTCGAGTTGAATTATTTTATATTCTTCCTGGTCCCTGGAAAGTCTACATTATACAGATTTTTATAACTTCATTTCTTGTGATTTCCTTCCTCTTTTCTCCACTTCTTTTTCAAAATATTCAGTTTATTAACTCCAGCTTGATATTAACATATTCTAACGTTTAACTTCTTGTAATGACTTATTGTGGTTTTTTATTGTTTTTTATTTTATTCTGGTATCGTTAACATACAGTGCTATATGTTTCAGATGTATAATATAGTGATTCAACAGTTCTTTACAAAACTCTGTGTTCTTCATGATAAGTTTACTTTTTAATCCCCATCACCTATTTCACCCATCCCCCATCCACCTCCTCTCTGGCAACCATGTTTGTTCTCTATGGTTAAGAGTCTGTTTCTTGGTTTGTCTCTCTCTTTCTCTCCCTACTTTACCCTTGTTTTTATTCCCGCACATGAGCATATTCAAACTGCTTAGTATTTCCATGGAGAAGCATCGAGTTAAGGTCTTATTTAAACATTGTAATAATTATATTTCAGTATCTCTTCACTATATTAGTCACTTTAAAAGTCAGTTTGCAACTTTTCTACCATGAAAATAATCTCTAACTTTAAGGAGTCAAATAGCCAAAAGGATAAAACATCTATAGGTAGAAATTAATGAAGATCAATATTCCTTTACATTTTACTCAGCATGAAAGTATTTAATAGAAAATATATCAATAGTTACGACATATTATGTAGATATGTTTTTAATTGATTTTATTCCAAAAGTAATGTATTTTTTAAAAGATTTTATTTATTTTATTAGAGAGAATGAGTGGGGGAAGGTTGGAGAGGGACAAGGGTAGAGGGAGAAACAGACTCCCCACCTAGCAGGGAGCCGGACGCAATCCCAGGATCCTGAGATCATGACCTGAGCTGAAGGCAGACGCTTAACCGACTGACCACATAGGTGCCCACCCCACTTTTATTGCAGATTGCAAAGTCTAAAAATATTGCTATTGTTGCACTTTGCCACTCATTAAATAATAAATTGTTTTCCTTTGTTTTTATTCTTCCCTTCCCCCTTCCTTTCTTTTTTCTCTCATGTGTAGCACCTCATTTACTCAGAAATGTACCTCATGATGTAACATGCTATAGTGACTTGCCTCAAGAAAACACCCCATATTAAATATCTAAAATGATCAATTAATTCCTTAAACCTTTTATGAGCAGCGAATATGTTTCTTATTCAAACATATTTATTAAGTACTTATGTTCAAAGTAAAAAAGATGAAGGAGATGTTCATTGGATATTTTGTATGTCATCGATCATCAATTTTAGCCCACCCATATATAGACGCTTTAAGGTTTAGATTGTATTGAGCCACACCACTGATTTGAAACAAGGCACTGGCTTTTCTAAAATAGTGATTCTCATCACGAGGCAATACTTGACTGTCTTGCACCACTCCCTAGGTAGGGGCAGCTTCATGGGTGTCTGATCTGTATAAAGCTATGTTGTTATCATCTTGAAATTCTTACTAATACTTTAACAAAGAACCTGTATTTTCATCTTGCACTGGGCCCAGAAAATTATGTAGCCAGTTCTGGCCCAGGGAGATGTTTAGAAATTGAAGCAATCTTTGAGCTTCACAATGATTAAAAATTGCTAGTGATATTCAAAGCACAGAGGCCAGAGATGCTGAATGCCCTGAAATGTACCACTTCAAATGTTAAAAGCATATAGAATGAGAAACAGGAGTATAAACCAATCAAGAGAATCCCTTCTTTGCAAAGTAGATTGGGATGGACAAGAAATCTATGCCTAAACCAACAAGATCATGGCATCTCATACCAGATTTAATCACAGATTGTGCAGGAAGTGAATCTTTGAATTTTGGCAAATAGTGCCAACAGCTGTAGCCACACAGAGCAGAGCTTACAAATAGAAGAGAACACAGCCGCAAGGACTAAAGCAAAATACTAACAACAGCAACAACAATGATAAAATAAAAAGCAGAAAGAGACATGGCCTAGTTTAGAACACCTCACTGCTAGTATTTTTTATAAAATATGAACAACTTTAATGTATATGTAGTATGGCTTCTGGTTCTCACCATCCAAATATTCCTTACTATTAGAATTTAATATCAGGATGAAGCAAACACATTTAAATCAATTAGCAGAGGAGTCATTCCCCCAATAACAGTGGCTTAAATCAATAGAAGTTTATTTTTCACTTTTGTAATGTCTGATGGGATTTGTGTGACTCTTTTTGATTTATTAGTAGGTTGTCTGGAACATTTGTTCCCTAAAGAAGGTGTGCCAGAGCAAAAGGGAAGGGATGAAACACATATTATCAATCCAGAGACAATTGATCACAACTAATCCCATGCCCCAAACCATCTACAAAAAGATTGAAGTATATAGGAGAGTAGATAAAATATTTATATAGGAGAGTATATAAAATGTTTGGCCTGGATTGTCACTGCTATACAGTTTTATCAAATTATGAATAAGTTTACACATTAACTAATTTAGAATTGGTTGTGACGGTAAGACAGAATATTATTGCTTTAAAGAAAAGAGACATTGATTTGTCTCCCATGGATATTTCTTATATAAGCAATCCAAGGCTGGTATTATTGCTGTTTCTCAAAGTTCTCGGGGCTCCAGACATCCTCCATCTTATTTCACAACTATGCTTAGAATGTGAGCGAAGTCACCAGGATCTAAAATGGTAATATCTAAGTTTGAGGCCCCAGAAGAAAGGAATAAAGCAATAGATAGAAAACTGTTCCATCTAGTGCCAGCTATTTCTAAAGAAAGCCTATGGACTGAGCCTGGGTGGCTCAGTCGGATAAGTGTCTGCCTTCAGCTCAGGTCATGATCCCAGGGTCCTGGGATGGAGCCCCACAGACTCCTTCAGCGGAGAGTCTGCTTGTCACTCTCCCTCTGATTCTCCTCCCCATTTGTGTTCTCTCCCTGTCTCAAATAAATATATAAAACCTTAAAAAAAAAAAAAAAGTCCAAGAACACTGATGCCTGCTATTTCCCTTTCATCCTCTTGTTCACTATCATGTCACATGACCGAGTTTAGCTACAAAAGGGTTTGGCAGTCATGTAATCAATTATATTTTAACATCATGTACAAATAGATACAAAGGAAATCCAGCGATCTTTGTCAACATTACCATAAACTGGTTGAAAATGTTGGAATTAAAACATAGGAGGTGGGAAAGGCAAGACATAGTTTTAACTGCTAAAAAGAGTAAGAAAATTAATTTTGGAAAGTGTTCATTAACGGAATTTTCTAAGTACCTAATTTTATATGTTTTATACTAACAACCAAAGAGATTTCTTCCTCCCATGTATGAAACCATGATTTTCTCTGATTCTACAAAGTGGATATGTGTGTAGATGCTTGAAAAATCTTCCATTCTCTGTATCTTGAAATTATCAAATTTCATCTTACATCTGTATTTTGACTTATTTTTGAATTTTACTTTTAGTATTTAGTCTTTAAAATTGGCAAATATTTATATAAATATAGTCTTTCCTTCTATATTGTTGTGTAAATGCTCTGCAAAACCAGTTGAAGTAAGAGTCTTCTCTTATTTATTTTACTTTATTTTATAAAAAATTCTTCTTTTAAATAATGAATGAAAGTATTTTATTATGAATTGTTTTTAAATAGGTCACAGTTCTGCCAGAAAATAAATTATGTTAATTAGTGTTACTTTATCTGTTTTACAAACATTAGACAGGTTGATTATAGAAAATTTACAATGAAGAGCTACTATTGCTATTATCATAGTTGAAATTATGACAGCAATTCTGTTTTATTGCTTTATTTTCAAAGGATAATAAGTCTAGAAAGTCATAGAGGTTGCCAAAGTTTTAGAGTGACACATGAATATAAAATTACCTTGTCTTTATTTAGTAGTTACATAAACCAAGAAAGATGTCTAAGCACAAAAATAGCAGAGTAAATATAAATGATGATGATGATAGCAAATACACATAGCACTTACTTTCTTCCAGGAACTCTGCTAAGTACTTTACATGTATCGACTCATTTAACATACCTCATACGGCAGGAAAATTAAGATCTCTAGTTTATGATAAATTAAAGCATAGGTAGTATAAGTAATTTTTTCCAAGTCCATAGCTAATAATAAAGGGGAGGATGAATAAGTTTGAGAACATAATGGTGTCATTTTTTAGAAAACGAAATATCAGAAAGAATGTGAATTGAGAAAATGGCTCCAAAATTATACAGCAAAGCACGTGTGTGTTTGTGTCTGTTTGCATATAGTAAAACTTATCTTTTAAACATCCAAATATATCCTTAAGCATATGAAAATAAAGCAATACTTGGGAAACAGTTAAAAATTATGACAAAACAAGTATAAGACAATTCTAACAATTCTAATAGCAAAAAGTTAAAGTTGACCAAGATGTGAATAGTTAATTCTCAAAGAAATAAAAAGTTAGTAAAAAAAATAAGTGAAATAATTTTATATTATTATCAATGAAAGAAATACAAATGAAAATACTGAGATTGGTAAATTAAGAATTCAGGAAAATTAAAATAGACAATGATTAGAGATTAGTAACTTTATATAGTGCTAGAATTATTTTTTTGACAAACAATTTGACAATATCTTTGATTAACTATTTCAACTTCTAGGAATCTAATGTAGACATTCACTAAACTATGGAAACAAAAAATTTATGTATTTTAATTATAATGTTAATTGAAATAATTAGATAAAATCTATATATTTGAAAACAAGTTAGTAAGTAAAATAATTCAGCCCCAAACAATTGATTGATGTAAATTTTAAAATATTTTGCTTTACCTTTAATAATTTATGAAAATGTTTAAACACATTCATATACAAAAAAAGGCAAATAAACTTCTAGCTAAGATAGCTCAGTAAGTAAAAGTGACTCACTTTCTACTCCCTCATTCACAAATTTTATAGGTGGACATAAGGGCAGAGGTATAAAGATAGAAGAGGATGATGATGATGATGAAGACAGGTAGATGATGATGGCAATGATAATGATAGATTTATCTCTATTTTTTTCTTTAAATCTTGAATTTCCACAACTGACATTGATACACAACATGTTTGAACCACCTACCAGAGCCACTGAAAATTCCTCAACAAATATGCAAAATATATCCAGAAGAAGGCTGCATACACAAATTCAAAACATACCCTCCAAGAAGAATGCAGAATTCCCAGGAAATAACTGAAGGAGACACGCACTAGTAATATCAGACTCTGAGATTCAAACCATCAGACTCTGAGGGATCAAAATATTGCTAATATCACTCCTTACTAATTTTTTAAATAAATCATTTCCTGTTTTTCTGGAGATGTTTCCATTCCATATCTCTACATCATGCACTTCATTGTATATGTCATTAATGTGTGTATATATACACACACATATATGTAATACTGTGCATATATAAAATATGTAATAATATATAATATAAAATAACATGATGTAGATCTTATATATACATATGCATATATATATGTATGTATTAATATGTGGGTATGTGTATATGTATTTATATGCATATGTACTATTTTGGCTCATTCTTTCTAACTGCACAGTCTCCTAACTCCATAGTGCAGCCCTCATTAAGAGTGCTGGATGTTATTTCCAAACAATATTTAACTTAGCTACATCATGATGTGATGTATATTTCAGTATATCTTTTTGTATTTATTCATGAAAACCCCTTGGTTTGTAGTCAACTTTACTAATAATGATCACAAATATCTGGTTCTCCTTTTATTCCTGTGCAGAAGGGAAACTCCCCAACCCCCTTATAATTAGGCGGAGCCAGTTGATTCTTTCTGGCCAAGGAAATGTATGGGAAGTAAATTGTGTCCTTTTCAGTCTAAAACTCTGAAAAATCCCTGTGGGATGCTCTAGTTCTTTTTCCCCATCTGCTAGAAACATAGAGGCTTTATGTTGTAATAGCTGAACCATTATCAACACAAAATGTACAATGTGTGATATCATGAGATTGATCTCTTCTTTGCCAACTACCCTGCAACTGCAAAGTCATCTTAAATTACTTTTTAACATCCACATAATGGGAAGTTGAACTCTGTCAAAATTATCTCAACAGTGTGTTTTACATTTCCCCTCCTTTTTTCCTCCACAGATATTGGTTATATTATTGAAATTATTTGTTTCCAGTGGTTCCCTCATCATTCAGTTCTTCCTATACACCCATTTTTAAGATGAACCTTCTAGACACTAATGTTAAAGTGCTTGTTTTATACTCAAAGAATTTTATGGTTCCTTATTGACTGTATTAAATAACTCAAATCTCTAAGTATTCATGACCTTCTCAATATAACCCAGCCTACATTTCTATTCTTATGATATTAACTCTGTTCCCTCCATGCCCAGCCACTATAGTGTTTATTATAACCACACAAAAACTGCTTTATTTCCTATGAAACTTCTGTGCACTAATAAAATTTCAGGCCTTGCTATTATCTTACCAAAGATGTTCTTTTCTCTTTGCTTTATCAGTTACAATTCTCATATTCATTCAGCCACTCCCTTTGTTAACTTTCCATGGCCCTGACTCCCACTCCAAAAACAAGTTTGTTTTTGTTACTTTGTTTGTCCCTTTGTTACAATTCTCATATTCATTCAGTCACTCCCTTTGTTAACTTTCCATGGCCCTGACTCCCACTCCAAAAACAAGTTTGTTTTTGTTACTTTGTTTGTCCCTTTGTTACAATTCTCATATTCATTCAGTCACTCCCTTTGTTAACTTTCCATGGCCCTGACTCCCACTCCAAAAACAAGTTAAAGAATTTTCCTGGCAGGGGCATCTGGGTGGCTCAGTTGGGTAAGCATCTGCCTTCGGCTCAGGTTGATCCCAGGGTCCTGAGATGGAGCCCAGCATCTGGCTCTCTGCTCAGCCAGGAGCCTGCTTCTCCCTCTTCCTCTGCCTGCCACTCCCCCTGCTTGTGCTCTCTCTGTCTGTCAAATAAATAAATAAAATCTTTAAAAAAAAAGTTTTCCTTGCAGTCTATATATTTAAGAGTTGTACACAGTCAAAAAGTAGACAAAGGATAAGATTCCATTTTTATTTTATGTCGAAAGATAAAAGTTCTGAATTATTTTTAACAATGTAATACAATAGACTACCATGACAAAGATGATTTTGTATACAAATACAATACGTAAAATAAAGACTAACACCAGGACCTCAGGATTAGGATAATGACATATTTTATTGCATGACGAAAAGGTACTTTATCATAACTTGTAGTATTTTATAAAAATAAGTTAAACATTGAAAATTTTGAATTACAATTATTAATTCTCTCTCAAGAGCATATTTTTAATAAAAAATATCCCATATAATATAAGGTTCTCTGAATGGGAGCAATGAATCTTTATGCTTGAAACAGTACTCATTACATTTAAAGGCATAGATTAGGGAATATAAATATTTCACTTGTCTTTAACAATCATTTCTTATGCTGTGTTCCTAGGACATTGTCATGGTCTAGGAAGTGGCATGAAATACAGAACAGGGCTATAAGAATAAACAAAATTTGGTATAATTACCAGTTTAGCAGCTTCTTTACTTCATTTCTCTGATACTATTTTTTTTTTTAAATCGGGTAGTCACAAGATAACTATACCCACCTGTCATTTTGTTTGTTTTTAAGGACCAGATTTCACATCTAGTAGTCCTGTAACACAAGTGAGCCTCAGTAGATACTTCAAGTAGCTTTCCTTTACAACTCTATTTCAGAAGTCTTCTTTGGCTGTTGTAGAAGTCCTTTTAAGCTTTGTGATGTTTTAAAAGAAAAATAAAAACAACAATCTTGGATTTACTTTAAAGAGATTGATTATTCTTAAAAGAATGCAGACCTTTGAATTTCGTCTTCAAAAAAGAGACAAATATTTTTGGTATAATAAGCTGCCTATAAAATTGAATGTAGGTTTATATTGTTATAAGAAAAAATACACTTATGGGCATTTCATTCAAGACAGTGAAAGGAAGGTTCACAGAAAAGTTTTCCAAAATAGAAAGCACATTAACAGATTGCATTGCTCCTAGGCATATTCAATGGCACTCTCTTGAGTATTGCTTTGTTCTCTTTGTCATAGTGTTTGCATACCGGTAAAAATAGTTGTTTATGGGAGAACTTGTTTTGTTCCCATTGAACAAGTTTGCCTCAATGAAGTAGGTGAAGGCAATTGTAATGTAGCATAAGAATAGTATTTTCTTACTCCAATTTATTGATCCAAGATAATTATATGATTAATTCAGATCCTTAAATTATCAAAATAAAAAAATGGGGAAAGTGAATAGAAACACTACCGTTTTAAAACTCATTTCCTTTATTTTTTCCATATAGCTGAAGCTATATACAAGTCCGTCATTGATTTACAATTAATTCCAGTAACAAGGGCCAGTGTGTCATTATTTGAACAAAGAAGAAAACATACATGTCAATAAATTAGTATATAGAAATATTAGAAAAGATATCATCTGTTTTAATAGTACATTGATATTTAGTGTCTCTACAAGTAATGAAATTTAGAAATGTCATGCATAGTTTATTTTCCACATAGATATATTTTTTTAAAGATTTATTTATTTTAGAGAGAGAACATGTGTGGCAGAGGAAGAGGGAGGGAAGCAGATTCCCTGCTAAGCACAGAGCCCGACTCAGGGCTCTTATCTCACAACCCTGAGATCATGACCTGAGCTGAAATCAAGAGCTGGATGATAGGCTGGTGATGGGTAGTAAGGAGGGCACGTATTGCATGGTGCACTGGGTGTTATACACAACTAATGAATCATCGAACTTTACATCAAAAACCAGGGATGTACTGTATGGTGACTAACAATATAATAAAAAAATATTATTCTAATAAAAAAAAGAGTTGGATGCTTAACCAACTGAGCCACCCAGGCGCCCCTCCACACAGATATTTTTATGTAATTCTATTTACTAGTACACTATTAATGTTCGTTCCTACTAGGAAAATGTTGTCTATTATTTCCATAGGTGAAGCCATATCCTTAATGGTATCCAGGGAGTAGAGAAAAACAAGCAGTGCTTTCATGATAGTCTAGGCTTCTCCTCTCCCTTCTGAAATAATATGACTGCACTCTCCCTTCTGAAATAACGTGATTACAGCTTACATTCATAAGTTTCAAAATCCTTGACACATTACTCAGAATTTTCCGTTCTCATGACCTGTAATCATTCTATAAACCTATTATTCAAAACAGCGTTTGAATCAGATTAAAATACTCATGTAAATCGATATGTGTTTTGCATCTACTATGTATACCAGGGAGTACTGGCCTGGGAGTACAAAGTAAACAAGACACTCTCATCCTCATCCGTTACAGAGGCTTAAAATCTAACAGCCACCTAGACATCTACTCAAATCCCAAATGATTACTAAAAAGTATATTTGTTATAGTGAAAATATATTTTAAAACACAGTAGGAGTGTTAAAAAAAAAGTACCCTTAAATATCTTTTAGGAGTTTTTTCCAGACTTTACAAATGAGATGGATTTTTATTTGAGACTTGAGGTAAAAGTGCAAATTTCTGAGGCACATGAACAGCTGGTAGATTGAGGAGGGAATCCTGTGAAGAGCAGATGGTAATGTAATGACATGATGGTATCAAAAATTTTCCTATTTCTCAAATTGCTAGAGCATGCATTGCATTTGAGTAGCATATTTTAAATATTATTCTGGATAGGAAGATTAAAATAAATAGATCTGTCATTCATTCAATTAAACTTTATGTTTATGGACACTGATACCATTGACTTCTACTCCTTTACTCTGGCCAGACTGGTTCATTTGTTTTTGTATGTGCTTCCTGTCCTTCTCTGTACCCTAAAATATATGTTCATTGCCAACAGGTTACTAATTTGCCTCGTTGTCTCTAATAGTTTTCATATATATTAGGCAGTCAAAAGTTTCCATTATAAAATAAAATCAATATTTTCAGTTGAGTTTTTAAGGCCAGTACAGGGACAGATATACTATCCCGTATTCTAATGAGAATAAGAATTAATTTAAAAAATTACGCACATTTTATTTTTGATCTTTTAAGAGGTCTTTTTTCTTCAATTTCTAAAACAGCATATAGGTCTTACACTAATGAGTTATTTTACTTAAATTAATAATAGAATATATAATCATTACAATTTTTTTAAAAATATATGATTAATAGAAAATTTTTGATATTTTAAAGCAGTTTAGTTTTCAGTGCAGAATTAAAATACAACTCTGACAAACTTTTAAGTTTCCATTAACTGTACTGACACTTTTATTTTGTTAGATATGGGTAGTCAAGTCTGATAATATTTCACACAGAAATAATTATACTCAGGCAATTGAAATTCAGACCAAAAATATACTTCCTTCCTTAGGCTGCTTTAAAGAGTGAAATCACAGGAAAACATTATTGCATCTATATATGTATGTATTTATTGGACAGTTTTAGCATTTTTTATGTTAGATTTGTATATAATGCCTTCTGTAATACGTACTGTCAAAAAATTAAGAACATTGTCTTGTAAAAATGATCATCTTTTTTTCTTCTTTCACAATTTTCCTGAGTGTTTAAACTTAACTGAGGAAATAAATACATCTTTATATCAACATGTCATGTACAATTGTGAGAATAAATTTTAACTAGTATGCTTTGAACTATCAAAGAGATTTGTGAATAAAAAATCTGTAAGGTTAATTTACCCAGAAACAGTATAAACACTAAAAATTGAAAAAAGAAAGTGACTGTGAATGTGATGGAAGTGATAAATACTGGAAACTGCTTCTTGCAATAGGTGATTTTATAATACCCCCCCCCATTTTGTTGCAAAAGAGGATTTGAGTGGGTCTACTCCCTAGATCAGAATTCTAAATGCTTCTGTTAAGCTCAGTACAGTCCAACTGATTCTATATGTTTATAAGTGGGAAATTTGTAACTGAAAGATGAGTTTTCTTAATATAAATTCATCTGTTATCCACCAAGTACTAAAATATCTAATATGAATAGGCAGTTATTACAGACAGATTTGCTTTTCCTTTTCTATATATCTCACCACAGGGCTTTGGATTTTCAAAATCTAGGTTCTGGGCAGAATCATGAAGTTAATTTATTCATGCCCCTGACTTAGATCAATACTCATTTAAATCATTTTCAGGAAAAGGAGAAATGTCTCCTCACTGGCATCAGCCCTTATTAGTCCCTGTCTGAATTCATTCTTTTTTATTATAAACAAAACCCATCACCCACCAATTTCTGATGTTTCTTCTTTTTAGTAAATCCAACTTCACTTTTCTTTTTGTAGAAATATTGAGAAGAGCAATAAACCCCACACTGTTTCCCTTCTCCACTCAAGTTGTTCACCACGGTTTTCACACATAGAAAAACAACTGTAGTCATCATGATTTAACATCACTATTTCAATGAGCTATAAAAACATCGACAATGAAAATCATATTTGGTGTTTACGTAGGTAAACTAGGTCATCATTTTCTTCTAATTGATCTACTGGGAACTTTATAAGTGAATTAGTGAGGCTAATTTCTCTAGTAATGAGGCTATTCTCTCTAATTTCTAATACTATTTCTCTATAAATAATTTTGTTTGCAGAATTTTTTAAAGGATTTTTTAAAATTAAAACAGACAAAAAGTGCCCTATTATTTTTACAGGTCCTGGAATAAAATAGTGTTTAACATACAATGACAAATCAAGCTAAACGACTTTTTCTTTATAATTTGTACATAATTTTATAATATGCACTATGATTATTAATAGTATAATCAAGTAATATAAAACAACTAAACTAATAAGACTTGTTACCTTTTAAACATTTTTAGAAGTTCCATTGTCAGATGATTTTCTGTGCTCTTTACATAAGTAATATAATACAATAAACCTGTGAGGTAGGAGTTATATGGATGAGTAAACCGAGGAATAAAATTTAAGAATTCGCCACAAATCTCACAATGTGCAGGTGACAAACACTTAACTCAAACCCAAGTAAATTGCATATAGAATCTACACATAACAACGGCGCAGCAATAGGGGCAACTAGCCAGAGGTAATTTTTTTTTTTTAAGATTTTATTTATTTGACAGAGATAGAGACAGCCAGCAAGAGAGGGAACACAAGCAGGGGGAGTGGGAGAGGAAGAAGCAGGCTCATAGCGGAGGAGCCTGATGTGGGGCTCCATCCCAGAACACCGGGATCACGCCCTGAGCCGAAGGCAGACGCTTAACCGCTGTGCCACCCAGGTGCCCCCAGAGATAATTTTTAAGCTCAGTTTTTCTCTTAAACTTTTTAAAACTGTTTTACATCTTTTAGAAAGAGGTGACTGTTTTCATGGGCAATGCGTTATAAAAATATGCTTAATCACTAAAGAATTGAGAACATAAAATGGAAGTACAGGCAATTCTGGTATAAAAATATGGCAGTTATAAATATTGCTTACCTGTTTTCTGATTGAGAAAGTTATAGCTTATTCTGATGTACAACTTAAGGTGTGTAAGTATCATAAAATATAAGAGGCTTTTTATTAAATATACATATACATATGCATCTATGAATATTCATACAAAGTATTAATCTATATAAATCCACAGTTCCTACACATGTACAGATACATAAACCAAGTAAATCTCCCAGTACCATTAACAACTATGAGCTAATTTACAAGTTT
The DNA here is from genome assembly GCF_017311325.1 of Ursus maritimus. NCBI lineage: Eukaryota > Metazoa > Chordata > Mammalia > Carnivora > Ursidae > Ursus > Ursus maritimus. The sequence goes on along the minus strand of NW_024426230.1, from coordinate 18,196,414 downwards.
CCTTAATGTTTTGAAAAAGAAATACATTGAAAATATCCTGAAGGCTTCATAAACCCAAGGCCTTTTTTCCAGGGAAGAAAAAGGGATTTGTATTCATTTTGCAGATTTTGTGTATAGGTATGTTGTCAATGATCCATTATGATGCTTTATTATTGCTGTTGATTTTATACAGCAGTACTTTTAAACCTCTGTCATCCAAACACAAAGTCTTCCCAGCCTCGTGATGCTCTCAGCATGTGACTCCCAACTCTGACTTCAAGAGAATTACAATCATCTGACACTAAATTGTCACAATTTTGGGTTCTCCATTTTAAAAATTTCCCTACACACATTTTCTTTTCCATTTGTTTCAGAGAATAAACTCTTTTTTCCATGTTTTTGAAAGTTAAACCCTAAAAATATGCCCTTTATGGTATTTACTCCATCAGCAAAAGTGACAGTTTTCCTTGTTTTGCATGTTCAGTCATTCTCTATTACCTCATTTTTTATATATTAAGTATAATTAAAGGCAATCAATGGTCTCATGTTTAAATCCAAATAATCTAGACCTTTGATCCTTCTTATAATTATTTATCTCTTTTCTATTATTTAATGTCTTATTTCTCCTCTCACAATCCTGACTATGCCATGACAAACATATCTAGGATCTTATCTATTTTATTTTTCTTTTCCATGAATACACCTTTTTTTTACTAGATTCTGTCCATTTTACTTTCTTATTTGTTACTAGGCTTCCTCCCTTTCTCCCTTCAGCAGACATGAATTGCATATGGACTCTATGCCAGTCACTGTGCTAAATTGCCAAGATATTTTTATCTTTTTGTAGAAATTTCAAAATATGTTTTAGGATTTTTATCAAGAGTGGAAGGGAAGCATTTCATTTCTCAAAGGTGTTATCTCTCATCTAATATTTTATTTTTAACCTTATGAAGTCTTTACTCTAAAAACTATACAATCATCTAAGCTCACCAACTGTCTTGAAGTCAGAGTTAGAGAGACCTGGAATAGTAATTAGAATTGTGGTAAAGAATCTTTCTTCCGGGGTGCCTGGGTGGCTCAGTTGGTTCAGCGTCTGTCTTCACCTTGGGTCCTGATCCTGGGGTCCTAGGATGGAGCCCCACATTGGGCTGCTTGCTCAGCAGGGTTCTGCTTTCTCTCTGTCTCACTCTCCCTCTGTGCTCTCTCTGTCTCTCAAATAAATAAATAAAATCTTTAAAAAAATAACCTTTCTTCCATCAACTGCACTTTCATAAAAGTCTGTAACTATCAAAAGGCACACTGTAAGTAGCCAAAAGCTTAACAAAAATGCAAAATACAAATGCAGTTATTTAAGGAAATGCAGGGTCTCAGAGTCTATCCTAAATAAACGTTCCTAGCTAAACTCAGATAAAGAAATGCAGCCTACTCTATGAGCCATCAATCGCGCTACTAGCTATTTACCCAGAGGATACAAAAATACTGATTCGAAGGGACATATGCACCCAATGCTTCTAGCAGTATTATCAACAATAGCAAATTATGGAAAGTGCCCAAATGTCCATTGACTGATGAACAGATAAATATATATATAATGGAATATTACTCAGCCATAAAAAATAATGAAATCTTGCCATTTGCAATGACATGGATGGAGCTAGAGAGTATTATGCTTAACTAAAGTCAGTCAAAGAAAAACAAATACCATATGATTTCACTTATATGTGTAATTTAAGAAACAAAACAAATGAACATAGAGGGTAAAAAAGAGGCAAACCAAGAAACAGACTCTTAGCTATGGAGAAAAAACTGATGGTAAGCAAAGTGGAGGTGGGCAGGGGGAGGGGTTAAATAGGTGATGGGTATTAAGGAGGCACTTGTGATGAACACCGGGTTTGTATGTTTGTGATGAATCACTAAATTCTACACCTGAAACTAATATTGCATGTATGTTCAAACTAGCTGGAATTTAAATGAAAACTCGGAAAGAAAATACCAATAAAAGAAAGAAGTTTAAAAAAAATGCAGCCTTAAAGAAAGTGCCCCCACCCATATAGGATAACAGGGAAAGCAGGAAATAACAAGCCATTCGTAGATTTGAGTGGCATCTTCTAACCTAGAGCTGATTATGTATCACCTTATTTTCATTTGAGTAAGCCTCTGCATTTTTTTCTTCCAAATTTTCATTTAAATTCTAGTTAGTTAACATATAGTGTAATATTAGTTTCAGGAGTAGAATTTAGTGACTCATCACATACATAGCCTCCACATTTTTAAGTAGACTTAGTAAGTAACCTATTGCATCTAAAAACAAAAAACTAAAACCCAAACAAAATGAAATAAAATAAAAACACACGCAAACAAATAAATCCATAATTTAGGTTTTCAAACTGATTTATCATCTGACATCTCCATTTTAATCAATGTCACTATTAACTGAGGTTAATTTGTTTTAATTCAAGTCACAAACTTCTGAATCATTTCTAACAACTCCTGTGCTTTGTACTTCTGAAATACAAGTAATTGACTTTCCTATTGATTCTGCATTTGAAATATATTGCTGATCCATTTCCTCAGGCTCTCATTAACAAAAATATGACAATAGCTACTTAACTGGTCTTTAATCTTTGATCCTCCCTGCCTGTCTCTTATCCTCCCTACTACCTTTTTAATCATAATAAGTTATAACTATTTATGACATTTCTGTCCTATTAACTTTCAGCAGTTTCTGTTTCCTGCTGATAAATATAAACTCTTAACATGGAAAATGTTTGCCCAATACACTCTCAGGTTACACATATTTTCTCACTATTATTATTAATAGCATTCACTGTCTTTTTCAAAAGCATTCTAATTTAAGTTATATACTATAATAGAAATTAGAATAGTGATTGCAAGGGGCTGGGTGTGAAAGGGGGTTGACTGCAGCAGGTCACAAGGGAACTATTTGGGGTGATAGAAATATTTTATATCTGCATTGTGATTGGCACATTACTGTATAATTTTGTCCAAATTCATGAAAGTGTGCACTGAAAAAGGGTGAATTTTACTATATGTGAATTATACTTCAGTAAAACTAATTAAAATATATCTTCAGGAAATCCAGCAACTATTATATTAGTTAAAACAGCCAAAGTTTTCTTTTTCCTTTCTTTTTAAGGTGGGGTAGGGGCTGAGGGAGAGGGAAGGGGAATCTTAAGCAGTCTCCCAGCCCAGGGGCTCAGACCCAGAGATCATGACCTGAGCTAAAAACAAGGATTGGACCCTTAATTGACTGAGCCACCCAGGCACTCCTCCTTTACTTTTTTAAAACTAATTAGAAATATAATTAATGAAGATGAATGTTGACATTTTGATGCAGTGCTTTATTTATTTATTTATTTATTTATTTATTTATTTATTTATTTAAGATTTTATATATTTACTTGAGAGAGAGAGCCAGAGAACACAAGCAGGGGGAGCGGCAGAGGGAGAAGGAGAGGCAGACTCCCCACAGAGCAGGGAGCCAGATGTGGGTTTCTGTCCCAGGACACTGGGATCATGACCTGAGCCAAAGGCTGATGCTCAACTGACTGAGCCTCCCAGGCACTCGTGATGCAGTGCTTTAGAAGGATGACAGAATTGAAGCAACTCAAGCTATTTACCTTTTTAATCACTGTGCTATCATTCTTTTTAAATCTCTGTCCTTACTTTTTAAATGTCCTGCTTAAATGTAGGACTTTTTAGCACAGTGGGGTTGGGTAAAAATAGAGAGTAATAAAATCTATCTTGTTTATGAAAACTTCTCCAATATGTCTTATTTCCTCTTCTCACGTATAATCATGCTACTCCTTTGTAATTCTCTTTTACCACATACTACATTGTTTTATGCTGTAATGATTTATAATGTGGTTGACAATATAGTAGGTTACATAGAATCTTTGTAAACATGAAAATTTTGGAATGGGGTCTATTTTGGGTTTAAAATTTAGAAATGATGGATAATGAGTTAAAATCAAAACAAAAATAACATTAAAAACAAGTACGATTCAACAAGTTTAGGAGTCTATGGTAAACAGGTTGTATGATAAAAACCTACATTTAAAAAAATTGCATTAATCAGAGTGGGAATGTTGATCAGAAATGGAAACACAAGAAAAAAATTATCAAAGTAATAAGGCAGAAACTATATTAATAGAAGTACTTCTTAGGGTATAAGATGTTCTGGCCTACAGACTCACCTGATTGAAAATTTTGTGGACATATGTTTATCCAGTTGATTTAGCTAGATACTGGTAAACATGTCAATTATATAGCAAACTTTTTGTTTTGATTTCATGTTCAGTAAGCAATCTTCTATTTATAAGTTAGTTTTCCACATGTGGTATGATTTCATAGAGAAAATATTTAGAAGATAAATTTAATTTCTGGTCCTTTGCTAATTATATTTTACTATTCAATTAATATTTTTAAATATTTATTATTCTTATAAGTGTGAGTCATATAATCCTATCCCTGATGACATCACAAGCAGCATTCTTTTTTTTTTTTTTTTAAAGATTTTATTTATTTATGTGACAGAGAGACAGCCAGCGAGAGAGGGAACACAGCAGGGGGAGTGGGAGAGGAAGAAGCAGGCTCCCAGCGGAGGAGCCTGATGTGGGACTCGATCCCGGATCGCCAGGATCACGCCCTGAGCCGAAGGCAGACGCTTTAACGACTGCGCTACCCAGGCGCCCCCACAAGCAGCATTCTAACTTTACTTTTGGTCTATTAAACCAAGGCAAATGCCCTGTGAGATACTTTGAAAGATAATCAGTTGGCCTTTCTAAAGAAACTACTCTGAAATCATTGTGAACTACACATTTGCTTCAACATCTGTCTTTGAATATATTTATATTTTATTCATTTCTTATAATACATTGCCAACTATTTGAAGGCACAACTAGTTGTCTTACTTTAGATTCATTCATTCACTTATTAAATAAATATTAATTGAAGGCTTACTATATCTCAGATATTCCTCTTGGTGTTAGGGACTTAGTAGTGAATCATAACAAAACAAAAATTCTTGCTCTCATGGGCATACATAATAGTGCATGTTATATACACTATATGCAGTAGATTAATATGTAAGTGATTTACTATGTTGGGAAATGAAAATAGCAGAAGGAAGACAGTAATAGTTTCATTTTACAAGGTAGAAAATCAATAGATACTTCCTATAACTGAGGGAACATGGATTAAGAAAATAATGTTCAAGTATATTTAAAATTACAAAGGCATTAGGACGACTGGGTGGTACAGTCCCTTAGGCACCTGACTCTTGGTTTTGGCTTAGGTACTAATCTCAGGGTCACCTGTGTTGGGGATTGGGGACTGGGATTCTCCCTCCTTGTCCCTCTGCCCCTCCCACTTTCATACTCTCTAAATGAATGAATGAATGAATGAATGAATGAATGAATCTTTAAAAAAATAAATAAAATTACAAAGACATTAAACTTCCAGTTTCAGCTTTGACAGGTAAAGTGTCACTCATTTTTATGATTAGAGAAAAAATTGAATAAAAAGATTAAAATCAATGACTTTTCCTGAATCTAAGAGTTGATGTTTTAGGACAAACTGCCACCTAAAACTCTGGAGAAACAGATGACTTCTGAGTCACAGCCAAAATCAGCCAACCTGTAACAGAGGAACTGGAACAGTTAACTGTTGGGTACATTTAAATCTTAATTTTGATGATTTGCTGGAGGCTAGGTAGGGACTAACACAAGCACCAGGTTCTCACAGTGAAGAGCCCAGAAAGATCCTCATTTAGCTGTGACAAAAAGGAGGAGAAAGAAATCATCAAGAAATACAATATACCAAGAGCATTCTCCATTAAAATATGATGATCCTATAAGGGTAGGAGCCTTTGCCAGCCTAGACGAAGGCATTCTCTGGATTCCAGACCCCCCTCAACAGGTTTGCTGTCTCACTTAAGGAAAGAGGAGCCAAGAAACCCTTGTAAGAGTGACAACCCAGGGACACAGGTCTATTACAGACTGAAATTAAATTAGAAGATCACTGAATGCTTTCCATCCCCACATCTTACTACCACTCCTGCAAGACTCCAGCATAACAGTAGGTTACAACTGAAAGAGTGGTGGGCAGATCTACTTAAAGACAAATTCTTAAGGAAGCACTAAGATAACAGGAGTTATCAGAAAAGGGATTCTAGCATAATGATGCCTCTGGCTAGAGAAAACATTTAACACAGCCCAACTCCCCCAGAAAACATAAAAATCTCACACTACAGACTTATTGACCTCAGTCCCTGTTACCCAGTATTTTATATCTGGATTTAAAAGAAAAAGTTTCTAAGAGACAAGAGAGAAGTATCTGAAGAGACAAAACAAATATCAGAATTAGATCCAGATAATACACAGATTTTGGGTCTCTGTAAAATGTAAAATAATCAGGATTAAAATGGTAAAAGACTTAACAAAAAGAAGACATTATTCAAGATCAGAGAAGTAATGTAATCAGAGAGATGGGCACTCTGAGAAAGAATCAAAGGGAAAAACTAAAAATCAAAAACAGTATAACAGAAATGAAGAATACTTTGATGGCCCATCAATAGAATAGAGCTCAATCAATGACCTTGAAGATACATGAATAGGAAGTTCCCAAAGTGAAATGCAAAGAAAAAAAAAAGAATGAAACAAAGCTATGAAGTTATAAAGTACTGCATTTGTTTGATCATCTTAAAAGCTACTCTGGATGGAAGAATATAGGAAGTCCACAACATCATAAAAGCATAAATCACTATGTGAATGTTGTTAGATACTGAAATTTTGAGATGAGGCTTTTCACCCTGATTTCCATCCATTCATTCAACAAACACTGGGCACTTACTGTGTGCCAGATCTTTTTTCACCATTTGAGAGTCAAAGCAACATGGTTGCTACCCTTGAAAATCTTTCATTTATAGTGTGGCACAAATATGTGTAAAACTACTATATCTCTGTTGGCTCTAAGTGCATTTTGGAAAAAAACAAAAAACAAACAGCTAGTCATTAAGATGAAGATAGGTTTCCATGAAGAATAATAGTTAGAATAGCCACATTGACTGCTTTCTTTTGTCTGGTGCTTAGTCTACTTTTTAAGCCCTTACCATGTATTAATTCATTTAATAGACACAATCATTTTATAAGGGAAATAGCATGAATTTCCCCACTTTATAGATGAAGAAACTGAGGCACAAAGTATTTGAATAATTTGCCTAAGGCTCTGCCAGATTGTGTGGTGGAGCTGGAATTCTCTGGGCATCTGCCCTTAGGGCTCTCAGTCTTAGATATAATACTCTACCATCGGTCAAGGAAGTGATATTTGACCTGAGCATTGAAAGAAAGATGGAATTTTACTGAGTGGAGTGGAAAGGTAGACTTAGGTCTGGTTGGTCTGGTTTTCTTTCTTTCTTTTTTTTTTTTTTTTTTTAGGTCTGGGTTTCTAAACAAAGGAGACAATAAACACATACACCTCACAGAGGAGGGAAATGAGAATAATCAAGGCAATGAAGACCAGTACAGCAAGAACACAGGAAGAGATTGGGAAAAACTGAGGAAAGAGCCTTGAGAAAGGTAGGAATAGATGAAGAAGAGTTTTGTAGGTCACATTACAGATGTTGGTCTTTACGTTACAATAACAGTGGGAAAATGATGTGTCTTAAGCATGGGAGTGATATCATCACATTTGCATTTGAAATAAACAGTCTTGGTTCTCAGAGGTAAGAGGTTGTAGGAAAAGCCATTTGGGACATGGTGAGAACTGTAGACTATAAAACACCAAATTTCGCTTTCTGGCTTGTCTTCCCATATAGTAGAGACAAGCAACCTAAATACTGCTTTCCCCAAGTTTACCTGCAGGTGGGAATCTTGTGATCAAATTTTCATGTAGCAGATGTACTTATGAGACATTTGAATGGATGGTGGAACAATAATTTTGCTTTCAGTAATAATAGGATTCCATGGAGTCTGACTCCAGGGTGAAGGGTGGGAGCAGGATGTTAACTGTAGTTTGACTCCCTAGGCAGATTTGTGAGGAGTAGAAGCAATACATCAGCATATTCAGTTTGCTAAATTCTCAGGATTGTCATACTAATTCTTGGGCAACAATGAGGCCTTACTGCTTTTTGGCACAGCATATATTTTAGGGCCAGCAATCAACTGTGGATGCTAGATTCATTAGGATAGTAGGGCTGATGGCATTCCCTTAGTAACAGCCCATCTGCATTTGATTCTGTTACTTTTGCCCAGTGACCTAATCACTATGCCTTATGTGGATTACTAGGTCTATCTAAATTTGGTGCACTGATTTGGAATTTTGCACATTGATTTAGAGAAAATTGTTGTTTGATATATATTATTGACTTCTAGATGGGTCACAGTCTTTTAGTATTATTAGTCCATTAACTTTTCTTCTTGATCTAGGTTGCCAAATAAGTCCTCAAATTGAAAATCAAAACTTTACCCTTAAATACGGTAAGCATGCATTTTAATGTGTACAGTAAACAATATTGAGGACAACACAAAGCATTAAAATATTTTTGAATAATATAATATATACTTAAATATATGTAATACATGCACAAATACATAGTATGTAACATATTCTAGTACTATACACATTTCCTTTTAGACATTATGTGTATTATGTATTAAAAATAACATGTGTTTCAGTGCTATAGACAGAACATTACCAAAACACTATCATTATGTACAATTTCATCCATGTTTTAGTTTCTACCTTTAAAATATAACTGTCCAACTGTATTTTCATGTTCTTATCATGATCACATTTTCCAACTGAAGTTACCGAACTTGCAAAAGCACCTAAAATATGGAAAGAATTATAAATTTTATATATATATTTTTATATGTATATAAAATATACGCATACACAAACACACATAACCACCATGCACACCGTAAGAATTCAACACATCTTTGTCGATGGAATACAATGAAGTAATGTAGTAAGAAATGGTAAATTAGTGGCTACAGTGCCTCTAGAGTGTATACATGTATTTGCAAAATATTAAAGGTATGTATATTTTTTAAAAATCTAGTTTTACCTCAATATTTTAATGTTTCTTCATATACAGCTTAAATGAAGGTATTTAATAAAATACTTAAAATGCAAAATATGTGAGATACATAAAATTTCCAAAATATTAAAATGCATAATATCTAGTCTTAACATATTTAGTTTTATATACCAGTATGGCCCTTTTACAGTATAATCACTTGCAGAGATATAAATAGATCATGTCTTAGAAAAATGTTTCTATAGACAAAAAAATGTAATAAACCTTTGGAAAAGTTGGCAAGTCAATAAGGGTCAAAATTTTTGTTGACTTTAGCAATGTTTTTATCAGACTTCCTGGAGTTATCAAAAATGCCTGAATTGAAAAACATAATGTTTTTGATCATCTCAATTCAAACAATAGGATGAATAAGCAAAAAAAAAAAAAACACACAAGTTATTATGGGTTTTTGTTATAAGTAAATTTTGACATTTTATTCCATTTTATAAAATTTATAGGCAAAGTTTTTAAAACAGTATCCATAATATACATTATATGTGCAAGTTGATTACATTTGATTGTACCTATCTCACACATTTCAATGTGTTTATTTTCATAATAGGTATTTTACAACATTCAAGTTAAAATATATAATTTATTATTAAATTGTATTTCAATTAATGGGAAAGCTAATGAAGCGACTTGTCTGAGCACTTAACAGAAGCCACAGTTCATATAACAACTATGAAAAACTCATAGGTGAATTAGGTATTTATTCCTTGTACTTTTTATTTTTATAAAGATTACTCAAATGAAGGACATCTTCCAATTTATTTAAAAAATGGCATGTTTAAAAATTCTTTAGATGACTGGAGTATTAGAGAATAGTAATGACAGTTCTTTTAATTGCGTAGTGATCAGCCACGGTTGAAATCTTACTTTTATCAACGTGTGCCAAGGAAACATGCTGTAGGTGCACCACCCTCTCGGGAGCTTTCCTGGGCAGAGGGCAGGGAGAAACTGAAGACAGAGGGAGGCCACTCCAGGCTGGTAAATGACAAAAATAGCAAAAGAAACTTACATACAAGGCTCATTTGGGGTTGCAGCAAGACAAATAGATCCCCGCACCTGCCCACCGATTCTTTTTTTTTTTTTTCATTTGACAGCGATAGAGACAGCCAGCGGGAGAGGGAACACAAGCAGGGGGAGTGGAAGAGGAAGAAGCAGGCTCCCAGCAGAGGAGCCTGATGCGGGGCTCGATCCCAGAACGCTGGGATCACGCCCTGAGCTGAAGGCAGACGCTTAACGACTGAGCCACCCAGGTGGCCCCTGCCCATGATTCTTAAAACCTGATAAAGAAGTCTTAACTGGGCTCAGTCACGTGTGCCATGCAGGTGTTTTTAACATCACGTCACCATCTCAAGGCTGTGTCTTTGGAGGAGCTCTGGGAGCAAGAAAGGAAAGTGGAACCCACATTCCAAGCGCAAAGGAGTGGGTGAGGAGCCTCTGGGTCCAGCTCACGGATATATTGGAAGTTGCGTGTTTGTGATCAGCTTCCCCAACACATGCTACAAGTAAGTAAATGCTCTTTATTTCTAAAACCTCTGAACAAGTTGACGCCAATGAGGATCTCAGTTGCATTTCAGCTGAAAATGTGTTTTACAAGGAGTAATTTTTTTAAATGACAATATAATTTATTTTCTATTTTTTTTTACATTTGATGTTAGTATAATTTGTGTACATTTTCTCTTCCTTAAGTAATCCTTATTTTTTACTTCCGTTTCTTTTAAATTAAGGGTACCAAAAGTACATATTTCTGTTCCCTGAAATTTTCAGAGCAAATCTTTATTCTCACTCAATGTAATGTGGCCTAACAAAATTGAATACACTACAGAAAAAATATAAATGAAGCAGCTTGGCACCAGATATGGCCATTATTCAAGAATAAGGGTGCTGGGAATATAGTTTGTGTTTTCCTTCATTGGATGTACCAGTTTTTAGTTCATATTACATTGAAAGGACTGACTTAAAAAAAATACCGGGCTTTTTTCTGTGCGGGCGGCGGGGGGGGTTTCTAAGTAAGAATAATACTTATCTCAAAATATTTTTTGTCATCTACCAGCCTGGAAGCAAATAGCGAGCAACTGAAAAATCAGTGGCTTCTCTTTGAGGCATCAGAGGGCTGAGATTGAGGGCGAACTGCCACTCTGAAATCTGGAGGGTCAGGTGATGCTAAGGTGAATTCAGAGAGTCACAACCAAGATTTACTTACCTAGAACAGAAGCAGCTGAAGCCATTGGTAGGCATAGTTAAGTGGTAATTTTGGTGAATTGCTGGAAGCTGAGTGTGGATTACAATGAAAATGACAGACTTCCGGGAGCCACAGTCTTGTAGGGCCTCTATATTTTTGTGGATTTTACCTCCAGGAACCATACCAGGTCTCACAGTAAGGAACTGGAAAAGATCTTCCCTGTTTATAGAGAAGACAGCAAGAATAACCATTGTAACATATTCCAGATCATTCTACGTAACAAAGTTCTCCAATTCTATTTTGTTTAGCCTTCCTTTCACACCTAAGGATGGGGAGAAAACTAAGAAACCCTTGTGAAGGTCACACCAAGGAATGTAGGCACGCTAAAAAACAAATTTAATCATAAAATTTTAGAACACATGTCCATCCTCAATCTTTACCACTTTACCAAGGTTACAGTATGCTAACAATGAATTATAGCTGAAAGATCCAAAAAGACACAGACACTCTTTGAGAGGAGTACTTAATAGAGAAAGTCCAAAATTGACAAGGGAAATACAAACAATGACACTAAGTAAATAGGAAACCTCTAGCATCTACAGTTATAGCAAACATTAAACACAAACACCTAGCCAGAGTAACCTAAAACTTCTCACCAAAGGCCTATTTACCTCAGTTCCTATATATCACATTTGGTTTTCACCAGAAAATTACGGACATATTAAAAAGGAAGAAAAAACACTGTCTGAAAAAACAAAGTAGGCATGAGAATCAGGTATGGCAAAAATGTCAGAATTATCATATAGGAAATTTAAAATAACTATGATTATTATATTAAGGACCCTAAAGTAAAATAAGGACTATATGCAAGAGCAGATGGGGAATGCAAGCAGAGAGGTGGAAACTCTAAGGTAAAGAAAAAGAAAGTGCTAGGGAAAAAAAAATAACAAAAATGCAGAACACCTTTAATGGATACATCAATATGCTGAAAAATGACGAAAGAGAAATGTATGAACTTGATAGTTCAGTAGATACTTCCCCCACTGAAATGCAAAGAAAAGAGAAAATGCAAAACAAAAATAGGACATCAAGTACAATTTCAAAAGGTATAAATATGCATAGTTAATATACAAAAAAAAAGAACAAAAAAGAAGAAATATTTGAGGTAATAATGGCCAAAACTTTCAAATATTGATATACATCACACCATAGATTCAGGAAGTTCAAATAACACCAAGCAGAATAAAAACAAAAATAAAAATAAAAACTATTCTTAGGAATATCCTATCCAAACTGAAAGAAAAAACAAAAAAAAATTGAGAAAGCCATAGAAAAATAACTCCCTAGAGAAGTAAGGATACACATTCTTTTCGAATACACATCCTAAAGTAACAAAATTATAGTGGAAGATAGACAGAATTACAGTGGACTTCTTGTCAGTAATCATGCAGTAAGCTAAGATGAGTGAAGTATCTAGTGTTGAGAGAAACACACATACACACACAAACCTAGAATTATATATACCTAGTGAAATTATACTTTAAAAGTATATAAAAGTAGAAATAAATATACTCTAAGTAAACAAAAACTGAGGTATCTTCTCCAGCAGACTGGCCTGTAAAAATATTAAAAGCCATTTTTCAGGGAGAAAGAAATCACATACCTAGATTTACATAAATTTTGTCACATTGGGGAAGAAAAAAATTGAGGTAAAGTAAATCTTTTTCTTATTCTTCATAGATGTACAAGTAACTGTTTAAAGCAATGATAGTAACAACTTACTGGGCTATCATACCATAGGAATATGCGAAATGAATGATAGTAATGTAATACAAACGGAAGGGAGGATTCAGAAATATCCTTTTATACAGTATCTGGAACAGTATTTTATCTATTTCTTTGAGTTCTTAAAGAACTGGCTCTTCTAGGATTTGGACTGTAATTATGTAAGATGTACCTGGAGTATCTTTTAATGTCAGAAAGTAAGAAGGTGCTGAAGAAATTAATGAATAATAAAAGATAAATCAATGGAGGTTGTCAGAGGGATACAAGAGCTCCCAATGGCCAAAGCTGGAACAATTTGAGCTAGAAAATAAATATGTTAGTATTGGATTATAAACCTCAAAGTATAAAATAAATATCCATATTGTTTTGCCCACCCTGAAGAAACTGTTTTTCCCATGCTGAAAAAATCATTCAGATACCTAAATTTGTTTTGGATGTTGCAACAGATGATGCCATATTCAGGCTAAGAGGAGATGAAAAGTTTATGACATGCATAAGGTAGACTGGGATCCAAAATGGATTGAGAGAGCCAGGAAAGAAGACTGGCTCTGGGCTTTTATTTTGTTTAGAGGATAGGGTCAGGTGAGGGTTTTGGCCTGTGGACTGAGGCTTGGAAAGTTTGAATCTCCCACTTAAGCCAAAAGAGCTCTGGAATTTATCAGCTCCCTCAGATGTGAGGCAGAGGGGGAAAGGGAGCAGTGTGGCTTTAAAGTTATAGCAGTCAACATTAAAAATGGAATCAGATTTTACATTATGCATGAGTCCATACTGATATAAAGAAATGATGAATAAATAGAAGAGACAAAGCTCCTGTGTGCAAAAATTCCAGATACTTTTTGAAGTTACTTCACCTTCAAGGATGTAGAGCATAACTCCACAGTTAATAAGTGTAAAAGAAAGTTTGGAATTTCTTCCAAAGAGTAAAGAGAAGGGGGTAAAAAGAGTACCTTCATTGTTGAGAAATGTAATATTACTTCAGCCTTATGATTAAGCTTAACATCAAGAGTAGTAAGTCATGTTGATAATGGACACCTTTGATATGATTTGATCAGAATGGCATTTTACCTCTGTGGTCTTCCTCCTCCAAATCAGCAACCTCAGTCAGTCTAATCATAAGAATAGTATCAGACAAAATCCAATTGAGGTAAATTCTACAAAATACTTGACCAGCACTCAAAACTGTCAAATCCATTAAAACAAGGAATGTCTAAGAAATTGTCAGGCAAGAGGAGCCTCAGGATATATAATGGTTAACTGTGGTAACATGGATGGGATTCTGGTACATGAAAAGGACAGTAGGTGATTTTTTTTTTAATTTGAGTAATGTTTGAGCATTAGTTAGTAATAGCATGTTGATATTGGTTCATTAATTATAACCAGTATACCATACTATTGTAAGATATTAATAGTAGGGGAAATTGGGTGTTGGATATATGGAAACTCTGTTTTACCCTCTCAATTTTGCTATAAATATGTAACTTTTCAAATTAAAAAGTTTATTAAAACACCAAAGTTCTGAAAGCCTGTGATAAGAATAAAATCTTAAAGTAGCTGAAGAGTAAAGACATGTTACTTATTGTATACTCTTCATTTCTAGAACTTCCATATTTTCATCTTTCATTATTTACTCATTTTATAATAAATACCTGAATGTATTTACATTAGCTCTTTAAGGTCTTCCTATATGCTAATTCAGTATATAATTCTATTATATTCCATTCTGTTTTACACACACACACACACACACACACACACACTTGTTTTGAGTAACTGATTTTTCTCCAGGGAATAAAAACCCTATTTCCCTGTATTGTCACGTTTTCCTGAATTGGATGCTGGAAATTACAAATTTTACATTTTTTGAGAGCTGATTTTATTGTTTTAAGAGTGTCAGTTTGTTTGGCAGATAAGTTACTTGGAGATCAAATCTATCCTTTCAAGTTGGGGTTTTAGGCAGTATAAAGGCAGTTGTAAATTGCTCTAAGGTTTAGTGTTATAGAATGTCCTCAGTAGGGGCGCCTGGGTGGCACACGGGGCGCCTGGGTGACACAGCGGTTAAGCGTCTGTCTTCGGCTCAGGGCGTGATCCCGGCGTTATGGGATCGAGCCCCACATCAGGCTCCTCCGCTGTGAGCGTGCTTCTATCTCTCCCACTCCCCTGCATGTGTTCCCTCTCTCGCTGGCTGTCTCTATCTCTGTCGAATAAATAAAAATTAATTAATTAATTAATTAAAAAAAAAGAATGTCCTCAGTGATTAAAGAGGACTCCCTACTCAGGCTGGCTGAACCTTAAATGTCTCCAGCCCTGTCTGAGATCTGGACATTTTCAAGCAGCTAGATTCCCAGTTGACTCTTGATTGACCTTGTGAAATTTCATCCTAAGTATGCACAGCTTAGTATTTAGCAGCAGACTCAGAAATAACTATCCAGATTTCTAGAGTGTTTTCTCTACATAGTTCCCTTCTCTCCTGCACTGTGTCCTTTAGACTCTTCAGACATCTGAAATTCCAATGCTTGTCTATTCAAATTACTAAGACCACTAAATTTTGCGTGGGCCCTCTACCTTGCACTACATCATTAAACCGGACTTATGGAAAGAAAAAACCTGATTAATCATAGGACTGGTGTCATTTGTTTCGTTATTATTCTATATCAGGAGTCATAGTCCTGTGCAGTCTCTTGTTCAATTAAAAAACAAAAAGCAAACACCAAAAAACTGATGCCTGGTATATTTTGTACAAATTTCTTTTTGCTTTTTCATGGAGGATAATATAAGTAGTGCTGGTTATATTATTATAGCTGAAAGCAGAAATCTATCTGATTAAGCTACTAGTATTTGCAAAATTTACAGATTTCTTGAAAATCTGTACTTTTTCACTTAATTTTAAATTTCATCCTTGTGCTTCTTGGGAAATTTAGACAAAACTTTCTCAAGTATGGGGGAGTAACTAAGTGGTTGTGAATCTTTTAATTCTCAGAGTGAACTTTTTAATATATCTTACATTCCCAGAATAAACTCTGTTAATGATCTATATTATTGGATTTGTGTTACTAACATTGTGTTTAAGATTGTTTCATCTATATTCATGAGAGAGATTTGCAAATTTCTTTGTTCAGAAGTCTCTCTATAGTTTTTATACCAATATTACCCCGGCCTCATAAAATGGCTTGTTATGTATTCTTTATGGAACTTTTCCCTGGAAGTATGTGTAAAATATGGAAGTTATTTATCCCTTAAGTATTTGGAATAATTTTAAGTTAAGTCATCTGGATCTAGATTTTCTTTTTAGAAAGGTATTTAATAGTGGATTAATTTCTTTAGTACCGTTAGTGTCTCAGTGTAGCAGATGTTGTGCTGTGTCAGCCAGTTTCCCCCTCAGGACAGAATGACTTACCTACAACTGCTCATATTTCTACCAACACTAAGCTGTCAGCCGTCTCATATTACTTACAGCTGAAGTGAGCTGCCACACTCAAACTCATTCTCTCTCAAGAGTAGCCAGGATCTGATGCCCATTCATGCTTGATCCCATTGTCCCAACTCAGGACAAGTGTATAGTACCATTCTGATTGAGAACTCCCTTAGCTCTTGATTATACCGCAAACTGATGCGTATTCCTACCCAGTTTTGCTTTCATTTAGCACACGTTGATCCCAACATAATTGTGCAAAAATCGTCCTGCCTACTAATGTCCATCATAGAATCTTCTTTCTGAGGAAACTGAAGTCCAGATGTGAGTTCCCAAGTTTCCCAAGAAAGTAGATATTAAAGTGGGATTTGGGCTCTGTACCATTGGCTGCTTCATGGTTATAAGGACTCTATCACTGGTGGTAAGTGAACTGCTGATAGCTCCTGGCATAAAATAAAAGATAAGTTGATAAAACTCTCAATTGCAGTGAGATGAGTTGTTGTATTAATGGAAAGTGTGCTAGTAAATGTATTCTATCGTGTGATTTTGGAAATAGGAGAGAATTAGTAATTACAAGCCCAATGGAATACTATTGTTGTTGCTGAGGTCAACTGATGTTCTACAGAAAAATTTTAAAAGGCTGAGGTTGATTAATCATTAAGTAAAACTAAATGTGAAAGACAAAGGGGTCTCCTTGGCTACATGTAAAGAGTATCTTATTTCCTGAGACAAGAAAGGAGAAAGCTTAGTACCCATATCAGGACTTAACCAAAAGAGTATCAAACCTCTAAAGAAGTCTAGATGTTCAAATTAGTCAAGCCACCTATGCAAAATAGAGACGCAATGCTGGGAAATAATGAGGCCATAATACATGGGATGAGGAAATATAGGATGCTGCACTTGTAAACCTTGATGAATTTCCATAATTCTCTAAATCCTCTGTGCCAACAGAAGTGACCTCTCCTGTTAGGTAAAAGACAGCCAAGCTCAGTGATAGCAATGGAGATGACGGGATTCTGCATAACAGAGGTCTCTTGGTACTTAAGTATCTCAGAGAAGTTGGGTGAAATCATAATAAGTATGAAAACCAAGGAGAAGCCAGAAAAGTTTGAGACACAGAACTGCAGAGATTATTAAAAGAACAATTATAGTAAGCAAAACCTTTTCTTTTTCTCTATTGCCTTGCCTTTTCTTTTGGGTTAATATTCTTAAGTTATTCTATTTTCTGTTTTTTAATTTAATCATGATATTTTCTTATACAAGTCTTTTAGTGGTTACCATAGCAATTGCAACCTACAATTTGTTTTATTACCATTGAATATGCTGTTTATTATTTTTAATGGCAAAATGTACATAGCATAATGTTTAATCATGTTTACATGTGTGCTTCAGTGGCGTTAAATACATACACAAAGTTGTGCAACCAGCACCACTGCCTGGATCCAAAATTTTTCATCATCCCTAACATAAACTCGGTACCCCATTAAACAATAACTGCCCCTTCCTGCCTTCCTCCAACCCCTGGTAACCTCTAGTCTACTTTCTGACTCTATGAAATTGCCTAGTGTAGGAACTGTATATAAGTGAAATCAGATAGTATTTGTCTTTTTGTGTCTGATTTATTTCATTTAGCATGATTTTTTCAAGGCTTTTCCATATTATAGCATATATCAAACTTTTACTCTTTTTTATACTTGAGCGATTCCATTGTATTCACCATTCATCTGTTGATGGACACTTTTCCATCTTTTGGTCATTCACAATGTGAGTAATCCTGCTATGAACATCGATGTACAAATATATATTGAAGTACCTGGTTTTGATTATTTTGTAGTTATACTCATGAGTGATTCATTGCTGGCTCATATGTTAGTTCTATATTTAACTTTCTGAGGAACTGCCAAACTCTCCACAGGGACAGCATCATGTTTTGTGCAGTGCATAAAAGGTACAGTTTCTTCACATCCTGGCCAATACTGTTTGTAGTTGTTTTTGTGGGTGTGTGCATGCTTTGTTTTACTATCATTATAGCCATTCTAGTAGGTATGGATTGTTATCTTATTGTGGTTTTTGATTGACATTCCCCTAATGATTAATGATGTTGGGCATCTTGTGAGGTGCTTCTTAGCCAATAGTATGTTTTGTTTTGTTTTGTTTTTTGTTTTGTTTTGTTTTGTTTTGTTTTGAGAAATGTCTGTTCAGATCCCTTGCCAACTTTTCATGTGGGTGGATTTTTGTTGATGAGTTATAGAAATTATATATTATGAATATTATTCCCTGATCAGATATATGATTAGCAAATATTTTCTCCTATTTTGTAGGTGGCTTTTCACTTTTTTGATAGTGTCCTTTGATGCATAAAGATCTTAATTTTGATATCCAGTTTGTCTATTTTTTTATTTGTTGTCTGTACTTTTGTTGTCAAATCCATTAAATTGTTGCAAAATCCAATATCATAAAGGTTTCCCTCATTTTTTTTCTAAGTGTTTTAAAGTTTTAACTCTTAAGTTTAGATTTTAGACCTATTTTGGGTTGATTTTTGTACATGGCATTAGATAAGGGTCCAACTCCATTATTTTGTATGCCGATATCCAGTATTTGTTGGAAAAAAAAAAACCCTTTCCTACTGAATTCTTGTCATATTTGTTACAAATCAATTGACTATATATATGCTAGGGTTTATTTCTGGGCTTACTGTTTTATTCCATTGGTTTTACATGTTTGTCCTTATGACAGTATCGTATTTTTTTTAATGATGTCTGAATTTATTTCCAGATTTTAATTGTAAAGCATATATTATCTTTGTAATCAGAAAAAAATACATATTAAGTAAATACACAAAGGAGACCCTCTCATGACCTGTTTCTCCATTTAGATTTTTCATTTTCCTTGCCTTCCCTTCATAGTCACTCTCCTAAATTTTATGTTTTACTCTTAACCTCACATTATTTTTTTAAAATTCTTGTATAACATTCAATGTTCTATTAGTTTCAGATGTACAATATAGTGATTCAGCAATTGTATACATTACTCAGTGCTCATCTTGGTAAATGAACTCTAATCCCCTTCACCCATTTCATCCATCCCCCCCACCTCCCCTCTGACAACCACCAGTTCTTTTTCTATATGAGTCTGGTTTTGTTTGTTCTGTTCCTTAAATTCCACATATGAGTGAAATCATGGTATTTGTCTTTCTCTGAGTTATTTCAATTAATATTATACTCTTTATTATATATATAAATACAGTGCTCCTTATGAGAAATGCACTCTTAATCCCCTTCATCTATTTCACCCATGACTCCTGCCTACCACCCCTCTGGGAAACCATTGTTATGTTCTCTAGTTACAATTCTGCTTGTTTGTTTTGGTTTATTTCTTTTGTTCTTTTGTTTGTTTTGTTTCTTAAATTCCACAGATGAATGAAATCATATGTATCTTTCTTTGATTAATCTCACTTAGCACTATACCCTCAAGTCCATCCATGTTGTTGGAAATGGCAAGATTTCATTCTTTTTTGTGATTGAGTAATATCCCATTATATATATATATGGATATACCACACCTTCTTTATCTGTTCGTCTATGGATAGACACTTGGATTGCTTCCATATTTTGGCTATTGTAAATAATGCTGCGATAAACATAGGGCTGCATATATCGTTTTGAGTTAGTGTCTTTGTATTCTTTGGGTAAATATCTAGTAGTGGAATTACTGAATCATGCAGTAATTCTATTTTTAATTTTTTGGGGAACCTGCATACTGCAGCAGTTGTCTTCCTACCAGCAATGCATGAAGGTTCCTTTTACTCCACATCCTTGCCAACATTTGTTGTTGCTTGTGTTTTTGATTTTAGCCATTCTGACAGGTGTGAGATGATACCTCATTGTGGTTCTGATTTGCATTTCCCTGATGATCAGTGACGTTGAACATCTTTTCATGTGTCTGTTGACCATCTGTATGTCTTCTTTGACCATCTATGTGTTCATGTCTTTTGTCCATTTTTTAATTGGATTCTTTTCTTTTTGAGTGTTGAGTTGTATAAGTTTTTTGTATATTTTAGATATTAACCCCTTATCAGATATGACATTTGCAAATATCTTCTCCCATTCAGTAGGTTGTCTTTTAGTTTTATTGATCATTTCCTTTGCTGTGCAGATGCTTTTTATTTTGATGTAGTCCAATTAGTTTGTTTTTGCTATTGTTTTCCTGGCATCGGGAGACAGCTAGAAAAGTGTTGCTACTGCTGTCAGAGAAATTACTGCTTGTGCTGTCTTCTAGGATTTTTATGGTTTCAGGTCTCAAATTCAGGTCATTAATATATTTTGAATTTACTTTTGTATATGGTGTAAGAAAGTGGTCCAGTTTCATTCTTTTGCATATAGCTGTCTAGTTCTTTCAACACTATTTGCTGAAGAGACTTTCTTTTTCCCATTGGATATTTGTGCCTCCTTTGTCAAAGATTAATTGACCATATAATCATGGGTTTATTTCTGGGGTCTTTATTCTGTTACATTGATCTATCTGTCTCTTTTTGTGCCAGTATCATAGTGTTTTCTTTACTACAGCTTCCTGGTATATCTTGAATTCTGGGATTGTGACACCACCAGATTTGTTCTTTCTCAAGATTGCTTCGTATATTCAGGTCTTTTGTGATTCTATACAAATTAAAGGATTATTTGTTTTAGTTCTGTGAAAAATGCTGTTGGTATTTTGATAGGGATTGCATTGATTCTGTAGATTGCTTTAGGTACTATGAGTATAGAAATGCAACAGATTTCTGTACATTGACTTTATGTCCTGTGACCTTACTGAATTCATTTATCAGTTCTAGTAGTTTTTTGGTGGAGTCTTTAGGGTTTCCTATATATAGTATCCTGTCATCTGCAAATAGTGAAAGTGTTACTTCTTTACTGATTTGGATGCCTTTTATTTCTTTTTGTTGTCTGATTGCTGTGGCTAGGACTTGCAGTGCTATGCTGAATAAAAGTGGTGAGTTTAGATATCCTTATGCTTATCTTGTCCTGACTTTAAGGAAAAGCTCTCAGTTTTTCTCCATTGAGTATGATGTTAGCTGTGGGTTTTTCATATATGGGCTTGTTTTATGTTGAGGTATATTCCCTAAAAACCTACTTCGTTGAGGGCTTTTATTAAGAATGAATGTTATACTTTGTCAAATGCTTTTCATGCTTCTATTGAAATAATTACATGGGTTTTTTTATCCTTCTCTTTTTGATGTGATTTATCCCATTGATTAATTTGTAAATATCAAACCACCCTTGCATCCCAGGAATAAATCCCACTTGATCATGGTGAATGATTTTTTTAATATATGGTTGGGTTTTGTTTGCTAATATTTTGTTGAGAATTTTTGCATCAGTTTTCATCAGAAGTATTGATCTGTACTTCTCTTTTTTTGTAGTGTCTTTGTCTAGTTTTGGTATCAGGATAATTCTGGCCTAGAATGAATTTGGAGGCTTTCCTACCTCTTCTATGTTTTGGAATAGAGAAGAATAGGTCTGAACTCTTCTTAATGTTTGGTAGAATTCACCTGTGAAGCCATATGGTCTTGGACTTTGTTCGTTGGGAGCTTTTTGCTTACTGATTCAGTTTCATTGCTGGTGGTTGTTCTGTTCAAATTTTCCATTTTTTTTCTGATTCAGTTTTGGGAAATTATAGGTTTCTAAGAATTTATCCATTTCTTCTATGTTGTCCAATTTGTTAGCATATAATTTTTCATAATCTATTATCCTTTGTATTTCTGTATGGTTGGTTATTTTTTCTCCTCTTTCATTTTTGATTTTGTGTGTGTGTTCTCTCTCTCTCTCTCTCTCTCTGTCTTTATATTTTTAAATGAATCTAGCTAAAGGTTTCCAAATATTTTGATCTTTTCAAGGAACCAGCTCCTGGTTTCATGGATCTGTTCTGTTTCCTTAGTTTCTATTTTGTTTATTTCTTCTGTAATCTGTATTATTTCCTTCCTACTACTGGTTTTGGGTTTTGTATCTTTTTCTCGCTTCTTTAGGTGTAATGTTAGGTTGTTTATTTGAGATTTTTCTTGCTTCTTGAGGTAAATTTGTATGGCTATAAAATTCTATCTTAGAACAGCTTTTGGTGCCCAAAGATTTTGGACCATCGTGTTTTTATTTTCATTTGTCTCCATGTATTTTTTTATTTCCTCTTTGATTTTTTCATTGCCCATTCATTGTTTAGTAGCATGTTATTTAACCTGGTTCCCCATGTATTGTGTTCTTTCCAGACTATTTCTTGTTGATTTCCAGTTTCATAAGTGTTGTGGTTGGAAAAAATGCATGATATTACTCCAGTCTTTGAATTTGTTGAGACTTGTTTTGTGACCTAACATGTGATCTGTTCTGGAGAATGTTCCATGTATACTTGAAAATAATGTGTATTCTGTTTTAGGATGGAATGCTGTGAAAGAGCCAAATGGTCCAATGTGTCATTCATATCAATGTTTCCTTGCCGATTTTCTGTTTGGATGATCTATCCGTTGATGTAAAGGGGGTGTTAAAGTCCCCTGCTATTGATTACTTCCTTTATGTTTGTTAATAGCTGCTTTATGTATTTGATGCTTCCACGTTGGGTGCATAAATATTTACAGTATATATTCTCGTTCGATTTCTTCTTTATGATTGCATAGGGTCCTTCTTTTTCTCTTGTTACAGTCTTTGTTTTAAAGTCTCTTTTGTCTGATATAAGTATTGCTATTCTGGCTTTCTTTTCACTTCCATTTTCATGCTATGTGCTTTCCATCCCTTCACTTTCAGTCTGTGTTTTTAGGTCTTATGTGAGTAGGTTGTAGGCAGCACGTAGATGCATATTGCTTTTTAAATTCATTTCATTAACTCTGTCTTTTGATTGGAGTATTTAGGCCATTACATTGAAAGTAATTATGATAGGTATGCACTTACTGCCATTTTCTTACTTGTTTTATGGTTTTTTTAGTTCTTCTCTCTTCTTTTGCACTTTTCTCTGATGGTTTGCTGGCTTTCTTTGATATACTTGTTTCTCTCTCTCTCTCTCTTTTTTTTTTTTTGCATATCTGTTAGTGGTTTTTGATTTGTGGTTATCATCCTATTTATATGTAACATGTATATAGCAGTCTATATTAAGTTGATGGTCACTTAAATTTGAAATTTGAACCCATTCTAAAAGCGCTAACGTTTTATTTCTTTCTCTCCCATGTTTTAGGTATATAGTGTTCTACTTTGCATCCTTTTAGTTTGTGAATCCTTTGACTGATTTTTACAGATATACTTAATTTTACTGCTTTTGTGCTTCCTACTTTTCTTATTCCTCCCTTTAACATTTCTTGTAAGGCTAGCTTAGTGATGATTAATTCCTTTAATGTTCGTTTGTCTGGAAAACTACTTATCTTTCATTCTATTATGAATGATAGTTTTATTAGATAGAGTATTCTTGGATAAAGGTTTTTCCTTTCAGCACTTTGAATATATCATGTGCTCTCTTCCAGCCTGCAAAATTTTTGCCAAACATCAGCTATTAGCCTTACGGGGTTTCCCTTGGATTTAACTATTTTCTTTTCTGTTGATGGTTTTACAATTCTCTCTTTATCACTACTATTTGCCATTTTAATTATTGTGTGTCTTGGTGTGGACCTCCTTGGGGTGATTTTTGTTGGGAGCTCTCTGTGCTTCCTGGATCTGGATTTCTGTTTCTTTCCCCAAATTAGGAAAGTTTTTACCTATCATATCTCCAAATAAAATTTATGTCCGCTTTTCTCTTTCTTCTCCTTTTGGGATCCCTATAATGTAAATGTTACTCTTGATGGTGTCACTGAATGCCCTTAATCTGTTCCCATTTTTTTTTTTTATTCTTTTTTTCTTTCTCCTGTTCAACTTGTTTTCCATTACTCTGTCCTTCAGGTCCTTGACCCATTCTTCTGCTTCCTCTAGTCTACTATTTATTCCCTCTAGTGTATTTTTTTTTTATTGCGGTTATTGAGGTTTTCATCTCCATTTGGTGCTTTTTAATACTTTCTCTTTGTTGAGGATCTCATTGAGATCCTCCACTCTTTTCTCAATGCCAGTTAGTATCTTTATGACCATACTTAAATTTTCTGAGATATGTTCTTTATCAATTTCATTAGCGCTTTAGCTTTTTTTTTTTTTTTTATCTTGTTCTTTCGTGTGGGATATATTCCTTTGTTTCCTCATTTTGTCTAACTCTGTGTCTGCTTCTATATGTTAAGAAAGTCACTGGGACACCTGGGTGGCTCAGTCAGTTAAATGTCTGCCTTTGGCTCAGGTCATGATCTCATGGTCTTAGGATCCAGTCCCACATCTCTCTCCTTGCTCACCTGGTTCTCCCTCTGCCTGCAACTCCCCCTGCTGGTGCCCTCTCTCTCTCTCTCTCTCTCTCTCTCTCCCATTCTCTCTTTCTCTGACAAATAAATAAAAACTTAAAAAAAAAAAAAGCTATGTCTCCTGCTCTTGAAAGTAGTATCTTTGTAAAGAAGAGGTTCTGTAGTGCCCTGCAGTGCAATGTTCCCTTTTCACCAGAACCTGGCACTTCTTAGGTGTCTTCTGTGTATGTTGTATGTGTCCTTCTGTTCTGGCTGAGCCACCTCTGCCTTCATTCCAGTCACCTGCAATGGCTCTCTTTGCCTGTTGTGGGCAGTTTGGTTCCTCCTTGTTACTGGGTCAGTCTGGGGCCACCTTGGGTGAGTTGGGTCAGATCAAACATTTGGCAGAGCTTCAGTCGCACTGAACTGCAGGGATCTCTCCCTGTGTTGTCCCCGGATAGGTAGGCGAGCCGACCAGCAATCAGACCAGATGTCCACTCCCACCCCGTGGGTGAAGCTGTAGTGCAGTTTGTGTGTGTGGTTATCTTCCTCTATCCCTGGGGCATGAGTCACTTTGGAATGTTGCCAGCCCCTGTCAGGGTTGTGAGGCATTGGAGAGGTTTGTGCTGGTTTGCCGTGGGAGGTGACCTAGAGCTATTTTGGAGAACACTGGTGGAAGGAGATTTGGGTGGGGTGGATCCTGCAGAGAATACAGGGTTGGGGTGCTGTTAGCAAGCTAGGTGGAAAGTGTTAGTTCTGGTTCCTGCAATTATCAGTGTATCTGTGTTGGGCGGTGGGGGAGGGAAATGGTGTCCACTAGCTCTTTTGTTCTTGGAGATGTCTCCTAAAGATCCTTTCCCCTCCAGCACACATTCGAGATTAATAAATCTCCTAACTGAAAACCGACATATTTTTCAAACTGCTGCTTTTGTGCTGTATCTCAGTGGAGTTGTTTGTTATGCTTCATCTTTAAGGGCCTGACCTTAGTTCTCTGGCCCCATCTGGCTCTCCTAGATCCAAGTTTGATTTTTAAAGTTCCAGGTTCTAATTACCACTGATTCAAAATCTTGTGAAGCTAAGCTCTGGTTTTCAAAGCCAGATGTGGTGGGAATTTGTCTTCCCAGTACGGGTCTCCTGTACTTGGGGTGCCTGTTGTGGGCATTTTCCCATACTTGCGGGGTCCCTCCTTCCCATGGACAGTCTTGAGGGTCATTTTGATTCCCAACTGTGCTTCTGCCCTTCTTACCATTTTCAGTGTGGCCTCTTCTCTAAGATTACTGTGGAGAGTGTGTTCTGCCAGGCTCCAGATCATTTTCTGGGTGATTTACACTGATGTGCATGTCTTCTAGGTGTATCCCTGAGAGGAGGTGAGCTTAGCCTACTCCACCACCTTCTCAGAAGTTCTAAACTCCAGGTATTTTAAATATTTTTTTTCCAAAGATCTTCTATTAATAAGAAAAAAGGAAGAAAAAAAAAAGTAAACAATATGCCGGCACAAAAATGGGAATGCAACTGGCCAAAAAATGAAGTAACTGATGTTTAATATTACTGGAATTTAGAAAAATGATCATTAAAATATTTAAAATAAACTAACACATAATTTGGCAGAAACTTAAAAAATACTATGATAAGATGTGAAATAAAGGAACCTTTATTTGTCCCTAGGAATGTGTGAATAGCTGTTACTAGTTTGGAAACTAAATAGCAGTCGTTATATTAAAGCCTAAAACATTTATCCTTCCATTGTAATTTTGGGAATCTCTCCTACATAATTAACATTGTTAGTATGTAAGGACATAATTTTTTATGTCATTTAAAGCAAATATTTTTTTAAATTAATGTATATTTATCAAAGTTATATTAATTTTAAAAATATTTTCCCTTAAGGAAAAAGTCTCTTTATGTAAACACTTCACAAAGATAATTTATTTATGTGATAATGATTCTGGGAAGAACATAAATGGCACTAAAATTTACTAGTGTTCACAGGTCCTTAAACTAAAACCCTAAAAGTTTTGCTGTGTTATTTATTTATTCATTTGTCAGATAGTTCTACAAAAATTGAACATGTTGGAAATGAAAATATGTTAATATTTCTTAAAGCAATTGAGTCCTGACAGTTCTCAGATAAGACAGTTATCCATTTATTTTATTTATTTTTTTTCAATTTATTTTAAAGATAAGAAGATAATGCTGTGAAAGCCTTAAATATAACTCTGCTTAAAAATTTTAGTGGAAATGACTTTGTCTATTTATCAAATTTATGCAAGGGATATTTATATTTTTCACATGAGTTTGTTACATCCAAAATGTTACCATCAATTTTAAAAGTTGGCCTTTACGTTTTGTATAAAATTTCGTGATAAAAAATTTACAAAATGAAGTTTAGTGGGAATTTAGACACAGGGTAACAATCAGAACATATATATGCTAAAACTAGATAAATTTATGTAGTAGTATATATAAAAAAGAAATGAGAGATCATAGAGCAGCTATGGTAGACATTAGTCAGAAAAATTGTTATTGAAACATGGGCATAATCCAGTTTGTCTTTTTAAAGATTTTTATTTATGTCAAAGAGAGAGAGAGAGATTGAGAGCATGAGCAGGGCAGAGGGAGAGGGAGAAGTGTACTCCCCACTGAACAGGGAGCCAGACATAGGGCTTCATCCCAGGACCCTGGTATCACACCCGAGCTGAAGGCAGAAGCTTAACCAACTCAGCCACCCAGGGACCCCTGCCATAATCTAATTTGAACTGCATATATTCACCATTGTCAATGTATTTGGACCATTCCTATAAAGGATTAGATCTATATTGACTTACAGACTGATGATGGTAGCAGTAGGATTGCATTCTAGTGGTCATTAACATCAGAGACTGAAGAGAGAAAAGATAAAATTAAATGTTTAAAATAGAAATCCTAATGGTAAATGTATTGATTATTGTTTGGAGAGGAGAATTTGATACAAATTTAATAAAAATGTTTATATAAATTAATATAAAGGGGATAGCTGAACACTGAGTATACATATACATATGTCTGTGTTATATGTATAGTTATATATATGCATGTATATTTATTTTTAAATAATTACAATATATAAAAATAGGGAGATTATAGAATTAATAAATGAAAAAAATTCATTTAGGAGTGTACTCCATATGGAGGAAGGTGTGCATACAAAATCAAGAAAAAATAAAAGCCATTTTCTATAGAAAAATAAATAGTGGGAACCTTAAAATAATAGAAATCTTGAATATTTACTATTTAAAAAATCTTGATAAAATATACATAGTTCAGAAAATATACAATAAGATTTTTGCAGTCTAAGTGAAAAATGGAAGTAACCAAATCACCCCTGAAGAAACTTGGGTGTGTAGTGACTTAAGCTAGAAAATGTAGAAAAAAATGACAAATTTTATTGAAAAACAGTCAATTTGGGACAAAACAAAATTGAGATGTTAAAAAGGAATCAAAGGATTTTCAGCTTTAGCACTGATATGTAAAAAACTTGGAAGTTGTCACTCCCATCCTTCCACCTAGAAAAAGCCCAGAAAACCTGAAGATTAACAACTTTTCTTGGCCCCCCCGTAAAGAATTGTGGTCCCAGGGCAAAGGGCTCCTCTGCAATGTGGAGGAACAGGTCCATTCAAACACAGACATCTGTTCGAAGCACAAATTGCTAGAGCCATAAACTTATATGAACACTTAAATGGTAATTTTGACAAATCACCGAAGGCTGAATGTGGAGTAGCATGAGTGTGAGAAACTCTTGTGGTCCACAATATTTAGGCAGCCCCTCCCCCTAATGCACCCCCACCCCAGCCTCGACTGTGCGCAAGCGCCTCTATGCATACACACACACACACACACACACACACACACACACACACACACACA